>NC_092713.1:196388471-196690703 GCF_047496885.1 Scyliorhinus torazame | reverse complement strand
GGGAGACCCCAGGATCTGGTGTACAGAGGTTGGAAGACCTGGGATCTGGTGTGCAGAGGTTGGGAGATCCCAGTATCTGGTGTACATATGTTGGTAGACCTGGGATCTGGTGTACAGAGGTTGGTAGACCTGGGATCTGGGGTACAGTGGTTGCTAGACCCGGGATCAGGTGTAAAGAGGTTGGGGGACCCTGGGTCTGGTGTACAGAGGTTGGGGACCCTGGATCTGGTGTACAGAGGTTGGTAGATCCGGGATCTGGTGTACAGAGGTTGGGGGACCCTGCATCTGTTGTACAGAGGTTGCGGGACCCTAGATCTGTTGTACAGAGATTGGGAGACTCGGGGTCTGGTGTACAGAAGTTGGGGGACCCTGGATCTGGTGTACAGAGGTTGGGGGACCCTGGATCTGGTGTACAGTGGTTGGGGGACCCTGGATCTGGTGTACAGAGGTTGGTAGACCTGGGATCTGGTGTACATAGGTTGGGGGACCCTGGATCTGGTGCACAGCAGTTTGGAGACCTGGGATCTGGTGTACAGGGTTTGGGGGACCCTGGATCTGGTGAGTAGGGTCCGAGATACCTAGGATCTGTTGTACAGAGATTGTGAGACCCGGGATCTGGTGTACAGAGGTTGGGGGACCCTGGATCTGGTTTACAGAGGTTGGGAGACCCAGGATCTGCTGTACAGAGATTGGGAGACCCGGGATCTGGTGTACAGAGGGTGGGAGACCCCAGGATCTGTTGTACAGAGGTTGGAAAACCTGGGATCTGGTGTACAGAGGTTGGGAGACCCCAGTATCTGGTGTACATATGTTGGTTGACCTGGGATCTGGTGTACAGAGTTTGGTAGACCTGGGATCTGGTGTACAGAGATTGGGTGACCTGGGTTCTGTTGTACAGAGATTGGGAGACCGAGGATCTGGTGTACAGAGATTGGGAGTCCGGGGATCTGGCGTACAGAAGGTGGGAGACCCCAGGATCTGGTGTACAGAGGTTGGAAGACCTGGGATCTGGTGTGCAGAGGTTGGGAGATCCCAGTATCTGGTGTACATATGTTGGTAGACCTGGGATCTGGTGTACAGAGGTTGGTAGACCTGGGATCTGGGGTACAGTGGTTGCTAGACCCGGGATCAGGTGTAAAGAGGTTGGGGGACCCTGGGTCTGGTGTACAGAGGTTGGGGACCCTGGATCTGGTGTACAGAGGTTGGTAGATCCGGGATCTGGTGTACAGAGGTTGGGGGACCCTGCATCTGTTGTACAGAGGTTGCGGGACCCTAGATCTGTTGTACAGAGATTGGGAGACTCGGGGTCTGGTGTACAGAAGTTGGGGGACCCTGGATCTGGTGTACAGATGTTGGGAGACCCGGGATCTGGTGTACATATGTTGGTAGACCTGGGATCTGGTGTACAGTGGTTGGTAGATCTGGGATCTGGTGTACAGAGTTTGGGAGACCCAGGATCTGGTGTACAGAGGTTGCTAGACCTGGGATCTGGTGTACAGAGGTTGGGGGACCCTGGATCTGTTGTACAGTGGTTGGGGGACCCTGGATCTGGTGTACAGAGGTTGGTAGACCTGGGATCTGGTGTACATAGGTTGGGGGACCCTGGATCTGGTGCACAGCAGTTTGGAGACCTGGGATCTGGTGTATAGGGTTTGGGGGACCCTGGATCTGGTGAGTAGGGTCCGAGATACCTAGGATCTGTTGTACAGAGATTGTGAGACCCGGGATCTGGTGTACAGAGGTTGGGGGACCCTGGATCTGGTTTACAGAGGTTGGGAGACCCAGGATCTGCTGTACAGAGATTGGGAGACCCGGGATCTGGTGTACAGAGGGTGGGAGACTCCAGGATCTGGTGTACAGAGTTTGGAAGACCTGGGATCTAGTGTACAGAGGTTGGGAGACCCCAGGATCTGGTGTACACATGTTGGTAGATCTTGGATCTGGTGTACAGAGGTTGGGTGACCTGGGATCTTTTGTACAGAGATTGGGAGACCCGGGATCTGGTGTACAGAGATTGGGAGACTGGGGATCTGGTGTACAGAGGGTGGGAGACCCCAGTATCTGGTGTACAGAGGTTGGGGGATCCTGGATCTGGTGTACAGAGGTTGGGGGACCCTGGATCTGGTGTACAGATGTTCGTAGACCCGGGATCTGGTGTACAGAGGTTGGGGGACCCTGGAGCTGGTGCACAGCTGTTTGGAGACCTGGGATCTGGTGAACAGGGTTTGAGGGACCCAGGATCTGGTGAGTAGAGTCCGAGATACCTAGGATCTGTTGTACAGAGGTTCGGAGACCCGGGATCTGGTGTACAGAGGTTGGGGACCCTGCATCTGTTGTACAGAGGTTGGGGGGCCCTAGATCTGTTGTACAGAGGTTGGGAGACCTGGGATCTGGTGTACAGAGGGTGGGAGACCCCAGGATCTGGTGTACAGACGTTGGAAGACCTGGGATCTGGTTTACAGAGGGTGGGAGAGCTGGGATCTGGTGTACAGAGGTTGGGACATCTGTGATCTGGTGTACAGAGGTTGGGAGACCCGGGATCCGTTGTACAGAGGTTGGGGGACCCTGGATCTGGTGTACAGAGGGTGGGAGACCTGGGATCCGGTGTACAGAGATTGGAAGACCCGGGATCTGGTGTACAGAGGGTGGGAGAACCCAGGATCTGGTGTACAGAGGTTGGAAGACCTGGGATCTAGTGTACAGAGGTTGGGAGACCCCAGGACCTGGTGTACATATGTTCGTAGACCTTGGATCTCGTGTACAGAGTTTGGGTGACCTGGGATCTGTTGTACAGAGATTGGGAGACCCAGGATCTGGTGTACAAGATTGGGAGACTGGGGATCTGGTGTACAGAGGTTGGGAGACCCGGGATCTGGTGTACAGAGATTGGGAGACCCGGGATCTGGTGTACAGAGTGTTGGAGACCCCAGGTTCTGGTGTACAGAGGTTGGAAGACCTTGGATCTGGTGTACAGAGGTTGGGAGACCCCAGTATCTGGTGTACAGAGGTTGCTATACCCGGGATCTGGTGTACAGAAATTGGGGGAGCCGGGATCTGGTGTACAGAGGGTGTGAGACCCCAGGATCTGTTGTACAGAGGTTGGAAAACCTGGGATCTGGTGTACAGAGGTTGGGAGACCCCAGTATCTGGTGTACATATGTTGGTTGACCTGGGATCTGGTGTACAGAGTTTGGTAGACCTGGGATCTGGTGTACAGAGATTGGGTGACCTGGGTTCTGTTGTACAGAGATTGGGAGACCGAGGATCTGGTGTACAGAGATTGGGAGTCCGGGGATCTGGTGTACAGAGATTGGGAGTCCGGGGATCTGGCGTACAGAAGGTGGGAGACCCCAGGATCTGGTGTACAGAGGTTGGAAGATCTGGGATCTGGTGTGCAGAGGTTGGGAGATCCCAGTATCTGGTGTACATATGTTGGTAGACCTGGGATCTGGTGTACAGAGGTTGGTAGACCTGGGATCTGGGGTACAGTGGTTGCTAGACCCGGGATCAGGTGTAAAGAGGTTGGGGGACCCTGGGTCTGGTGTACAGAGGTTGGGGACCCTGGATCTGGTGTACAGAGGTTGGTAGATCCGGGATCTGGTGTACAGAGGTTGGGGGACCCTGCATCTGTTGTACAGAGGTTGCGGGACCCTAGATCTGTTGTACAGAGATTGGGAGACTCGGGGTCTGGTGTACAGAAGTTGGGGGACCCTGGATCTGGTGTACAGAGGTTGGGGGACCCTGGATCTGGTGTACAGTGGTTGGGGGACCCTGGATCTGGTGTACAGAGGTTGGTAGACCTGGGATCTGGTGTACATAGGTTGGGGGACCCTGGATCTGGTGCACAGCAGTTTGGAGACCTGGGATCTGGTGTACAGGGTTTGGGGGACCCTGGATCTGGTGAGTAGGGTCCGAGATACCTAGGATCTGTTGTACAGAGATTGTGAGACCCGGGATCTGGTGTACAGAGGTTGGGGGACCCTGGATCTGGTTTACAGAGGTTGGGAGACCCAGGATCTGCTGTACAGAGATTGGGAGACCCGGGATCTGGTGTACAGAGGGTGGGAGACCCCAGGATCTGTTGTACAGAGGTTGGAAAACCTGGGATCTGGTGTACAGAGGTTGGGAGACCCCAGTATCTGGTGTACATATGTTGGTTGACCTGGGATCTGGTGTACAGAGTTTGGTAGACCTGGGATCTGGTGTACAGAGATTGGGTGACCTGGGTTCTGTTGTACAGAGATTGGGAGACCGAGGATCTGGTGTACAGAGATTGGGAGTCCGGGGATCTGGCGTACAGAAGGTGGGAGACCCCAGGATCTGGTGTACAGAGGTTGGAAGACCTGGGATCTGGTGTGCAGAGGTTGGGAGATCCCAGTATCTGGTGTACATATGTTGGTAGACCTGGGATCTGGTGTACAGAGGTTGGTAGACCTGGGATCTGGGGTACAGTGGTTGCTAGACCCGGGATCAGGTGTAAAGAGGTTGGGGGACCCTGGGTCTGGTGTACAGAGGTTGGGGACCCTGGATCTGGTGTACAGAGGTTGGTAGATCCGGGATCTGGTGTACAGAGGTTGGGGGACCCTGCATCTGTTGTACAGAGGTTGCGGGACCCTAGATCTGTTGTACAGAGATTGGGAGACTCGGGGTCTGGTGTACAGAAGTTGGGGGACCCTGGATCTGGTGTACAGATGTTGGGAGACCCGGGATCTGGTGTACATATGTTGGTAGACCTGGGATCTGGTGTACAGTGGTTGGTAGATCTGGGATCTGGTGTACAGAGTTTGGGAGACCCAGGATCTGGTGTACAGAGGTTGCTAGACCTGGGATCTGGTGTACAGAGGTTGGGGGACCCTGGATCTGTTGTACAGTGGTTGGGGGACCCTGGATCTGGTGTACAGAGGTTGGTAGACCTGGGATCTGGTGTACATAGGTTGGGGGACCCTGGATCTGGTGCACAGCAGTTTGGAGACCTGGGATCTGGTGTATAGGGTTTGGGGGACCCTGGATCTGGTGAGTAGGGTCCGAGATACCTAGGATCTGTTGTACAGAGATTGTGAGACCCGGGATCTGGTGTACAGAGGTTGGGGGACCCTGGATCTGGTTTACAGAGGTTGGGAGACCCAGGATCTGCTGTACAGAGATTGGGAGACCCGGGATCTGGTGTACAGAGGGTGGGAGACTCCAGGATCTGGTGTACAGAGTTTGGAAGACCTGGGATCTAGTGTACAGAGGTTGGGAGACCCCAGGATCTGGTGTACACATGTTGGTAGATCTTGGATCTGGTGTACAGAGGTTGGGTGACCTGGGATCTTTTGTACAGAGATTGGGAGACCCGGGATCTGGTGTACAGAGATTGGGAGACTGGGGATCTGGTGTACAGAGGGTGGGAGACCCCAGTATCTGGTGTACAGAGGTTGGGGGATCCTGGATCTGGTGTACAGAGGTTGGGGGACCCTGGATCTGGTGTACAGATGTTCGTAGACCCGGGATCTGGTGTACAGAGGTTGGGGGACCCTGGAGCTGGTGCACAGCTGTTTGGAGACCTGGGATCTGGTGAACAGGGTTTGAGGGACCCAGGATCTGGTGAGTAGAGTCCGAGATACCTAGGATCTGTTGTACAGAGGTTCGGAGACCCGGGATCTGGTGTACAGAGGTTGGGGACCCTGCATCTGTTGTACAGAGGTTGGGGGGCCCTAGATCTGTTGTACAGAGGTTGGGAGACCTGGGATCTGGTGTACAGAGGGTGGGAGACCCCAGGATCTGGTGTACAGACGTTGGAAGACCTGGGATCTGGTTTACAGAGGGTGGGAGAGCTGGGATCTGGTGTACAGAGGTTGGGACATCTGTGATCTGGTGTACAGAGGTTGGGAGACCCGGGATCCGTTGTACAGAGGTTGGGGGACCCTGGATCTGGTGTACAGAGGGTGGGAGACCTGGGATCCGGTGTACAGAGATTGGAAGACCCGGGATCTGGTGTACAGAGGGTGGGAGAACCCAGGATCTGGTGTACAGAGGTTGGAAGACCTGGGATCTAGTGTACAGAGGTTGGGAGACCCCAGGACCTGGTGTACATATGTTCGTAGACCTTGGATCTCGTGTACAGAGTTTGGGTGACCTGGGATCTGTTGTACAGAGATTGGGAGACCCAGGATCTGGTGTACAAGATTGGGAGACTGGGGATCTGGTGTACAGAGGTTGGGAGACCCGGGATCTGGTGTACAGAGATTGGGAGACCCGGGATCTGGTGTACAGAGTATTGGAGACCCCAGGTTCTGGTGTACAGAGGTTGGAAGACCTTGGATCTGGTGTACAGAGGTTGGGAGACCCCAGTATCTGGTGTACAGAGGTTGCTATACCCGGGATCTGGTGTACAGAAATTGGGGGAGCCGGGATCTGGTGTACAGAGGGTGTGAGACCCCAGGATCTGTTGTACAGAGGTTGGAAAACCTGGGATCTGGTGTACAGAGGTTGGGAGACCCCAGTATCTGGTGTACATATGTTGGTTGACCTGGGATCTGGTGTACAGAGTTTGGTAGACCTGGGATCTGGTGTACAGAGATTGGGTGACCTGGGTTCTGTTGTACAGAGATTGGGAGACCGAGGATCTGGTGTACAGAGATTGGGAGTCCGGGGATCTGGTGTACAGAGATTGGGAGTCCGGGGATCTGGCGTACAGAAGGTGGGAGACCCCAGGATCTGGTGTACAGAGGTTGGAAGATCTGGGATCTGGTGTGCAGAGGTTGGGAGATCCCAGTATCTGGTGTACATATGTTGGTAGACCTGGGATCTGGTGTACAGAGGTTGGTAGACCTGGGATCTGGGGTACAGTGGTTGCTAGACCCGGGATCAGGTGTAAAGAGGTTGGGGGACCCTGGGTCTGGTGTACAGAGGTTGGGGACCCTGGATCTGGTGTACAGAGGTTGGTAGATCCGGGATCTGGTGTACAGAGGTTGGGGGACCCTGCATCTGTTGTACAGAGGTTGCGGGACCCTAGATCTGTTGTACAGAGATTGGGAGACTCGGGGTCTGGTGTACAGAAGTTGGGGGACCCTGGATCTGGTGTACAGATGTTGGGAGACCCGGGATCTGGTGTACATATGTTGGTAGACCTGGGATCTGGTGTACAGTGGTTGGTAGATCTGGGATCTGGTGTACAGAGTTTGGGAGACCCAGGATCTGGTGTACAGAGGTTGCTAGACCTGGGATCTGGTGTACAGAGGTTGGGGGACCCTGGATCTGGTGTACAGTGGTTGGGGGACCCTGGATCTGGTGTACAGAGGTTGGTAGACCTGGGATCTGGTGTACATAGGTTGGGGGACCCTGGATCTGGTGCACAGCAGTTTGGAGACCTGGGATCTGGTGTACAGGGTTTGGGGGACCCTGGATCTGGTGAGTAGGGTCCGAGATACCTAGGATCTGTTGTACAGAGATTGTGAGACCCGGGATCTGGTGTACAGAGGTTGGGGGACCCTGGATCTGGTTTACAGAGGTTGGGAGACCCAGGATCTGCTGTACAGAGATTGGGAGACCCGGGATCTGGTGTACAGAGGGTGGGAGACTCCAGGATCTGGTGTACAGAGTTTGGAAGACCTGGGATCTAGTGTACAGAGGTTGGGAGACCCCAGGATCTGGTGTACACATGTTGGTAGATCTTGGATCTGGTGTACAGAGGTTGGGTGACCTGGGATCTTTTGTACAGAGATTGGGAGACCCGGGATCTGGTGTACAGAGATTGGGAGACTGGGGATCTGGTGTACAGAGGGTGGGAGACCCCAGTATCTGGTGTACAGAGGTTGGGGGATCCTGGATCTGGTGTACAGAGGTTGGGGGACCCTGGATCTGGTGTACAGATGTTCGTAGACCCGGGATCTGGTGTACAGAGGTTGGGGGACCCTGGAGCTGGTGCACAGCTGTTTGGAGACCTGGGATCTGGTGAACAGGGTTTGAGGGACCCAGGATCTGGTGAGTAGAGTCCGAGATACCTAGGATCTGTTGTACAGAGGTTCGGAGACCCGGGATCTGGTGTACAGAGGTTGGGGACCCTGCATCTGTTGTACAGAGGTTGGGGGGCCCTAGATCTGTTGTACAGAGGTTGGGAGACCTGGGATCTGGTGTACAGAGGGTGGGAGACCCCAGGATCTGGTGTACAGAGGTTGGAAGACCTGGGATCTGGTTTACAGAGGGTGGGAGAGCTGGGATCTGGTGTACAGAGGTTGGGACATCTGTGATCTGGTGTACAGAGGGTGGGAGACCCGGGATCCGTTGTACAGAGGTTGGGGGACCCTGGATCTGGTGTACAGAGGGTGGGAGACCTGGGATCCGGTGTACAGAGATTGGAAGACCCGGGATCTGGTGTACAGAGGGTGGGAGAACCCAGGATCTGGTGTACAGAGGTTGGAAGACCTGGGATCTAGTGTACAGAGGTTGGGAGACCCCAGGACCTGGTGTACATATGTTCGTAGACCTTGGATCTCGTGTACAGAGTTTGGGTGACCTGGGATCTGTTGTACAGAGATTGGGAGACCCAGGATCTGGTGTACAAGATTGGGAGACTGGGGATCTGGTGTACAGAGGTTGGGAGACCCGGGATCTGGTGTACAGAGATTGGGAGACCCGGGATCTGGTGTACAGAGTGTTGGAGACCCCAGGATCTGGTGTACAGAGGTTGGAAGACCTTGGATCTGGTGTACAGAGGTTGGGAGACCCCAGTATCTGGTGTACAGAGGTTGCTATACCCGGGATCTGGTGTACAGAGGTTGGGATATTTGGGATCTGGTGTACAGAGGTTGGGAGACCCAGGATCTGGTGTACAGAGGTTGCTAGACCCGGGATCTAGTGTACAGAGGTTGGGGACCCTGGATCTGATGTACAGAGGGTGGGGGACCCTGGATCTGGTGTACAGAAGTTGGTAGACCCGGGATCTGGTTTACAGAGGTTGGGGGACCCGGGATCCAGTGTACAGAGGGTGGGAGACCCGGGATCTAGTGTACAGTGGTTGGGGGACCCTAGATCTGTTGTAGAGAAGTTGGGATACCCGGGAACCGGTGTACAGAGGTTGGGGGACCCTGGATCTGGTGTACAGAGGTTGAGAGACCCGGGATCTGGTATACAGAGTTTGGGGGACCCTGGATCTGGTGTACAAAGGTTGGGAGACCCGGGATCTGTTGTACAGAGGTTGGGGGACCCATGGATCTGGTGTACAAAGGTTGGTAGACCAGGGATCTGGTTACAGAGTTTGCGGGACTGTGGATCTGGTGCACAGCGGTTGGGAGACCTGGGATCTGGTGTACAGGGTTTAGGGGACCCAGGATCTGGTGAGTAGGGTCTGAGATACCTAGGATCTGTTGTACAGAGGTTGGGAGACCCGGGATCTGGTGTACAGAGGTTGGGGGACCCTGGATCTGTTGTACTGAGGTTGGGGGACCCTAGATCTGGTGTACAGAGGTTGGGAGACCCGGGATCTGGTGTACAGAAGTTGGGAGACCTGGGACCTGGTGTACAGACGTTGGGGGACCCTGGATCTGGTGTACAGATGTTGGGAGACCCGGGATCTGTTGTTCAAAGTTTGGGAGACTCAGGATCTGGGAAAATGCGAGCTGGGAGGATTGGAATTCTGTACCAGCAAGCCAAGAGCAACTTAATTAAGTGGTGAGCATGGTTAAGGAAAGAAGTGTATTTGTTCGAAGAGTGGAAAATGTTTATGTTACATCATTTTTTCTTATTTGCTCCTTTAAATAAATACGGTACAATTTAGGACTGGTTCCCTGGTTACACAGATAATGAGGGGATTCAATAATACTATTGTTTGACGTGGGGGTTCGATGTTTGTCATGGAAACCAAACCATGTACACATCAAATGACCTAATTGGGCTGGTTGTTGACTATACAACATGCTTGTTGTAACTCATGTTACCACCATACTAAAAAACACTGCCGACTCGTTTACTAAGTCAGCCAGTCTATTTAAACATGATATCATCCTTTAACTCACTGCTGTACAAAGAATTGTGATTATGATGCATTCAAATGGCCTATTCACCAAGAGCTGGATTATCCAGTGTAAACAGCAATATGAATAGAGAGTGATATCAAACTGCCAACGTCACTGTTTATAAGCTAGCCACATCATTCACTGACTCTGTTCCTTTAATGATAGTGACAATGCTGAGTGCATGGACAGACTGGAGTACGGTTTTGTGGGCACAAAGTGAGCGATTGGGGCTGGCAGCTGCGAGTGGTTCTTATAGCTTTGGGACAGTCCATAGCTGTGCTTTCATTGACTTGGCCTGTACAACAACTGCAGACACCATGCTATTGGCTTGCACACATTTCAATGATGTCTTATTATTGTCGTCAATGAAAAGCCCTGAAAAGATAAGTCAGAAGTAGTTTATTTCTTAATCACAGTGAGGGGAGACAGCAACTAAGCAACACTCCAAGCCCCAAGCGGGAACATCCTGAGATGCCGGCTCTCACTTGGGCCAGCTTTTATCTCAGGGAATTAACGAACCCTGTTGTTGAGCCTCCGTGTCGCAACGGGGGAGCTCGTATTCCACCAGTCCGACGAAGAGTTCGATCGGGTCTTCCGCGTGTGTTTTGTGGTAGTTACAACATCCCTCCGCCCCCAAATTTGATAAGTCCCTTTGTTGTAGGGACACGAGGAGGGTGTCTTCTTTGTGGCCTGCTGTTGTGGCTCCGGCTGTTGTGGGCCTGGGTCGGGGCCATGTACCGTGGTGGGAAACGTTGCTTTGCGTCAATCGTCGGGGGGCACCATCGGCGACCGCTCCCTGGCGAGACCATTGTCCGAGAACACAGATGTCTGAGTCTCCATGTTGGATCCTGAATCCTCCACTTCACACATCTCAGTGTGAGGGCCCCTAGGCGGTGATGACCCCAGGCCCCCTTGTGCCAGGCCAGCAGGACTGGAAAATGGTTCCTCCAGTAAGGTCGGTCCCAACACTGGCTCCCTGCACCAGAGGTGATTCAAATGCTTCCGCACCGCCCGTTCTCGTGTTTTTATCGGGTAAGATACCATCCCAGTCTGTTTCACCATGGTCCCTGAAATCCACCGGGCCCCGTCTCCAAAGTTTTGGACGTATACCAAACTCCGGTCGGAAACTTCAGTCCTGTGTCCATCTGCTTCACTATTGCCTTTGCAGGTCTTATCTCTGTTCCACTTTCCCACTAATATCAGGGAACATTAGGCTAAGGCGGGTTCTGAACCTCCAGCCCATCAGCAGTTCTGCCGGTGCTTCGCCGGTTGTAATGTTCGACGTTGTACGGTAGCTGACTTTCCTGGCACGTGATGCATTGCTAGGCCAGTCGCTCGATGAAGCCATCCAGGCCTGGCCACCAAACGTAGCTCCTCACTAGCAGTTTCATCATGGACAACTTCTGGTGTCCATTGTGTAGATCTTGAAGTATGGCCTGTCTGCACTAATTTGGAATCAAAATGCGTGCTCCCCACAGGAGGATGCCATCTTCCACACTGAGCTCTTACTGCTCAGTCTCAAAAACCCGCAGCTCCTTAAGTATTTTCTCTTGGCGTAACTTTGCAATATTGGGTCCTTCTCTGTCAAATCGTGAATCTGTACACCGATGACCAGCAAGGTATCCATAAAATTTAAGGTCGATATGATCTCATCAGTCCTTGGTGGAGATGGGGGCATGTTAGCAATGGCAGCCAGCTCAAGATGTACGTGTTTGCGATCTGCATGCTCGGGCAATACTCAAACATACTTATATGCTGCTAACAATAGAGCCTAATGCTATAACCGGGCAGATGCTATTGCAGGAATCTTTAAACAATCCGAGCAATGGTTTGTGGTCCATTGTGATGGTGAACCAACGCCCATTCAGATACTGGTGGAATTTCTTCATTGCAGAAATGACGGCCAGACCATCTTTCTCAAGCTGAGCACAATGGCCAAAGTCCGCGATGCGTAGGTTATCTGTCTCTCCGTTCCATCATCCACGCAGTGCGATAACATCGCCCCGATTCTGTATGTGGAGGCATCACAAAGGGGCTTTGAGGGGCCATAGTGGGTCAACAATCCTAATGGCGACAGTCACTGCTTCACCCTGGCGAATGCTTTTTTTTGCAGCGCTCTCCACGCCCATTCCTGCGCATGCAGCAGTGCGAGGATAATCGCCAAATTAGGAATAAATTTCCCATAATAATTCACAAGTCCCAGAAACGATCGCAATTTGGTCGCATTCTCAGGCGTGGGGACTTGTTTGATTGCTTGCACCTTTTCTTCGACTGGGTGCACGTCACCTCGGTCAACACATTACCCTAAGTACGTGACCTCTTTTGAGTAAAAAATGCATTTACCTCTCTTAAGGTAAATACGCCTGTCTCAGAAAGCCGGCGGAGGACTTCTTCCAAGTTGCTCAGGTGCTCCTTTTCGGTGGCTCCAGTGACCAGGACATGATCCAAGTAAACTGACAGTCACATTAATCCTTGGAAGACATTCTCCAAGACCATGGAAAATAGCGCATGCCGATGACATCTCGAATGGCAACTTTGTATATTTGTAGAGGCCTCTGTGGGTATTTATGGTCACAAATTTTCTGGAAACCGCATCTAGCTCCAATTGGAGGTATGCATGACTCATGTCGAGTTCAGAAAAAGAGTATCCTCCAGCTAGTTTTGCGTAGAGGTCCTCTATTTGTTGGTGCTCGTAATGAACCTCTATGACCCAAGCATAGTGGTTCATCCACTTGTGCTACCGTGGGCAGCACAGTAGCACAAGTGGATAGCACTGTGGCTTCACAGCGCCAGGGTCCCAGGTTCGATTCCCCGCTGGGTCACTGTCTGTATGGAGTCTGCACATTCTCCTCGTGTCTGCGTGGGTTTCCTCCGGGTGCTCCGGTTTCCTCCCACAGTCCAAAGATGTGCAGGTTAGGTAAATTGGCCATGATAAATTACCCTTAGTGATCAAAAAAGTTAGATGGGGTTGTATTATGGGGATAGGGTGGAAGTGAGGGCTTAAGTGGGTCGGTGTAGATTTGATGGGCCGAATGGCCTCCGTCTGCACTGTATGTTCAAAGCCGTCAGTCATTGTCCAAAGATACCAATTGAAAATAGCCGAGAGAACCACGGGGGAGTCTGTAACTGAATTTCTGGCGTGCTTATGTAAACTAGCGGATCATTGCGACTATGAGCCATCCTTATCCAAGATTTTACGAGATCATCTTGTATGCAGAATTAACAACATGGCGGCCCAGCGGAAATTGCTGGCTGAACTATCTTTGGGTCTAATAAAGGCCATCAAGGCCTTGATCTCATGAGAGACTGGGTATCTGTCCAAATCAGAGACTTTGTTCACTGTTAGCTTGAAATCCCCACACAGGTGGATAGTTTTATCAGGGACTGTACCGGGACTGTAACTCAATCTGCAAATTGTACTGGCCGGATGATTCCTCGGCTTTCCAAGTGGTTGAGCTCATCCTCTACCTTTGTCAGCAATACGTAGGGAAATGGAAGGGCCTTGGAGTACGTTTGTTCGGCCTCAGGATCTACATGAATCTTGGCCTTGACACCTCGTATTTTACCCAAGCCCTCCTGAAAAATCTCCAGTACTTCCCCAGGACTTTGTATGATCCCCCAGAATCCATCCTGAAAATCTGCTGCCAGTTCAAACGGAGCCTCTGCAGCCAATCATTCCTCAGCAGACTCAGGCCGGGGCCCTGTACTATTATCAAGGGAATCCTGATGGACTGCTGCCTGTCAGTAACTGGGGTCATTGTTGTCCCCGCAATGACTGGTGGTTCCCCCGTGTACATTGCCAACCTCGTCTCGATGTCCCTCAAGTTCAAACGTTGCTTTCCCGTCCTAGCCTTTTTGAATGTCTGCTGTCCTATCATTGAGACCCCGGCCTGTATCCAATTCCATGATGAGTGTGTGGCCATTCAGCTAGATGGTGACTTTGATGGGGGCAACCCATGGTGCGGGGATGCAATTCAGCTGCTTGCACCCACCTTCGTCAGGCTGCCCTAGGTGAAGGGTCCTGGCTCTAGACGGGTGCGTCCCTCGACCAGGGCGACGCGCTTATTGGCTGAGCTGGCATTGCTGGTTCCTGCATTTTCTCCGGCCACAGGTGCCGCACCTCTGTGAGTCCACCTCCAGTGGTTCAGGGGAGATGTCTCGTCTGGCTGCAATGGCCCTGGTGTTCGGGCAAGGATTGAGTCCCAGAGGCTAGTTCAGGTTGATGTGGTGAGCTCTTTCCAGCAGCCATCTTAAATTCTGATCAGTGTCTGGTATGGCTTCTTCCACTATGACTCCACATCCATAGACTACTACATCATCCATTATAGCTTCCACCCCACGAAGATCACTGACTATCTCATGGTATCTACATTGATACCCTTCTGGAACCATGGAAATACCAAACAGCATACTTACATCCAACTGTATCTCCCGAACGACACCCAAAACTGCTGCTTTCATCCAGTTTCACTTGCCAGCAACCATCCTTCGCATCTAGGATAATAAATATCTTTGCCTTGGCAAGTTGTGGCAACATTCCTTCAATGGTTGGCATAGGGTCATGAGATTGCTTCAGTGTTTTATTTAGACCATTTAGGTCTCGCATACTCATAGCTGTCATGATATTCAGGTAAACATCATGGTGCAAACATACATACATACTGATGGACAGATCAACGGACCAATCAATATACACAACACCATAGCCAATCACAGGCAAGAGCATACACACTATAAAACGTGGAACACGACACTTCCTGGTGATTCCAGCAGGAGACAGCTCAGGGCACAGAGCTCACAGCAAGCCACTCAGACATCCACCATGTGCTGAGTGCCACTCCAAGATAGTGTTATGGATAGGTCCACAGATTCAAGGGTAATGAACGAACCACAGTAACCAGTTTACCATTGTAAATATTGTTAGTAATAAAACTGAGTTGTACCTTCCGCAACCGTATTGGTTCGTCTGTGTAGCAGAGCACCCAACACGGCATAGTACCAGGATTGGAACCCGGTAACTGTGAGACCTACCTACGAATCCTCAGGAATCCGCCATCCTGCGCCATGGACACCGTCAGCTCGCTGCAGCCGTTACAAATCGCTGGAAAACTCGGTGTCGATTGGAAGCTGTTCAAACAGCGCTTCCAGTTCTTCCTGGAAGCCACCGAAAGGGAGAGCGCTTCGGACACCAGAAAAATCGCCCTCCTCCTCTCCACGGCAGGGCAACACGCCATCCATGTTTACGACTCCCTGGTGTTCGCGGAAGGTGAGGACAAGACCAAGTACAAGACAGTCTTTCTCAAACTCGAGCAACACTTCAGCGTCGAGGCAAATGAGAGTTTCGAGAGGTATCTCTTCCAGCAGCGCCTGCAGGGTAAGGATGAACCCTTTCAATCTTTCCTTACACACCTCCGTATCCTCGCGCAGTCCTGCGGTTACGACACCACCTCCGATTCAATGATTCGGGACCAGATTGTTTTTGGGGTCACCTCGGGCACCCTACGCCAGCAGCTCCTCAAAATTAAAGGCCTCACCCTAGCCTCCGCAATCGAAGCCTGTGTCCTTCATGAAAACGCAACTAGCCGCTACTCCCAATTTCAAGCGGCCGAATCGGCGCGGCAGGGGTCCTACGCGGCCGGATCGGCAAGTCAGGCGTTCTACGAGGCCGAACGGGTCCAGGCGATTGAGTTCCTACCAGCCCACGGCCCGGACGAGGGCGGCCATTTCACACACTTTCCGCAGCCTCCCTCGTTTGTCCGCGCCAAAAAAGATGTCGACGCAGAGGGACGTGATGCGCAGGCGCGCTCGACGCAAGACCGAACTGCGCATGCACGGTGGCGCAACGAACGCCATGACATCACGACGTGTGGCAACTGCGGAGCCGCACATTTAAAACGGCAATGTCCGGCAAAAAACTGACAATGCCTCCGCTGTGGCAAGATGGGCCACTACGCTGCCTACTGTCGAGCAGCTCAACCTGCCAATGCTCCCCAATTCCGCAAACCTCGCAGGGACGTGCGGATCATTCAGCCTCCGTACTACGAGTCGTGCCCAGACGACATCCAAACCAGTGACACAGACGACCGGGACGCCTTCCGTGTTGCGGTCATTGATAGGAACTGGATGTCTCCAGGCAGGACCCACCAGCCGATGCCAGTGAACAGCGTCAATCCGGATGATGAATGGTGTGCCACCCTAACGGTCAACTGATCACCGATAACATTCCGTCTGGACACTGGTGCCTCCGCCAACCTAATAGCATGGGCAGCCTTCTACGCCTTGAAGGTCAAACCACCAATTCGGCCATCCCGTTGCAAGATGGTCGACTACAATGGAAACGTTATCCTGGCCATGGGATCCTGCCAGCTCCAGGTGACACACAACACATACACGGCCACACTGTCCTTCGAAATAGTCGGATCATCAAAGGACTCCCTGCTAGGCGCACAGGCATGCAAGGTTCTCCACCTCGTGCAGAAGGTCCACGCTCTGTCTCCAGAAGGCACATCAGACTTCCCGGATGCAGAATTTAGGGCACAGCTTCAATCGCTCCTCGCCCACAACCAGGAGGCATTCGAGGGCATGGGCACACTGCCCTATACCTACAGAATACAACTCAAACCGGACGCCACCCTGGTCATTCACGCACCTCGCAGGGTCCCAGCGCCACTCAAAGAACGCCTCAAGCAGCAGCTGCAGGTCTCCAGGACCAAGGAGTGCTATCCCGGATCACTGAGCCCACGCCATGGGTCAGCTCCATGGTGTGTGTTAAGAAGCCCTCTGGCGAACTCCGGATCTGCATTGACCCGAAAGATCTGAACAACAACATAATGAGGGAACACTACCCCATACCCAAACGGGAAGAAATCATGAACGAAATGGCCCGGGCTCAAATCTTTACAAAGCTGGATGCCTCGAAGGGTTTTTGACAGACCCAACTGGACCAGTCCAGCAGGAAGCTGTGCACCTTCAATACTCCTTTCGGTAGGTTCTGCTATAACAGAATGCCGTTTGGCACATCTCGGCATCCAAGGTCTTTCACAGGATCATGGAACAGATGATGGAGGGCATCGAAGGGGTACGCGTCTACATTGATGACGTCATCATCTGGTCCACCACACCACAGGAGCACATCAATCGTCTCCAGCGCGTCTTTGCGCAGATACGGGAAAACGGCCTGCGCCTCAACCGAGCCAAGTGTTCTTTCGGCCAAACCGAGCTGAAGTTTCTGGGGGACCACATATCCCGGTCAGGGGCCGTCCGGATGCAGACAAGGTGAGCGCCATTACAGCCATGCCACAGCCGGAAGACAAGAAAGCCCTGCTACGCTTCCTAGGCATGGTCAACATCCTGGGGAAGTTCATTCCCAACCTGGCCTCCCACACGACGGCTCTTCACCACCTAGTCAAGAAGTCCACGGAGTTCCAGTGGCTGCCCGCACACCAGAAGGAATGGGAGGAGCTCAAATTTAAGCTCACCACAGCACCGGTATTGGCATTTTTCGACACATCTCATGACACTAAAATTTTGACTGATGCCAGCCAGTCTGGCATTGGGGCGGTACTCCTACAGCGGGATGACACTGCGTCATGGGCCACGGTCACCTATGCCTCGCGGGCCATGACCCCCACAGAACAGCGCTACGCGCAGATCGAAAAGGAGTGCCTGGGTTTGCTAACCGGAATAGACAAGTTCCAAGACTACGTGTATGGTCTCCCCCAGTTTACCGTTGAGACTGACCATCGCCCCCTGGTCAGCATCATACATAAGGACCTGAACGAGATGACCCCTCGCCTCCAGCGCAACCTACTCAAACTCAGGAGGTACGACTTCCAACTGGTCTACACCCCGGGAAAGGACCTTATCATTGTGGTGCCCTATCTAGAGCAGTGAGCACACACCCCTCGGAGGGGTTCGTCTGTCAGGTCAAAGCGCAGGTGGCCTTCACATCGGCAAATCTGCCAGCCGATGACTCCAGTCTGGCCCGTATTCGCCGGGAGACTGCGGCTGACCCCCTTCTACAACAGGTGATGCGCCACATGACGGGAGGGTGGCTCAAAGGACAGTTCCCGCAATTCTACAATGTCCGGGACGACTTGGCCGTCATTGATGGTGTCCTCCTAAAGCTGGACCGGATTGTGATTCCACACAGCATGCACAAGCTGGTCCTCGACTAACTACACAAAGGCCATCTGGGGTCGAGAAGTGCAGACGAAGGGCCCGAGAGGCGGTATACTGGCCGGGCATCAGTGATGACATTGCCAATATGGTGCTCAACTGCCCCACCTGCCAAAGGTTTCAGCTGACGCAACCTCCTGAGACGCTTCAGCCCCATGAGCTGGTGACGTCCCCCTGGGCGAAGGTGGGTGTGGACCTTTTTCACGCGCTCGGCAGGGACTATGTAATCGTCATAGATTACTTTTCAAACTATCCAGAGATCATACTGAGGATTCTTTTGCAGCCAGTCCGGATGAAATGATCAGTCGAACACCTCGTAACTTTAACAGCTGTTTATTTCTCGGCGCTGGGGCTAGGACCACTGTGTCTCTCAAGAGTCACAATAGCAAGCCAAAGTCAATACATCTAACATCAGTTCTTATACAGTTTTTGGCTCATTTCTGAGAGCAGCTCCCTCGCATTCCTATCTGTGCTCTCAGCTCAATTATAATTCAGCCCCCCTCAATTATAATTATCTTTAAGCCTAGTGCACCCATTCCCAAGGCCGTTACTGCAATTTGTCTGGTTCAAAAACAAGTGACCTCAGCCTGTCTTGGCATTCCTTCACACAAAGCTTTATCTAACATTTTGTTTTTCCCCTAAAGTTTGATTCTAGCGCCAGACTACGTCATTCTATAGCTTGAGCCTGCTTGAGCCATATTCTCATTTATCGATCATCAGCCAAACTCTCATTCCCCCCTTTTATCATTTCATGATAACTTCTAATCAATAGCCACATGTCTCAGTCTTTCCCACTCGATCTGCACCTCTATCATTTTTCTACATTTCTCTGCACTTTCTTCCACATCCATTAACTCTTCAAGGCGCACTTCATGTTGCTGCATTAATTGTTGAGGAATCACTGATGCACTGACACTTTTACACAAGCATTTCATCAGGAAGCTAAGCATCATTATTACATGTATTACAACTACCAGGATTATCAATCCATGCACTAGGTAAGACCCCCATGATCCGGCAAACAACCAATCTAACCACCCATCTCTTGATATTTCATGCAGCTTCTTAACGATATGATCCACGAGGTGGGTGATGTTCTCCGAACTATCGGGGATGTAGGTGCAACATTCCGAACCTATCATGGCACAAGTCCCACCTTTGTTTACAAGGAGGTAATCGAGGGCCATTCGGTTTTGTAGGGCTGCGGTTCTTATTGCCACCATTTCATTATTTATCTCAGTCAATGCTTCAGTGGTGTCGTTTGCTACCTCTTCCAGGATTTTTGCTATCTTCCTTATTTCCTTTATTGCAAGAGCTACCCCGATAGGGGGAAGCAGGATCCCAAAGAATTGCTGCGTTTGGGTTATTGCTCTCTTTTGCCGCTTCAGGTGAGGGTGATTCCTTAAACTAGTGAGATGGTGCACGTAGGGAACAACGTATCCCAAATAACAGTATCCCGTCCAATTCTCTGGTAACCAGGGGTAAGCCTTGTGGCCACAAATAAAATACGTCCCATTGTACGGGGTCATGGTTTTGATACTAGGTGAATGCCTGACTTGCCATGGTTGGTTACATTGGCTGTTGCCTACAAAGGTCCCCGCTTTCAAGTTTCTGTATATGCAAAAAGTTCCCTCGAGCCGACTTGTTGAGGAATTAGTGAGGGTCAGAAATGGGGGTGAAAGAGATCGGTCATAACTTGGTTGATACCAACCCACAAAGGATCTCAAGTGGGCAGCATTTATTACGTTAGGGGTGTTACGAGAAAGGTTTTGATAGATCCACCACTCTATTGATTCGTTCAGATTAAAAGGGGTTGGTCGGAGGGGGATTCCCCCTTTTGCATGTGTCGGAACAGCTAGAAACATTCATATCCTTTGCATACACATAAGACATATACAAATAAGTGTTCACATGCAGTTCTCGTTCAGCCTGAGAATGTTGCTTCGGTAAGTCACATTGTAGCAGCATTGTTCTGTCTTTGTGCCTGCATCCATAATCCCAGTTTCAGGCATGCTGGTCGCAGGATAGGCGATGCCGGTGTGTCGTATCCAAGGGCCGGTTTTGGCCCTTCCGCAGGAACTGAGCTGCACATCGGTCAACGGGCATCATGGTCCATGATATCCTTTGCAGGTTTCGGTTAGCGCAATGCAGGGTGTCCCCTTGGCAAAGATGGTGAAGGCTCCTTCGCTGGGGCTGACAGACCTTTCGTATAGTTTCTCCTTCCAGGATTATGAGACCGACCAAGGTCAGAGCGACAAGAACGATATTCATGACCACAGTTCAACTTTATCGTCCCCCTAGAACTTAAGAAAAAGAGTTAGTCTCTATTGCATTGCTACACTCTTACAATGGTGAATGTGAATCCAAGCATTTCGGCCTTCCACTTTCACGGCTGTGGGGGTAGTTAGGAGAACCTGAAATGGTCCTTCCCATCGCGGCTCCAGCCCTTTCCGAACCCAGTTCCGGATCATAACGTACTCGCCTGGGTGAATGGTGACAGTACTGGATAAAGGGGGTACTTCCCCACCGACTGCTCGGACCCGCGAGTGGAGACCCTTTAAAGCCTTTGATAGAGCTATAACGTAATTGGCCATTTCCGTGGTCATGTGGTGAAAGTTGACATCTTTTGGTTTGTCCTGATCCCATGGAGTGTGAAAAGGCCTTCCGTACAATATCTCAGCAGGGCTTAATCGAGTTTTTCCTGCGGGTGTAGCGCGAATTTGAAAAAGGGCAATGGGTAATAGTTTGAGCCAGGTAGCACCTGTCTCAGCCTCTAATTTGGCTAGTTTGGTTTTCAATGTCTGGTTGGCGCGCTCCACCATTCCTGATGCTTGTGGCCCATATGCACAGTGCAACTGTTGTTTTATGCCCAGCTGAGCACAAAATTCTTTGTTAATCTGTCCCACAAAATGAGGTCCATTATCAGAGCTTAATCGATATGGAATCCCAAATCTAGGAACAATTTCTCGCATCAAAACTTTTACTACCGTGGAAGCTTTGTTATCTACAATGGGGTAAGCTTCTATCCATTTACTAAATACATCAACAATAACCAATACATGTTTATAACATTGGCATCTTTCCAACTCAATGTAATCCATCTGGAGTGTCTCAAAGGGACCTTCCGGTAGCGGGGTCTTACCCATTTCACAGGGTATTGCTTTACCAGGATTATACTGCTGACTTACTAGGCAACGACTGCTAATGTTTTCTGCTATATCTTGCAGTCTTGGATGCCACCATGTTTTGAGCAATACATCACCCGTAGCTCACGCACCACAATGAGTTGCAAAGTGAACACATTCGGTAACCCAGGCTGCCAATGCATCGGGCATACAAGTCTGCCCTGCCGGGGTGACCCACAATTTGTTTACAGGATCATAACAACATCCCAATTCTTCCCATAGTCTTTTTACACAGCCAGGAGCGTCCTCCTGTAATTGAATGACGTCAGTGATGGTCGGCATTGGCTTTTCAGAGGGAGACTGACCCTTAGAGCTTTTAGTCTGGCTCATCATTTTGGGGACCACCATGCCTTTTAAGCGAGAAGCCTCTTTGGCCTGATGGTCCGCCTGCCTATTGCCCACATCCACTAAAGTTTTTCCATTTGTATGTGCTGCACATTTTATAACCGCAATCTGTTTTGGAAGCATTAGAGCTTGTAATAATTGTGTAACTAATTGTTTATGAGATATCTGAGTGCCTGCTGACGTCAGAAATCCCCTGTTTTTCCATAATTTGCCAAAATCGTGTGTGACCCCAAAGGCATATCGGGAATCAGTGTAGATATTTACAATTTTATCTTTCCCTAATACACAGGCTCGAATGAGTGCAAAAAGTTCAGCCTGTTGGGCGGAAAAGGGAATTTTGAATGCTGCTGCTTCAAGCGTTTCTCCTTGTTGGTTAACAATTGCATACCCTGATAATCTATCCCCCCTTTCACCGACGGATGAACTACCATCGGTGAATAGGTTCAGATCAGCATTTGGTATTGGAGAATCAGTGAGATCATCGCGTAATGACGCATCGTCTTGTAAGAGAGAAAGACAGTCATGAGTCAGGGACTCAGTGGCGTTAGGCGGGTCGGAAAGGAAACTAGCGGGGTTAATAGTAGTGCAGTGCCGGAACTGAAGTTTTGGGTTATTGAGGAGATAAACCTCATATTTATTTTGATGCGCCATAGTTAGGTGCTGAGTCTGAAGTTGACCGAGCAGGGCCGTGACTGAATGTGAACTATAAATAACAATATCCTGCTGAAGAGTGAGATTAGCCGCTGACTGGAGACTGTTGTAAATAGAGGCTAAAATCTGAGTACATCCAGGATAGCCGAGTGCAACTGGATCAAGTTTAGACGAGTAATAAGCTATAGGGCGGTGGCGATCCCCATGTTTCTGGGTAAGTACCGCGGTGGCACACCGGCTAAAACAGTACAATAAAGTTGGAAAGGTCGATCATAAAGGGGGCGTCCTAGTGCTGGCGCCCTCATTAAGGCGTCTTGTAGCCAATGGAAGGCCTCTTTGGCTTCCGTACTTAACTGGAACTCTCTAGCGTTATTGGTGTATGGGGTCAATAGCCGGGTATCTAGGGTGATATTCGGAATCCATTGCCGACAATAATTAACCATCCCGAGCCATTTACGGACATCCTTGGCCGTTGTTGGTTCAGGGTACTGACAAATGGGCTGAACTCGACTTGGTGATAGCGCGCGTGTATCGGCGGATAAAAGGATACCCAGAAGCCGGACTGTTGGTTGGGCTACTACTACTTTGGCGGGTGACACAACGTATCCTAAAATTGAAAGGTAATCTTCTTTACAACTTTGTTCTGACAGGCTTGCGATCAGCAAATCGTCAACATATTGTACGAGGGTGGATCCCTCTTTTAATTCCAGGGGCTGTAATTGTTGTTGGAGACAGCGGGAGAAAAGAGTAGGCGAATGTATAAATCCTTGAGGCAACCTAGTCCATGTGTATTGTTGATTTTGATATGTAAAGGCAAAGAGATACTGTGAATCCGGGTGCAAGGGGAGGGCGGAAAAGGCATGCTGGAGATCCACCAGGGAAAATGTTGTAGCGTCCGCTGGGACTTGGGCTAAAATGTGGGCTGGATTTGGGACCAATGCGTGAAGGGGTTGCACAATGGCATTAATTGAGCGCAGATCTTGGACGAGGCAATATTGATCTGGCTTACCGGGCTTCGGGACTGCTAGTATTGGAGTATTACAAGGAGAGTGACACGGAACCAAAACTTGTTGCCGAATAAGATTCTGTATAAGTGCCTCTAGTGAAGTCACTGCTTGAGGTTTAAAAGGATATTGGCGAATAGAGGGCAACTGGACACCTGGTCGCAACATAACTCGTATTGGCTCAATGTTCACGGATCCAACTTGGTATTGATCCTCATCCCACAATCGTAAACTTGTAGTATCTAATGGTCGGGAATGATGGTGGCGATGCGTGGTATCTTTAATACAAGGAACTGAATAAAATTGAAGTTGGAGGCGCCCTGGTAGGACTTGTACATCTGTAATCTCGGGGTCCGCAGAGTCTAGGGCTAGGCGGACCGTGGGTCCTAGGTCTTTCGCATGATATGGGAAATTGACTCGTCGCGTTACATGTGGGGCCGTATAACCAGTCTGTTGCCAGAGATGCTCTGGTACTTCTGCAGCTTCTGCTTCGTCTTCGGGTCCTGTAACTAAAGCTGTCAGTCTAATCACAAAAGTGGCTCCCACTAGTGCCTCATAGAAAGCCTCCAACCATTTATCATGTCCAGTTTGATCATAGGCGAGAGTCACATGCATAAGTCGTTCCTCCTCCAGATGTAGTGCCCACCATTGGGGGCTAGTTGTAGTATAGTATTGGCATCTAGCCTTGGGTGGCCGAATAATTAACCCATTGTCACCACATTCAATCTGTAGTCCGAATGCACAAAGGAGATCCCTGGCCATTAGATTACATTCAAGCGCTGTGGTGACAACAAATTGGTGTTGTACCTCCTACCCTTTCAGGGCTACTGAAACAGGTTGTGAAATTGGGTATTGGCAAACTTGGCCCTGGAATCCCGATAGTGTTTGTGTTTGATCTGAGAGTGGTAATTGGAGAGAGGCTTGTACTGAGGACATTGTCGCTCCGGTATCCACCAAAAAGGGTACTGTCGTGCCGTGGACTGTTAGAGAGAGGAGAGGCTCTTTTTCCGAAGCCGGTTCACGGCACACCAACATCTTGGGTCAGTATTGGAAGGGGTTGTTTTGGGTAAAGTCAGTATACCCCCTTCCTCGCCCTCTTCCCCTTCCCCGGAATCCTTGTTGTCCATATCCTCCTGGGCTATTCCTTGGGTTATAAAACAATCACGAGCCCAATGTCCTTGACGCCCACAAATAAAGCAACCAACTGTTTGGCCAGGCTGTTGTCCCCCTTGCTGTGGATAGCTCATCTGTTGTTGATTTTGCTGGTCGTGGAATGGGGCATAGGGGGGTCCATAAGACGGAGCCGTTGGTCCGTTAGGGTGCGTCACATATCCTTCCCCTTTTGCTGTCACCCACCCTGGTACACAAAACTGTGGTTCCATCTGATATCCCACACCTACTGGATCTGGCGGTGGCTGTGGCGGTCCATACCGGTGACGGCGCACGGGGGTTGTGGAACTGGCGCTAGAGGTCTCATGGGATATTGCCCCCACGGCTGTACATTAGGTTGTGCTGTGGAAACAAGTGGCGCTGTTGTCAGTGTGTCAGGCATTTTTTGTGTTACGTACTCAGTTTTTATTTTCGATGGTTTGGGCGCATCTGGGGCTGACCCATCCTGCCAATAATATTTTACTGCCCGGGCCATTTGGGTCGGGGTATTGTCCGACCAATCCATATTATTTGTCTTTATTGCATCCGAGACCTGTGTTGGCAGGCAGCTAAGGAGCATGGCACAATATTGGGGATAATTGGCTCCCGCTTGATAATTTTGGTCCCCTCTCTGGTTTCTCTCAACCTCTCTGAATCATTCTAAAAAGTCTTCTGCCCCTTCACCCTTCTTGGGCTTGGTATCCATAACCTTGGTAAAGTCAATGGGTTTTTGCAATGTTGCGGAGAGAGCAGTAAAAACTGCCGCTTGTCGATCCTGATCCAGAGCACGGGCTGCTGCTAGTGCGTCCCAAGTGGGGGCTAGTGCTCCCGTCTGTAGTACCAGGTGGTTGAGGAATCGGGTGTGTTCCTCCGGACGTAGTACCTGTCGCACTAATGCCCATAAATCTCTAGCCTCCGCGCTGTAAACTTGCACGGTTGTTCGAAGGAAATCAACAAAGGCAGTTGGTGACTGTTTACGATCGGGGATTCTTGTTAAAATTGCTATTATTTCACTAGGTTTCCAAGGTTGGTATATACCCATTTCTGGCTGATTAGCGGGGGCGACTGGATTGTTAGGGTTATAAGCGGGGTTAGGGACTTGCCGGACTGGATATTGTCTTAACGGGTGCTTGCGGGGTTTCAGCCATGCCCAGTCCCAGTCCGTCTGTTCCTCCTCCTCATCAAAATCCGGATATTCCGGCTCTATCGGTTCTTTGTTCCATGGTCCCTTTTGTTGGGCTAGCTGGGGATATTGGGTCTTGCCGTTCGGGACCTAGTGCGAGAGGCTGGCCCTCCATCTACCGGTGGGGGTGGCAGGGGAAAGGGAGCTTCCACTACTTCAGGGGCCAGTACCTGTGGCGGGAGTGGGGGGGGGGGGGGGGGGGGTGGCGGTAAGATTGGCGCTATCACGGGAGCTATAGGTGGTGCTGAAGGCAGCGGCGATACAGGTGCTACAGGACCAATAGGAGCAGGTGTAGATGGAAGTTCCATTGGAGCAGCAGCTAGCGGTATGGGCGCAACAGCAGGCCCAAGTACAACAGGAATCGGGTTAGCTGGGATCAGAACCGGTCCCGTGGCTACAGGGGCATAATAAGGTGGAGGTGGTGGATGTGGGGGAGGCTCAGTTGGCTGCCTCCTTCCAATTAGACAATCTTTTAAGTCACTCTCATCGTCTCACTCGGTCAAGGCAAGGCCGGCCATTTGTCCCTACGGACTAGGTTGCAATTGCGGCGGCTTGGACCCAGGAGATCGTGCCCGTTTTTTATGGGCGCACTCCTTTTTTAGGACTTCTGCAGTTTTAACAATTCCGCCCTCGGTTAATTCTATCCCCAATTTTAAAGCATTTGCCTGCCAACTGGCTAGTAGAGATGCATCTTTTAGTTTTTGGCAATATTCACGCCATAGGACAATCAGCTTTTTTGCCGTCGAACTTCGATTATGTTGCCAAATAAGTTGCTGTGCCCCTAGAACAGTAGGCAGATCTTTCGGTCCTCCTAGAGGCCACTGTTCTTTCCCTACGTTTTTATGCAATTCTCCCGACAGCTGTCGCAATTGTTTAGACTGTTCCGGATACTGTTCACAAAGAGTTTGAAGCGCGCTTCCACTATCAGCTGTGCTATCTAAAGTATTACCCATTGTCTCCTATCCTCGGATGATCCTTGTGGTTTCCTATTTAATTTTGGTAGCGATCCTAAATCGCCTATTCAATCAAGAATTTAAACGGGGTTATCCTGCCCCATTGCCCAATCAAAAGGCTAAATCAAACTGTTTGAAAGTGATTTTTAACCTCCCAGGGACTCCAACCCGGACTGTTTAGGAAGATTCTCTAATTCTCTTATTCTCTTATTCTCTTCCCTGATTCCTTTCCAGGGAACTTTATTCTCTTATTCTCTTCTCTTATTCTCTTTTTCTCTTATTCTCTTATTCTCTTCCCTGATTCCTTTCCAGGGAACTCTAACACCAACCCGTCTTCGTAACGGGTTCGCCGGACTGCTTTGATTTCGTCAGAGTCTCCACCGAAACCGCAGGGCGTGGCCACACTCGGGACAGCAGAGGGGGAAACCAAAGTGGTAACAAGGGTACTCACGTTTGGTGCGCAATTCTCTCCTCAGCATCCGAATGTGATCAGTCTGTTACGCCGTCAGGTTCCAGGAAGGCTCCTGTGAAATCCCAATTCTGACACCAAATGAGGATTCTTTTGCGGCCAGTCCGGATTAAATGATCAGTCGAACACCTCGTACTTTAACAGCTGTTTATTTCTCGGCGCCGGGGCTAGGACCACTGTGTCTCTCAAGAGTCACAATAGCAAGCCAAAGTCAATACATCTAACAGCAGTTCTTATACAGTTTTTGGCTCATTTCTGAGGGCAGCTCCCTCGCATTCCTATCTGTGCTCTCAGCTCAATTATAATTCAGCCCCCCTCAATTATAATTATCTTTAAGCCTAGTGCACCCATTCCCAAGGCCGTTACTGCAATTTGTCTGGTTCAAAAACAAGTGACCTCAGCCTGTCTTGGCATTCCTTCACAAAAAGCTTTATCTAACATTTTGTTTTTCCGTTAAAGTTTGATTCTAGCGCCAGACTACGTCATTCTATAGCTTGAGCCTGCTTGAGCCATATTCTCATTTATCGATCATCAGCCAAACTCTCAATACGCCTGCACGATTTGACATCGTCGCTCTCATAAGGGCCTGCAAAGACACCTTCGCTCGCCACGGCATTCCGATTATTGTCATGTCGGACAATGGGCCCTGTTTTGCCAGCCAGGAATGGTCTTCCTTTGCTGATTCATATGGCTTCACACACATGACGTCCAGCCTTCTGCATCCCCAGTCCAATGGAAAGGCGGACAAGGGCGTTCACATCGCCAAGAGGCTCCTCTGCAAGGCTGCTGCTGCCGGATAGGATTTCTGCTGAGCCCTGCTAGCCTATCGCTCGGCCCCACTAGCCACTGGCCTCTCACCAGACCAGCTGTTGATGGGTCGCGTCCTCAGGACCACTGTGCCATCCATTCTGGTCCCCACAATAACCATGCTCCAGTACTGCACAGGATGCGACAACAGCGCGTTCGCCAGAAGGTGGCACATGACACACGGGCAACTGATCTTCCCGCCCTGGCACCTGGGGACGACATCCGCATCCACCTACCAGAAGGTGGCTGGTCAGCACCTGCCGAAGTTCTCTGAAGTGTGGCTCCCCGCTCGTTCCTGGTTTGCATGCCTGATGACTCCATTCGCAGGCGCAATCGCCGGGCTCTTCGCCTGCTTCCACGCTCGCAACGGGAACGTACACTGGTGCCACGCCCTCCTGTTGTTTCTGATGTCGACTTCATGGAGTTTCCTGCCACCATGCCCATTCCGTCGTCGCCCGTGGCCAGGCCCATTCCTCAGCCGGTGAATCCTGATCCACACTTGAGGCGGTCAACCCAAATTCGTCGCCCACCTACTAGGCTGGACTTATGAGCCTGTTTGAACATTGAACTCACTGATGTATCATACCACTGTGTTAATGTTTCTCTTTTTCCTTGTCGTTACAGGAGTTCGTTTTGACGTTTTGACGCAGGTGCCGGGGTTTAGATATTTCAGTAAGCTCAGGAAAGGTGGTAAAAGAGGGGGAGGGGTGGCATTGTTAGTCAAGGACAGTATTACGGTGGCAGTAAGGACGTTTGATGAGGACTCGTCTACTGAGGTAGTATCGGCTGAGGTTAGAAACAGGAAAGGAGAGGTAACCCTGTTAGGGGTTTTCTATAGGCCTCCGAAAAGTTCCAGAGAGGTAGAGGAAAGGATTGCAAAGATGATTCTGGATCGGAGCGAAAGCAACAGGGTCGTTGTTATGGGGGAATTTAACTTCCCAAATATTGACTGGAAACGCAATAGTTCGAGTACTTTAGATGGGTCCGTTTTTGTCCAGTGTGTGCAGGAGGGTTTCCTGACACGGTATGTAGATAGACCAACGAGAGGCAAAGCCATATTGGATTTGATACTGGGTAATGAACCATTGAGGGCCGAAGGGCCTGCACTGCGCTGTAATGTTCTATGTTCTATGTTTAACATTTCCACGTGTTTTGTTTATGGTACACCTTGTTGCTATGTCGCACCTGACATCGCCCCATGTATACAGTTTAGCCTCATGTACATGCTGTAGATATTGCACACACACACATTCAGCTGCACTCAGTACACATATCTATTTATAACCACATAGGCACATGTTCTTGTAAAAAAGGGGGGATGTCATGATATTCGGGTAAATATCATGGTGCAAACATACATACATACTGATGGACAGATCAACGGACCAATCAATACACACACAACACCACAGCCAATCACAGGCAAGAGCATACACACTATAAAACGGGGAACACGACACTTCCCGGTGATTCCAGCAGGAGACAGCTCAGGGCACAGAGCTCACAGCAAGCCACTCAGACATCCACCATGTGCTGAGTGCCACTCCAAGATAGTGTTATGGATAGGTCCACAGATTCAAGGGTAATGAACGAACCACAGTAACCAGTTTACCATTGTAAATATTGTTAGTAATAAAACTGAGTGTCTGTGTAGCAGAGTAACCAACACGACAATAGCTTTCCTGGCTGTTTCACTGCTGATCCAGCTTGTGAGAGTTTTCACTTTTTTGGTTACTCTCCACTTTTTCAGCTCGTCGATCTTGTCTTTTAGGCTTGACCTGAGGGAAGCTGGAACTCTTCTCAGCAGATACTGAATTGGCCTTACATTATCACCTACGTCTAGATGATATTCTGCTGGTAGATATCCCAACCTTATAAACTCCTTTGTACACCTCTAGGATCTGGTCTGCTGTCAATGGTTTTGTGTGCATTGGCACATTGTGAATCTCTTGCTGGCACGTTCAACATTACCGGTCCAAGCTTTAGCCTTGCTTCAGCTGAAATTAGTGGTCATTGTGTCCCATATATGATCAGGAACTCTAGGTCTTCTTCCTCGCCATTGCATTGGGTTGTCAGACTCATTTGTCCTCTCAGCATGAGTATCGTCCCATCATATAACCTCAACCTTACGTTTGAGAGTTTCATTTTTGGATCTCCGTGTTGAGTCACTTCTCAGGAATCAGTGAAAGCCATTATGTTGCATGTATTATGATGATTCTTGTTCGCTTGATACCCTCTCCCTGTGATCATCATTGTAACAGTCACAATTTGTCACCTGTGAACTTGAGTGAACCAACCTGTTGTATCGTGTTCAGTTCTTCAACAGTCTCGTGTGCTGAAACCTCCCCAGGGACCTTTTGTAGAAGCTTATTTTGCTTTTTTCTGGTCAAACACTTGTGTGCAAAATTATTTAGCTTCTTGCAGTTAAAATACTGTTTTCCCCATGCTGGGCAATTGTCATTTTCCTGTGCGTGCTGTGTTCTGCCTTATTTGCATCCTGCTCTTTGTAATGCCTCCTGTCTTTTGGTTTGGACTGTCTCCCAGCCTCTCCTACTCTGTTTGCCCATATATATGCTGTCGCTGATGATTCAGATCTTCTGAATTTTGACACATATCTATCGCTTTCTTTAGCATCAGTTTCTCAGCTTTCAATAAACTTGCTGTCACTGAGGGGTATCTCGCACCTAAGGATAATATATCTTTAATTAGGTAATCTTCTGCCTATCGCAATTCACATGATTCTGCTAGCTGCATTATTGCTGTAAGGGTAAAGTCGCCATAGTCCCAGGTGACCATAGTCTGCTTTCCTCTTTGAGGAGGAGAGCTGACTGGTGGTAATTTAACCTGAGGATCACCACGCCTCAGGCGAGGGGCAAGGTTTAATAACCTATGCCATAACATACTGTTCAATGGCCTAATTATTAATTTGAACTCTAGTGTTGAATACATGGGGTGAAATTCTCCGGCAACGGCGCGATGTCCGCCGACTGGCGCCCAAAACGGCGCAATCAGTCGGGCATCGCGCCGCCCCAAAGGTGCGGAATGCTCCGCATCTTTGGGGGCCGAGCCCCAACCTTAAGGGGCTAGGCCGGCGGCGGACGAATTTCCGCCCCGCCAGCTGGCGGAAAAGGCCTTTGGTGCCCCGCCAGCTGGCGCGGAAATGACATCTCCGGGCGGCATTCCCGCGCATGCGCAGTGGAGGGAGTCTCTTCCGCCTCCGCCATGGTGGAGACCGTGGCGAAGGTGAAAGGGAAAGAGTGCCCCCACGGCACAGGCCCGCCCGCGGATCGGTGGGCTCTGATCGTGGGTCAGGCCACCGTGGGGGCACCCCCCCGGGGCCAGATCGCCCCGCGCCCCCACCAGGACTCTGGAGCCCGCCCGCGCCGCCTTGTCCCGCCGGTAAGGTAGGTGGTTTAATCTACGCCGGCGGGACAGGCATTTTAGCGGCGGGACTTCGGCCCATCCGGGCCGGAGAATCGCGGGGGGGGGGGGGCCGCCAACCGGCACGGCGCGATTCCCGCCCCCGCCGAATATCCGGTGGTGGAGAATTCGGCAACCGGCGGGGGCGGGATTCACTCCAGCCCCCGCCGATTCTCTGACCCGGCGGGGGTCGGAGAATCTCACCCAAGATGTTCATTTGTAATGTTTACTTGGGGATAAAGATGTGTTTCAAAATCTCTGTTGTCTATTTTATTTTCTTGTCTGTTAGATTTGAGGTGGTATACACTTTGTGGTAGTTCCACCCCAGCAGTGTTAGGAGTGTTGGTACTCTTATCGTTTCAGATTGTTAACTAAGTCTGTTGCAATCTTATAGTTTTGCCTTCGTAAGTGGAAAATCTGCCAATGTTGCCATGCATCATTTTTTCAATTTACTGCCTCGTCCAACCCTCAGGCCAGCTTTGAGCTGCTCCAACCCTTAGCCGTGCTGTCCCCAACCCACAGACTTGCTCCCTGTCCAGCCCTCAGGCCTACTTTCCAAACTCTCAGGTTTATTCCCTGCCCCAGACTTCATACATGTTCCTGTTCTCAACTGGAACTGAAGAAGAGTCATATTGGACTCGAAACATTGCGTGATTCAGCCAAAATATTTCTGAGTGCCGTTTTGTGTGAGTTTTGCGGGGTGTTTCCCGTCGGCGTTTTGCGTGAGTTCTAGACAGTGATTCACCCATGCTTAGGACGTGATTAAACGTTAAAAAAAAAACAGAGTCCCGATTTGGCCGTGTATAGCGGAGTGTTTCTCGGAGTCCAGAGCACCGAGAACGACCCCACTATTAAACAGGGCTTTGGGGGTTTGGTGGCCTCACGAGGAATGCCCGGTACTTACATTCATTTCCTGCACTGACAATTCCGGAAGAGATTAGGGCTCCCGATTCCGCAGAGGACCGTCACAAAATGCCGCAAGAATCTCACCGACCTTCCCCGGGCCACACAGATGAGTTGACATCAGCCCCTGGCACTAGTCCCGTCTGCTACTTCCAGGCTCCCCATCAATCACCCTGCGCTGCCCCTCCCCCACCCCCAATGCATACCGCACCCATACCCTGCAGTGGTGCCCATGCCTTTCCCACGCAATGCATGAAACGTGCGGCTAACAATGTGTTCCCGCAGAAGAAATTGGCCCACAGCAGATGGGGAAGGGCCCAGGTGGCAGCGGGGTGCCAAACTCAGGGTCCTCACCCACTTCGAGAAACCGGCCCTGGAGGTAACGAGGATGGCCGAGGATAGATCGGTCACCGGCGAGATCGGTGTACGCCACGGGGATGAGGATCCATCGGCCCCCACCCAGATGACTTGTCACACGTGAATTGTTAATGCTAGGATGATGATCGTTCCCTCCCAATGACCACATATTCATTCTCCCGCAGGATCGTAACATGGCAGTGTTGGCCCATCCGAGGTGCCCCACCCAGCTTCCCAAGAGAACACTTTGGAGGAGAGCTCCAAGGATGCCACTATTATCGCGTCATGGCTGTCATCCTCACCCTCCACCAGTGCAGAGACAAGCACCTTGGTGGGGGAAAATAGTGGATAGGCTTCTGAGGCAAAGTTTGGTGAGCACCACACAGTTGCAGATGCACCTCAAGTGGAGGCAGGAACATCCAGGGGAGACAGTAGTTGCTGATCTGCTGGGTACCAGGACCCAGCTGAATCCCAGTCAACTGCTGAGCCTCTGGACCAGGCTATCCTGGAGGAGGATGTAAGCATCACTCCTGTGGGTCCATAGCCGAATGGAGGAGTCCCAATGGCTACAGCTGCAAGAGATGGCGTCGGCAATGCGTGGCACCGAGGCCAACACTGCTAGGATAGCAGCCGCAGTGGAGAACCTGGAGCAAGTCAGCACCATGAGTGGTGGTGCCCAAGGCATTGCCCAGTCAGTTACGGCCATGGTAGAGCACCTTGACAGCACGTCCCAGGTGCTGGGGGACGTGTACTTGATGCAGGTGGACCTTTCCGAGGTGCTGCGGAGCACGTCTCCATCCCAGGTGGATATTGCTGAGGCACTCCTGCGCATGTCCCAGGCATTGACTATCATGTCCCAGATGCAGTTGCACATTGGTGAGGCACTACAGAGCATGGCCCGCTCACAGAGGAGCATCGCTGAGGGCATCGACACCATGGTGCAGACATTGGGGAGCCGCCAGGGCTGGCAGTGCCAGATGATGCAGGGGCATTGGGGCTCAATTCAGCTCCCCTCTGTCCCAGGGTGACCCAGAGCCCTATTAGCACTGACCAGGAAGAAGAAGTGATGGACGATGACCCAGTGCTCCCCATACAGGGAGTCAGCAGCGGTCAGAAGCTCTCCCGAGTCCCCCCTCTTTACAACGGCGTGTCTTGGGGTCAGCATACTAAACAGAGTGACATGGCCAGGCATGTGCCACTGGCAAGGGCCCTCTTGCCCAAGCCCCCAAGAGAATGCCTGCCAGGGCATCAAAGACTATAGAAATCGGTAAGCAGCAGGCTGCCTCCACCATCTGATGTGTATCCTGGGGGCACACCTAGGTGTAGCGGTAGAGCTCGGAGGCCTAACAAGATCGAAGACGCATTTGGGTCACCGTCGTACTGGTACACCGTTAATCAGACTTTGCAATCAAGACATATTGTGTCTCTGTCACGTTATTTTGCACTGCGGCTGGTCCATGCACCCTCTCCCATTTGCACTCTGCCCCCCCTCGGCTCCAGTTCTCGGGTCCCCTGCTACAGGACCTGCTCCTTGGACTGGTTCGGGGGGGGGGGGGGGGGGGAGGGGAGAGGGGGAGGGATGACCGATAAAGTCAGGTTTTATGTGAACCGGGCAAGGATGAGAGCTACCCTGTCCCTCCGTACTTGCCAGTCTCGGCAATGGCAGAGAATCCTGCTGCCCAGGCATCTTCTTGGGCCTGGTCCATGTGGAAGTTTATATAGTTAGTTGCCAGGGAAAACAGGACATCCATGACCTCATGGATCCATTGTGTGCTGTAGCTTGTGAGATGCCATGCAAGTCCCTGCTCGAGCCCTGGAATGCTCCTGAGGCACAGAGGTTCAGGGCTGCGGTGATCTTGACAGCCACCAGGAGCGGGTATTCTCCTCCTCCACATGGTGCCAAGTCCGCAAGGACATGGCACAGCTGCTGCATTGTCCCCTTGTTGAGGTGGAGCTTCCTGCGGCACACGCTGTCGGTCATCTGCTCGAAAGACTAGTGATGCCTGTACACCTTGGGCCGTCACCGACCTCCCCCTCTCAGTCCCTCCCTGGCCTGATGGGCAGCCGGGTCCTCAGGGTGTGGGGAGGGGTCCTGCACATGGGGCCTCTGTTGACGCTGCTGCCGGCGCATTCTCCGGCTTCTGGTCGTCTGGCTTGCCAGCGACACTGCGAGGGCAGCTCCCGCAGGGTCCAAGATATCATCCGTCTCGTGTAATATCTTTAAGGAATTGGAGAGAGTGTGAGACTGACAACCAATGGTGCCTTCCACCCCGGAACCCTGCATTCCCCCATTGCCACCCTGGCAGTGCTCCTGCCTGTTTTGCTGTCACTCGGACACGTTGGCAGTCCAGGGCGGCAGGGCCCAGGAGCCCACATTCCAGGGAGAGAGCCTGCATGCGATCCTACCCAGGGGCTTCCGATAGTCTGGGAGACCCCCCGGTTGCTATTCTCCCTGGTTCACATTTATGTGGCCAGGAACTGAATGACACGGCTGGGGTCTCTCACTTGGGAGGCCGTTAGATGCCCGGTAGATCAAGGGTGAGCATACCTAAGTGGATATAAAACCGACTTAGGCGTGCAAGGCTTGATCATGCCCATTGTGGGCAGGATCCTGATTGCAATGCCTCGTGAGTTCTGGGTAGATCGCACAAGGCATACTAGCTGCCGGGAAAAGCATGGGTGGCTTAATCTGGCATCTACCGACCATGTTGTGCTCCCTTTGTCGTGTTCAGCACAGTAAGATAACACTGGCTGCAACTGGATGCAGCTTTACCTGAGAGATACTCCACGCCTTGAAATTTATTCAATATGATTTATTGAACCTGTCACACAATTAGCTCAATCCTCTGTGAGTTCGACTCTCTGCTAACCTACTGTGATCAATCTGTCTGACTGAACCAGACTAGCTCTTAACCATGTGCTGTAGGAGTTATATGATATGTACGCCCTGACTCACACTGTAGATGTCACCAGTGGAAAGAGGCGGAGTGTGAGTGCCTCGTGCCTTTTATAGTGGGAAACCACACCCAAGTGTTCTGCCTGCTGATTGGTTGTGTCCTGTTCTCTGTGTTCATTAGCTGCCTGTTTGTATCTCATTATGTGCATGTCTGCATATCATGACATCTTCCCTTTTGAAATGTTTTTCTATGGCCTATGTGAAAGTATTTACGTGTGTAGGCCGAAAAACTAACTTATTTACATACGGTAGCAGATGGGAATATATGTACAAAAACAGGTGTCTAAGGTGCGAAAACAGAACATAGCAAACAAAACAAGTGTTCACGAGTCCAGTCTCTGGGGCTTGCGTCTGATCCTTGTCGACCGCCGGAGAAGTGGTGGTGGGGACGACGGCGCCTTGATAGGCAGGATTGAAGCCTGACTGGTGGCCTCGTGGTTCCCGGTATCAGGAGGTGGCACAATAACAGATGGAAACAATGAAGAGTGTGGTTGCGGGCGGGCAACTGTGCGCAGTGCCCGTCTGTTGCGCCGCACAACAGAGCCATCGGCCATACACACAACATACGATCGGGGTACAGCATGTCGAACAACAACAGCTGGAGCTGACCAGCCTCCATCAGGTAGCTTGGTCCGGACAGCATCCGCCGGGAGTAGCACAGGCAAATCAGTGGCATGAGCATCATAGCCCTGCTTTTGCCGATCCCTGAGCTTCTGCACCTTCTGTAGAACCGGGAGGTGATCCAGATCAGGCAGGTGTATGGCTGGAAGAGTCGTCCGCAGGTCCCTGTTCATCAGGAGTTGAGACAGTGAAATGCTGGTAGACAGAGGGGTTGCCCTCTACGCAAGCAGCGCTAGGTTGACGTCAGAAGCAGAATCCGCAAAATCTTTGCAGATGAGCTGCTTCACTATGTGCACCCTTTTCTCAACCTTCCCGTTGGACTGCGGGTAATGTGGGCTGGAAGTGACGTGATGAAACTGATATACCTGGGCAAATCTTGACCACTCTTGGCTGTTGAAGCAAGGACCGTTGTCACTCATGACAGTGAGTGGAATACCATGCCTGGGGAACGTCTCCTTACTGGCCTTGATAACGGTCTTTGATGTGAGGTCCGAGAGCTTCACAACTTCTGGGTAGTTAGAAAAATAATTAAATGATTAACTCATAATCACGACCATTGGCATGAAAGAGGTCGATGCCCATCTTGGACCATGGGGAGGTTACGATTTCATGCTGCTGAAGCGTCTCCTTGCCCTGTGCTGGCTGGAAGCGTTGACAGGTTGGACAGTTGAGGACCATATTTGAGATATCCTGACTAATCCCAGGCCAGTAGACAGCTTGCCTGGCTCTGCACCGGCACTTCTCGACACCCAGATGTCCCTCATGGATTTGCCGGACCACCAAGCTCTGGAGACTGAGTGGAATGGCAATATGGTCCAGCTTGAGGAGGATGCCATCAACTACAATCAGGTCGCCCTTCACATTGAAGAATTGAAGGCACTGCCCTTTTTGCCAGCCATCGGCGAGGTGGCGCATGACACGCTGCAGAAGAGGGCCTTTGGCTGTCTCGTCGTGAATGCGAATCACTTTTTCATCCGACGCCGGGAGGTTGCTGGCCCACAGCTGCACCTGTGATTCAATCTGTTGGACGAATGCCGGCAGGTAAGGTTAAGGACAAGGCATCCGCAATAATGAGCTCCTTGCCAGGCATGTACATGAGTTCAAAGTCATACCTCCGGAGTCTGAGGAGGATCCGCTGCAGCCATGGCGTCATGTCGCTCAGGTCCTTGTGGATAATGTGGATCAGAGGCCTGTGGTCCGTCTCGACAGTGAACGTCGGCAGGCCGTGTCATGATATCCACATCAGCACATCATGGTGCAATCATACATACTCAGATGCACTCAGACCACATTTCTATTTATTAGCATGTAGGCACATATCCTTGTGAAAAGGGGGGGATGTCATGATATCCACATCAGCATATCATGGTGCAATCACACACACACACTGATGGACAGGCAGTTGGAGCAACCAGCACACACATAACATCGCAGCCAATCACCAGTGAGAGCACACGCACTATAAAACAGGGAACAGCACAGTTCCCGCTCATTCTACCAGGAGATAGCTCAGTGCATAGAGCTCACAGCGTGCCACTCAGGCATAGACCGGTGCCTCACTAAGATAGTGATAGGGCTGGGTCCACAGGTTACCTGTGAAGCACGTACCCAAGCCAGCAGCTAGTTGTTACTATTGTTTAGACAATAAAACAGAGTTGTACCATCTACAGCCGTGTTGGATCATTTGTGCATCAGAACACCCCACACAACAGGCCGTAGACATATTCGTGGAACTTGAGAATTCCAGTAAGCAGGCCTAGGCATTCCTTTTCAATTTGGGCATACCGCTGCTCGGTGGGTGTCATTGCCCGTGATGCGTAGGCAACCGGTGCCCAGGATGAGGTGTCATCGCGCTGGAGTAACACCGCGCCGATGCCTCCTGGCTCGCATCTGTCGAGGTTTTTGTTTCCCTGTCAGGGTCAAGAAATGCCAATACAGGTGCAGTGGTGAGCTTGGCTTTCAGCTCCAACCACTCTGCTTGATAAGCTGCCTGCCACTCAAAGGCAGTAGACTTTTTTACCAGGTGTCTAAGGGCTGTGGTGTGTGAGGCCAGGTTTGGGATAAACTTGCCCAAGGAGTTTACCATGGCTTAAAAGGTCGGGGGCCATATGATAACGTCGTCCACATACACACAAACCCCTTCAATGCCCTCCATCATCTGCTCCATGATTCTATGGAAGATCTCCGATGCCGAGACAATGCCAAACGGCATATGATTATAGCAGTACCTGCCAAACGGTATGTTGAAGGTGCAGAGTCTTCTGCTGGACTCATCCAGCTGGATTTGCCAGAATTCCTGTGACGCATCTAGCTTTGGGAAAAACCGGGCGTGTGCCATCTCACTTGTGAGTTCCTCCTGCTTCGGGATGGGGTAGTGTTCCCGCATTATATTCTGGTTGAGATCCTTGCGATCAATACAGATGCGCAGCTCCCCGAAGGTTTTTTCACACATACCATCGAGCTGACCCAGTCAGTTGGTTCTGTAGCTTTAGAGATGATACCCTGGTCCTGAAGAGCCTTGAGCTGTGCCTTCAGGCGCTCCTTCAGTGGATCCGGGACCCAGCGTGGTGCGTGGACCACAGGCGTGGCATCAGGTCGTAACAGGATCTTGTACCGATATGGCAGAGTGCCCATACCATCGAACACATCCGGATACTGAGCTAGGATGTTGTCAATGCCGGCTTGAAGATTCCCGTTGGGGGTGTCGTGTTGGGTGTTCTGGTCGACAAACAGGTCAACACGGCTGGAGATGGTGTAACTCTATTTTATTGACAACTCAACTGTAATAACATACTGTAAGCTTGGGTACGTGCATTATCAGCTTATCTGTGGACCCTGTCCTATCACTATCTAGGTGAGGCATTCAGCACATGGTGAATGTCTGAGAGGCAGGCTGTGAGCTCTGTGCGCTGAGCTGGCTGCTGCTAGAATGAGCGGGAACTCTGGTGTCCCCTGTCTTTAGGGTGCGTGTGCTCTCACTGATGATTGGCTGTGATGTTGTGTATGCTGGTTGGTCCTACTGTATGTCCATCAGTGTGTCAGTGTGTGTGTGATTGCACCATGATATGCTGATGTGTATCATGACATCCCCCCTTTTCGCAAAGAATATGTGCCTACATGAGAATAAATAAAGTGTAGTGAGTGTGTCTGATCATGTGTGTGCATTATTTACATCAATATGTACATGTGGCTATGCTATATAGACGGGAAGGTGCCAGGTGCAGAGGAAAACTATGTTACACCAAGAACTAAACAAATGCTATTAACAAACGATGAAAAACTCTTTAACAGTACGGCAGAACAAGTCAGTGAGTCCAATAGTGCAAGGTTTATAAATCAAGTCTTTGGGGTGGGCGACAAATTCTGGTTGACCGTCAGGGTGGCACATGACTTGTCGTCTGGATCAATGCTGTGCACCGACAGCGGCTGGTGCGTTCAACTCGGAGACAGCTTGTTCTTGTTGATGACAGCAATGCGGAAAGGCTCCCTGTCCTCAGTGTCACTGGTCTGTATGATGTCAGGATTGAACTCGGTGAACGTGGGTAGAATTGCCCGAACATTTCTGCGAGGCTGGTTAAACTGTTCCGAGTTGGCACGCTGAGGTGCTCAACAGCAGGCAGCAAAATGGCCAAGCGTGCCACAGCGTAGGCATTGTCGCGCTTTGGCCGGACATTGCCGCTTTAAATGGGCGGAGCCACAGTTGCCGCACGTCATGACATCAGTGCGTTTGTTGCGCCACCGCGCATGCGCGGTGCGGTCTTGCATAGTGCACACCTGCGCACCGCGTTCCTCCGCGTCAACGTCCCCTCTTTTGGCGCGGAGAAACACGGGAGGCCTCGGAAAGCGCGCGAAACGGCCGCCCTCCTCCGGGCCGCGGGCCGGGAGGTACTCAATCGTTTGTACCTTCTCCGCCTCGTGGGGCCTCTGCCGCGCCATTTCAACCGCCTGGATATGTGAGTGCCAGCTGGTGGCATTCTCATGCAGGACGCAGGTCTCGATGGCCGTCGCTAGGGTGAGTTGCTTGATTTTAAGGAGCTGCTGGCGCAGGGTGTCCGACATGACCCCGAAAACTATCTGGTCGCGTATCATGGAGTCAGAGGTGGGCCCATAGCCGCAGGACTGCGCGAGGGTGCGGAGGTGTGTTAAATAAGACTGGAAAGGCTCATCCTTACCCTGGAGGCGCTGCTGGAACAGCTACCTTTTGAAGCTTTCGTTAACTTCAACGCTGAAGTGTTCATCAAATTTTAGGAGCACCGTCTTGTATTTGGTTTTGTCCTCGCTGTCCGCGAATGTAAGGGAGTTAAAGATGTGGATGGCGTGTTGCCCTGCCGTGGAGAGAAGAAGGGCAATCTTCCTGTTGTCCGATGCATTCTCCCTGTCTGTGGCCTCTAGGTAGAGCTGGAAGCGCTGTTTAAAAAGCTTCCAATTCACCCCGAGATTGCCAGCGATGCGTAGCGGCGGCGGCGGGTTGATGTTCTCCATGCTGCAGGATGGCGGATTGCTGAAATGTTGCAGGTAGGTCTCACAGGTGCTAGTATACGTCCACTCCTGGAACCATGTCGTGTTGGGTGTTCTGGTCTACAAACAGGTCAACACGGCTGGAGATGGTGCAACTCTATTTTATTAACAACTCAACTGTAATAACATACTGTAAGCTTGGGTACGTGCATTACCAGCTTATCGGTGGACCCTGTCCTATCACTATCTAGGTGAGGCACTCAGCACATGGTGAATGTTTGAGAGGCAGGCTGTGAGCTCTGTACTCTGAGCTGGCTGCTGCTAGAATGAACAGGAACTCTGGTGTCCCCTGTCTTTAGGGTGCGTGTGCTCTCACTGGTGATTGGCTGTGATGTGTATGCTGGTTGGTCCTACTGTATGTCCATCAGTGTGTGTGTGATTGCAGCATGATATGCTGATGTATATCATGACAGGGGGAGGTCATTGTGTCGACCCGCTGCACAAGGTTTAGCTGCTTGCATGCCTGTGCACCGAACGGGGAGTCCCTGTCTTGCTTGACGATCTCAAACCGTAGCCTTGCGTGATTGCTCTTGGAGACGAGCAGATGGCAGGATCCCAGTGCTGTGATGGCATTGCATTTATAGTCCAGGAGCTGGCAGGCTGCTGGAAGGAGCTTGGGTGGCTTCTTGATGTGGTTGAAACCCGCTTGTGAAAGGAGAATGGCAGACACGCCTGTGTCCAGCTTGAACTGGATTGAGCATTGATTTACTTGCAGCACCGCACGCCATTCGGCCACAGAATCCACAGTGAGGATGGGCAGGCGTCGTGATGATTTTGGTGAGGCATGTTCCCGTGTGGTAATGATGCCCACATGGTAGGGGGACTCCAGGCAGTTGTCCTCTGGGTCCGTTGTACTGCCAGGACCAGAATCTTGTCTACCTTGCTGTACACTCCGAATGCATCTGCGTTGGAATTGAGAGCGCTGGCCCCTGACTGGTGGTGCAGACCTGCACAAGGCTGCATAATGTCCAGGCTTTCCGCAATTTAAACATCGCCTGCCTCTTGCAGGGCAGTGTTTCTTTAAGTGGCCGGTGCCGCAGTCCGGGCACGTCTTAACGTCATTACGCTCCGTGCGTCGTCGCACATGCGCAGTGTGATCGGCAGACATTCGCACCTGCGCAGAGTGGTGATCATCGACCCAGTCGCATCGCGCATGCGTGGGGCTCCGGGAAGAGCGTGCAAAATGGACGCTTTCATCAAGGCAGAGGTGCTGCATCCGGGCGATGGCCTGCGCACTCTCTGCCTCGTGGGAGGCAAGTTTCTCCTTTTCAGCCGATTTTTATTGGGAATAACGGTTTTTGGCGTGCTCATGCACTGTACATGTTTCAATCGCGACTGGCAGGGTCATATTCTTGATTTTTAAAAGCTGCTCTCTCAGAGGATCAGAGTAAACTCCGAAAACAATCTGTGACCTGATCATGGAGTCAGCAATATCACCAAAGTTGCAGGACAGCGCCAGTAGACAGAGATTAGGTGGGAAGGAGTTGAAAGATTCATCTTTACCTTGGAGGAACATATAGCGCTCGAAGATTTCATTGGTGTCCACTTCACAATGACTATCAAACTTGTCCAGGACGGTCTGAAACTTTGTCTTGTCCTGGCCTTCGGTGAAGTTCAGCAAGTTGAAGAGTTGGATGGCTTGATCCCCTGCAGTTGAGAGGAGAAGCACGATCTTCCTTGTATCAGCCGCTCCCTCGAGGTCTGAGGCTTCGATGTACAGCAGAAACCTTTGCTTGAAGGTTCGCCAGTTGGCACTGAGATTGCCGGAGGTCCCCAACTGTTGAGGAGCCTGGATCTTCTCCATGGTGCCGGGATACATTTGCTGGTCGTCACGGAACAGAGTGAGGTAAACTTAGGGATTGCAATCTCCTGGTATCATGTCGTGTTAAGCACAGTGAGATAACACGGGCTGCAACTGGATGCAATTTTACCTGAGAGATACGCCACACCTTGAAGTTAGTTCAATATGATTTATTGAACCTGTCACACAGTTAGCTCAATCCTCTGTGAGTTCGACTCTCTGCTAACCTACTGTGATCAATCTGTCTGACTGAACCAGACTAGCCCTTAGCCACGTGCTGTAGGAGTTATATGATATGTACACCCTGACTCACACTGTAGATGTCACCAGTGGAAAGAGGCGGCGTGTGAGTGCCTCATGCCTTTTATCATGGGAAACCACACCCAAGTGTTCTGCCTGCTGATTGGTTGTGTCCTGTTCTCTGTATTCATTAGCTGTCTGTTTGTATCTCATTATGTGCATGTCTGCATATCATGACACCGTTCAGGCACTACCCTACATTTCAAACATGCTTAATTGGTTTTAAAGCATTTCAGAATTCCCTGAGGTTGTGAATGGTGTCTCCATAAATGAAAGTCTTTATTTTACATAGAATTTACAGTGCAGAAGGAGGTAATTTGGTCCATCGAGTCTGCACCGACCAATGAAAGAGCAACCTACTTAAACCCACACATCCACCCTGTCACGTTCTGGTGCTTGGCCGGTTGGAATAAATGCACTAAAGAATGTCTAGTTCTAGACTAGTTAAAGTTTTATTATTTGACAATAGCATGGGATGGATAACCATAAGAATATTATCAAAAACTACTATTATAAATTAACTACGAGCGACTACAAATTGTGACTGTTGTTATGGGTCAGGGTTTGGAGAATCCCAAAGTGTATCATGGAGTTCACCTGACCCATAACTTTTAATAGATAGTGGTATGGGGAGCACACGGCGCACTCTACAGGTGTGGTACAGCAGAAATGGACAAGTATTCTTTAAAACAAAACAATGTTTATTCTATGAACTCAAGTTAACCTTTTTAAAACAAACAGTGAATATCTTAGCAACCATTAATTCAAATACACCCCCCAAAGAATACAACACTATATAATCTGTATGATGTTCTTTTAACATCCAAAAGACTTAACAAACCTCTAAACAGAAGCATATCAGTGTTTACATTCAATACTGAAAACATTTATAATTCTGAATTCACCAAATGATTAAGAGATAATCCTTCATGGCAGAGAGCTCAGCAGTACAGCCGCTTTTCTAACTTCAGCTGCAACACACTGAAAAGCGAAACCAAAAAGACAGACACACCCAAGCTTTTCTCAAAGTGAAACTAAAAAGCAGAACCAGAGCTCAGCCCCACCCACACTCTGACATCACTGCAGTAACATGAGCAGCCAAACATTTCTTAAAGCAACATTCTCATGACACTATCCACCACAAAGACTATCCTCAAACTCCTTGAGGTAACAGTGTCAGTTGATTGTTCTCTACTGCCACCTGCTGGTTAGAGGTCTTGTCTATCACTATATACATGACTGCTTATGCATATCATCACACCCTATCCCCTTAACCCAGTAACCCCACCTAACCTTTTGCACACTAAGGGGCAATCCACCTAATCTGCACATCTTTGGACTGTGGGAGGAAACCGGAGCACTCGAAGGAAACCCATGCAGACACGAGAACAAAGTGCAAACGACACACAGAGTGTCCAACAAGGCTGGAATTGAACCCGGGTCCCTGGAGCTGTGAGGCAACAGAGCTAACCACTGTGCCACCTTTACTTCTTCACCTCAGTCTTGCCTATCGCTGCCTATTCGCTAAAATTCCCTCCCTAAAATTCTCAGACTTTCCATTTATAGCTCCATCTTTAAAAGCCGTCTCAACCCGTCTTTTCAACCAACCTTTTGATCACCCAAACCTCCTACTCGCTCCTTTTATTTAATGTTCACCCTAGACAAGCTGCTTTGGTGTATTAGAAACCTACGATAAAGATGCAAATTGTTGCCAATTGTCTACAACCTCAGTGGGTCACACACACAAAAGGTTTAATTTACTCAGCCCACACACCAGATGACTATTTGGAGTTAATCCATCTGAAGCTGCTGAGTTAATTAGTTGATTAGTTCACCCAGGTGATCAAACTGAGGGATGTTGGTGCGATGTAACTTTCTGTCTCATATAATTAAAGCCTGTATCATGTATGCTCGAGCCAGAATAAAGCTCCTTCTACTTGTTCTCAGCAAACACTCCCAGATCAGATTAAAGTTCCCTCTCCAAAAAAATAAGGAAATACCACCTCTAAATAGCACCTTTTATCACAGCAGGATGACTCAAAGTGCTTGATATTCACCTTTGCAGTGCAGTCATGTTTGCAATTTACCTTCAGAAAGATCCAACAATCAACAATGAAGTAAATGGCAAGATAGCCATATGTCAGAAAAGTCAGATCTCATGAGATACAGGGGAAAGTGGCGAGTTGGATCCAAAATTGGCTCAGTGGCAGGAAACAAAGGTTAATGGTCAATAGATGTTTTTGCAACTGGAACACAGTTTCAAGTTGTGTTCCACAGCGCTTCGTGTCGGGGCCCTTGCTGTTTGTTTTATATTTAAATGGTTTGGATTTAAATGTGGGAGGAATGATTGGGGCATTTGCAGATTGCACAGAAATTGGGCGTGTAGGTGACAGTGATGAGGATAGCTATCAATTCCTGAATGATGGGCGCGATCTTCGCAAAAGGGAACAAAGTCCCCGAGCGAACGTGTTCAGCCGCGTGTTTCTCGGCACTCGCTGTGCCGAGAAACATATGGATATCCAACACGACTCGTTTTGAATAAGGGGCCTAAATGGGGAGCGCGCAGCCGAGGCTGCACATCGCCCCGTTTTTTACAATGGGGAGTTCTGCTCGCCGGATCTGCCCGTTGTAGCGAGAGACCCGGACCGCCATTTTTAAATGGCATTACGATCTCCGAGACCCACATAAAAATCCCTGACCTCCCCCCCCCCCCCCCCCCCCCCCCCGCCACCCCCCGCCCAGCCTGAATGCAACATGGGAGGGTCACCCGGCCCGATCGCGCGCAAACAATTCCAGCATGGCACCTTGGCAGTACCAACATGGCACTATGGCAGTGCCCATTCCAGCTGTTAGTGCCACCTGGGCACCTTGAGAGTGCCAGGGTGGCAGACAGGTGGTTCTGCCAGTGTACACATTTTGTGGATGTCTTCTTTTGACCCTTGGATGGCAAATTTAATTTTCCCCATTTGGAGGAATTCCGACAGGTCAGACAGCCAGTTTGCAGCTTTGGGTGGTGCTGCAGACCGCCAGCCAGGCAGGATTCTCCACAGGGCGATTAGGTAGGCAAAAGCAAGGGCCTCAGCCCTCTTTCCCATGAAGAGATCTGGCTGTTCTGAAGACTGCCACTCTTGGGCATGGCTCTACCCTCATCCCCACCCCCTTGAACTTCGCCTCGAAGAAGGCTGTCCAGAACCCAACAAGTCTGGGATATGATCAGAACATGTGGGCGTGGTTGGCCGGACCTCCTTGGCACCATTCGCATCTCTGGGAAGAACCTGCTCATTTGGGTTCTGGTTAAGTGGGCTCTGAGTACCACTTTTAGCTGCATTTAGCTTAGCCTTGCGCATGTGGAGGTGAAGTTTACCCTGTGCAGTGCTTCGCTCCAGAGTCTCCACCCTATTTTAAACCTCAGGTCCTCCTCCCACTTCTCCTTCGTTTTGTCCAGTTGTGTGTTAGGTCCCCTTAGCAGTCGCCCATACAGGTCCCCACAGTTCACTTGTCCTAAGATGCCCACGTCGAACAGGTCCTCCAGGAGTAATTCTTGTGGTGGTCGGGGGCATGTCCTTGTTTCCCTTCGTAGGAAGTGTTTGATTTGTAAGTACCTGAGTTTGTTACACCCCCGTCATTAGGAATCTTCCTGTCAGTTCTTCGAGTGAGTCCGTTGTTGGTTTAAAAGTCCCTAACTGTCAACGTCTCCACCTTTTAAAGGTGGCATCCATAGTCGCCGGCGTGAACCTGTGGTTGTTGTGATGGGGGCTTTGCCGGACATTTTGATTAACCCGAAATGCTGTCGCAGTTGATTCCACAATCGGAGTGTTGCTACCACCACTGGGCTCATTGAATATGTGTTAGGCGGGGATGGGAAAGCCGCCGTGGCCCTCCTCCATAAGCACCCACTCGGCTTCTGGCTCCTTTATCCACCTCTTTATTCTCTCTGCGGTCGCTGCCCTGTGGTAATATTGCAGGTTTGGGAGGGCTAGGCCACACATGGATCTCGTTCTCTGCAGTACTCTCTTTGGGACCCTTGCATTCTTCCCGCTCGACACAAACACCATAATCAGTTTGTTCAGCGACTTGTAAAAGTACTTGGGGATGGATCTAAACAGGAAGAGGAACCTGGGCAGTACGTTCATTTTGATCATCTGCTCCCTCCCCACCAGGGAAAGTGGGAGTGTGTTCCATCTCTGCTGGGTCTTTTTTACTTCCTCTATCAGACTAATCACGTTCTACTTGTGGATCCCTGTCCAGTCATAAGCGATTTGGATCCCAGGTAGCACAATTTGTGTTAGGCCTGTTTAAAAGGCAACCACTCCAGCTCTGTCCTTCCACCTTGCGGGTTCACCGGGAAGCTCTCGCTTTTGCTCAGGTTAAGTTTGTAGACCGAGAAGGCTCCAAACTTTTTCCAAGAGCGCCATGATTCCTTCCATGCTGCTTCGTGGGTCCGTGATGTAGAGAAGCAGGTTATCCACATAGAGCGAGACTCTGTGCTCTTTGTCTCCTCTTCAGATCCCTTTCCAATTCTTTGCCGCCCTAAGCACGATCGCTAATGGTTTGATCGCTAGGGAGAGCAGTAGCAGGGATGATGGGCAGCCCTGTCTTGTGCCTCTATGCAGCTGGAGATAGTTAGAGCTAGTGGTATTTGTCCATATGCTCACCATGGGAGCGCTGTCTATGGGTTCCACCCAGGCGGTGAACCCTGTTCCTAGCTTGAACTGCTCCAGTACCTCTGTGAGGTACTTCCATTCGACTCTGTCGAAGGCCTTTTCGGCATCCAGGGAGAAGATCACCTCAGGTATTCTGTCCCCGGATGGGGCCATGATCACGTTCAGCAGGCGCCTGATGTTTGATGTTAGCTGTCTACCCTTAACAAGGCCCAGCTGGTCTCCTGCTACCACCTCTGGTATGTAGTCCTCCAGCCTTTTGGCTAGGATCTTGACCAGTATCTTCGCATCTACATTTAGCAGCGAGATGGGTCTGTCGGAGCCGCATTCTGTTGGGTCTTTGTCTTTTTCAGGTATCAGAGAGATTGTGGCTTGAGCTGGCATAGGCGGCAGGGTGCCCTCACCAGTGAGTCTGTGAACACCTCCCGCAGATGCGCACCGCAAATCTTTTGTAGAAGTCCGCTGGGAATCTGCCTGGCCCCGGCGCCTTCCCCACCTGCATGGAGCTAATACTCTCCATGACCTTTCCCAGTTCTAGTGGTGCGTCCAGGCCACAATTCCTGTCGTCTCCCATGACTGGCATGTCCAGTCCATCAAGAAACTGCTTCATCCCTAAGTCCAGTGCTGGGGGCTCTGAGGTGTACATCCCTTGGTGGAGAATCTCAAATGCCTTGTTGACCTTGTTGGTTCCACTATTAATTTGTCTCTGCTATCCCTGATCTGTGCTATTTCCCTCGTGGCTGTCTGTTTTCTCAGCTGGTGAGAAAGCAGGCAGCTAGCCTTGCCTCCATGTTCGTATAGGGTCCTTCAGTCGTTTGCTGCTGCCCAGGTTTTTCCACTCCTGGTCTCCACTCGTCCTTTGGACTGGCTGTTGTTTGGCATCCTTACTTCTTCCTTTGTTTTGTTAGTGGTGTGGGGATGATTTATATCGTTTGCGGGCAAAAAGTGCCTATTTTTCAGATTCGGGGGAGGAGAGCCACCTAATGTGCGACTCCTCAGCACATCATGGTCACTGGAAGATGGACCTTAGTCCTGATAAGCATTTGGGGAGAGTAGCAGAATACTCAATAAATGGGAAGATCTTGAGAGGGATTGAGGAATGAGAGCTATTGGAGTGCATGCCCACAGGCCCTTGAAGGTGGCAGGACAGGTGCACAGATGGTCAAGAATACATATGCAATGCTTTCTTTATTGGGCGAGATATTGAATACAAAAGCAACAAGGTACTGCTGGAACTGTATAAAATGCTGGTTTGGTTACAGCTGGAATTTTGTGTATGGTTCTGTTCACCACATTACAGGAAAAACATGTTTGCTCTGGAGAGAGTGCAGAGGGGATTTACAGAATGTTTCCAAGGCTTGAAAATTGCAGCTACGAAGAGAGATTGGATAGGCTGGTGTTGTTTTCCTTAGAAAGGAGGGAGCTAAGGGGTGGCCTAATTGAGGTGAAGAAATTATGAGGGGCCCAGACAGGAAAAACATGCTTCCACTAGCTGAGGGGTCAGTTACCAGGAGGCATAAATCTAAGGTGATTGGTAAAAGGATTAGAGAGGAGACAAAGAAAGTCTTTTTCACCCAGAGTGTGGTGTGCGTTTGAAATTCACGGCCTAATTTGATGGTTGAGGCTAAAATGCTCAAGTTATTTAAAGAGTTACCTGGATCTGCATCTGAAATACTGAAACCTGTAAGGATATGGACTGGGTCCTGGAAAATGGAATGAAAATGAGCGGCTAGTTTCTTTTTCTCATTTTTGGCCAGCACAGAAAAAATGGGCTGAATGGTCTCTTTCTGCACTGTAACTTTTCTGTGGTTCTATATTTCAAATCAGTTAAAGTGCAGTTAGACACAGAATAAATCTTCCTCTTCACTTCTCCACCAAAATGCCTCAGTTTCTAGCTCAGAATTTCAATCTTTGCAGTTATATTTTCCATATTCCATGCCTACTGTTTTGTGGTCTTGCTATGTGAGTTTGCCAGCCCATGCCAAGCTGGGCAGAGTTTTATAGTGTGGGCCCATTCCCGCTGGGAATAAATTGAGGCCTCACAAACTCATTCACATATATCTCCCAGAGTGTGCTAAGTTAGCTGGCGTCGGTTTGGGTTACAATTAGGGTTGCGACAATGGACATCAATATTCCTGAGCTCAGGGGGTGAATTTGTTTTTGAAGTAACTGTTAGGTTCCTTATTACTATCTAATCAGCTCCAGTGGAAGGTATATGTGTGACAATGATAAAGATTATTATTATCATTATTATGTATGTGCAGGTAAGATGTGATAAGGTTGATCTTATGAACATACAAAATTGACAGGCAGAAAAAGACTCTTTGCTGCATCAAACTTGCCTCACACTCATGACAGGCCAGACGATCACCACAGGCATTTACAGGAGTGGGTAGGCCCGCAGCTGTAGCCATATCATTCACTGGAAGAGGCATTCAATAGAGAATAACCCAGAAACAATAAGGGAAAAAAATATTGAGGAAACATATCACTTGAACTCCTTCATCAATTGAAAACAGTCCAGGAAATTACATGAACCAATTGTTATCTCTAAAGGTACGTAACTTCCTCATGATTTAATCACCACCCCAGGCAAGAACAGGCCTGACTCTCTCTCAAAAGCATGCAGGCAGTCTTCACCTACCATTCAGCTTTGGCTGTGGTGGACCCATGTTTCGTATCCTGCCAATGCTCAATACCTCACTCACAAAGAACAGCTAGTAGGTAAATCAAGATCAGTCCACCTTCAGGACACTACATCAGCCTAACTCTCCTTCCATCTTGTTTTGATGCATCTCATGGTTTTAAACCTGGTGTTTCCTCTCCGACAGAGGACTGTGCAGTTCAAAGATCTTCCAAGAAGATTTGACCAACATCTTCAGCGACCCTCATGCCGGAAGAAGCCTGGAAGAAGCAACACTTATGACGGCACATTGGAGGTGAGTGAAAATAAATTCTCCATGAATTTGATAGATTTCAGCTTTCCCTGATTCATAGGTAACCCTGACTTGAATCTCAGAAGTAGCCATTGGTGTTCCTGATAACACACGGAGCAGGCCTGGGGTTAGGGGTAGGTTGAATCTCCATCATTTGTGTCAACTCAGCGGACATTGTTCTGTGTACATTTGGACCACCACCTTTGGCTTACAAGGAGAAAGCTTCCCCAAGGAAACTCCTGTGATGGGAAATTATAGGCGGTAGGCTTACTTCCCCTCAACCATAAAGAAATCATCCATTACATTCCCAGCAAGAAATTGAGTTGGCATTACGTGATGAGGCCTGGCAATTAAAATTCTCCAGGCCTCATGTGACCAAATTCAGAGAGCTCTTGGTATTCATCTTTAAATGGGGTTGACGAAGAGCTCTGTACAGCTTTACCATAACTTCCACCTCTCTGTAATTCTTCTTCAGAGAAAGCTCGACAGCCCATCAGCATTTTCAACGATAATTTGTACCTACCCTTGAGCTTTTAGTGATTTCTAGGAATGGACTTCTAAATTTCTCTGACCTCCACAGTTCCTCACTTCTCATCATTTAGAAAATAGCGTGCAGCAACCAAATTATGCAGGTCAGTGCCAACCAATTCTTTCCTCATTAAGACAATAAATACTACTAACTTCATTTGAAGGAGTGGGCATATTTAAAGGAGGCTCTCTGTGAGTGGAAGATTACTCTATTCCCTACATAATAATACTGTTACATTATCAAGGGTTTTTGACCATTCTCAGAGAAAAGGGGATTTGGAAAAGGTATTACTTTCAATGTTCTTTAAGCATCCTTATGGGTTAAAAATTATGATGCTGATGCAAAAGGTGATTAATATGCCAATCATATATTGTCACTTGGTAGTACAGGACTTGAGTACTGTTGAAATTTTTAATTTTGCATTCATCAGGACAGATGCAAGAATTCCAAATTTTAAAGGAAGCAAAAGTTTATACTACATGTGAGAAAGCTGCTGATTGATTGGAAGGTGAAGACCTTCGACAGCATGTCTTTTTTTTCAGCAATAACCATGAATTATTCTTCCCCTCAATCCCAACCACCAAAAATATACAATCTTCATCTAGTCTAAGTAAACAAAGAAGCTAGAGGCAGGAGTAGGCCACTTGGCCCTTTGGGCTGCTCCACCATTCAATATGGTCATGGCTGATCCTTTTGGAAGATGACCGCCAATGCATCTAATATTCCAGGGCCACGTCTTTTAATACTCTGGGATGTAGATTATCAGGCCCTGGTGATTTGTCAGCCTTTAATCCCATTAATTTTCCCCAGCACCATTTTCTTACCAATACTGATTTCCTTCAATTCCATGCTCTCACGAGACCCTTGGTTCCCTAACATTTCTGGGAGGTTATTTGTGCCCTCTTTTTTGAAGACAGAACCAAAGTATGTGTTCAATTCTTCTGCCATTGCTTTGTTCCCATTATAACATCCCAAGCTTCTGACTGTAAGGAAGCTACCTTTGTCTTTACAAATCTTTTCCTCTTCACATATTTATAGAAGCTTTTACGGTCACTTTCTATGTTCCCTGCAATTTTACTCTCATTCTCCATTACCCACCACTTCATCAAATTTTTTGTTCTCCTTTGCAGAATACTAAAATGTGCCCAATACTCAGGATAGCTGCTTTTCCTGGCAATTTTATATGTTGTGTTGGGTGTTCCGATACACAAACGAACCAACACGGTTGTAGATGGTACAACTCTGTTTAATTATTCTGTACAATAATAACTATTAACTTCTGGCTGTGGTTCGTACTTCACCAGCTAACCTGTGGACCCAGCCCTAGCACTATCTTGGCGAGGCACTCAGCACATGGTGTATGTCTGAGTGGCACGATGTGAGCTCTTTGCTCTGAGCTATCTCCTGGTAGAATGAACGGGAACTGTGCTGTTCCCTGTTTTATAGTGCGTGTGCTCTCACTGGTGATTGGCTGCGATGTTGTGTGTGTGTTGGTTGATCCAGCTACCTGTCCATCAATGTGTGTGTGTGATTGCACCATATGTTAATGTGGATATCATGACATCCCCCCTTTTCACAAGAATATGTGCCTACATGGTAATAAATATTGGCGTGTACTGAGTGCATCTGAGTATGTGTGTGCAATGTTTACAACATGTGCATGAGGCTAAACTATATACATAGGAAGGCGTCAAGTGCAACAGAGCAACGAGGTTGTACCACGAACAAAAACAAGTGCAAACAACAAACATCGAAAGAGAATTTCTGGAACGACAAGAAAGAAACACGTTAACAGTATTGCAAAACAATTCAGTGAGTCCAATGTGCCAACAGGCTCATAAGTCCAGTCTATTAGGTGGGCGATGAATTCGGGTTGACCGCCTCAAGGGTGGGTTAGGATCCACCGGCTGAGGAATGGGCCTGGCCACGGGCGAGAGAGGAATAGGCAGAGTGGCAGGAAGCTCAACAAAGTCGACATCAGGAGGACGTGCATGATCACGTAGCGAGCGCGGAAGCAGCCAAAGGGCCCGCCGATTGCGCCGGCGAATGGAGCCATCAGGCAGGCGAACCAGGAACGAGCGGGGAGCCACGCGGCAGAGAACCTCGGCGGTTGCCGACCAGCCACCCTCCGGTTGGTGTATGCGGACGTTGTCTCCAGGCGCCAGGGCCGGAAGATCAGTTACCCGTGCGTCATGTGCCACCTTCTGCTGAGCACGCTGCTGTTGCATCCTTTGCAGTACTGGAGCATGGTCGGGTTTAAGAACATGAATGGACGGCACAGTGGTCCTGAGGGTGCGACCCATCAACAGCTGGGCTGGCGAGAGGCCCGTGGACAGTTGGGCCGAGCGATAGGCCAGCTGGGCTATACTGAGGTCAGATCCGGCATCAGCAGCCTTGCAGAGGAGCCGCTTCATGATATGGACGCCCTTTTCTGCCTTGCCATTGAACTGGGGATGCAAAGGGCTGGACGTCACGTGTGTGAAGTCGTATGAAGCGGCAAAAGAAGACTATTCTTGGCTCGCAAACCAGGGCCCGTTGTCAGACATGATGGTGAGCGGAATCCCATGGCGAGCAAAGGTTTCTTTGCATGCTCTGATGCCAGCTGATGATGTCAAGTCGTGCAGGCGTATGACCTCCGGATAATTGGAAAAATAGTCAATTATAATGACATAGTCCCTGCCGAGCGCATGAAAGAGGTCCACACCCACCTTTGCCCAGGGGGACGTGACCAACTCATGGGGCTGAAGTGTCTCAGGGGGTTGCGCCGGCTGAAGCCTTTGGCAGGTGGGGCGGTTGAGCACCATGTTGGCAATGTCGTCGCTGATGCCCGGCCAGTACACAGCTTCTCGGGCCCTCCACCTGCACTTTTCAACTCCGAGATGGCCTTTGTGTAATTGTTCGAGGACAAGCCGGTGCATGCTGTGTGGGATCACAATCCGGTCCAACTTGAGGTGGACACCATCAACGATGGCCAAGTCGTCCCGGACATTGTAGAATTGTGGGCACTGCCCCTTGTGCCACCCTTCCGTCATGTGGCTCATCACACGTTGTAGAAGGGGGTCAGCCGCAGTCTCACGGCGAATGTGGGCCAGACGTGCATCAGTAGCTGGCAGATTGGCCGATGTGAAGGCTACTTGTGCGTCGACCTGACAAACGAACCCCTCCGATTCGGGCGGTGTGTTCACTGCCCTGGACAGGGCATCCGCGATGATGAGGTCCTTTCCCGGGGTGTAGACAAGTTGGAAGTCGTACCTCCGGAGCTTGAGCAGAATGCGCTGGAGGCGAGGGGTCATATCATTGCGGTCCTTCTGAATGATGCCGACCAGGGGGCGATGGTCGGTCTCCACAGTGATCTGCGGAAGACCATACACATAATCGTGGAATTTGTCGATGCCGGTCAACAAAGCCAGGCACTCCTTTTCAATCTGCGCATAGCGCTGTTCTGTGGGGGTCATGGCCCGCGAGGCATAGGCGACCGGGGCCCATGATGCAGTGTTGTCCCATTGCAGGAGTACTGCCCCAATGCGGAACTGGCTTGCATCAGTCGAGATCTTTGTGTCCCGAGTGGTGTCGAAGAACGCAAATACCGGGGTGGTGGTGAGCTTGATCTTGAGCTCCTCCCATTCCTTCTGGTGTGCGGGCAGCCACTGGAATTCCGTTGTCTTCTTGACCAGGTGGCGAAGAGCCGTTGTGTGCGAGGCAAGGTTGGGAATAAACTTCCCCAGGAAGTTGACCATCCCGAGAAAGCGTAGCACTGCCTTCTTGTCTGCCGGCTGCGGCATGGCTGCAATAGCTGTCACTTTGTCTGCATCCGGACGCACCCGTGACCGGGATATGTGGTCCCCCAGAAACTTTATCTCAGTTTGGCCAAAAGAGCACTTGGCTCGGTTGAGGCGCAGACCCTGATCTCGTATCCGTGCAAAGACACGCTGGAGACGACTGATGTGCTCCTGTGGTGTGGTGGACCAGATGATGACGTCGTCAACCTAGACTCATACCCCTTCGATGCCCTCCACCATCTGTTCCATGATGCGATGAAACACGCCGAGATGATGCCAAACGGCATCCTATTGTAGCAGTATCTGCCAAAGAGAGTGTTGAAAGTACACAGCTTCCTGCTGGACTGATCCAGTTGAATCTGCCAAAAACCCTTTGAGGCATCAAGCTTGGTGGAAATTTTAGCCCGGGCCATTTCGCTCATGATTTCTTCCCATTTGGGTATGGGGTAATGTTCTCTCATGATGTTGTTGTTCAGGTCTTTTGGGTCGATGCAGATCCGTAGCTCGCCAGAGGGCTTTTTTACGCACACCATGGAGCTGACCCATGGTGTTAGCTCCGTGACCCGGGGAAACACTCCTTGGTCCTGCAAGTCCTGCAGCTGCTGCTTGAGGCGGTCCTTGAGTGGTGCTGGGACTCTACGAGGTGCGTGAATGACCAGGGTGGCATCCAGTTTGAGCCGTATTCTGTAAGTGTAGGGCAGTGTGCCCATGCCCGCGAACCCCTCCTGGTTGTGGGCGAGGAGCGAGTGGAGCTGCACCCTAAAGTCTGCATCCGGGAAATCGGACGTGCCTTCTGGAGACAAAGCGTGTACCCGCTGAACGAGGTGGAGAATTTTGCACGCCGGTGAGCCTAACAGAGAGTCCTTCGAGGATCCAACTATCTCAAAAGACAGTGTGGCTGTATGTGAATTGTGAGCAACCTCGAGCTGGCAGGACCCCATGGCCGGGATAACGTTTCCGTTATAATCAACCAGCTGACAGTGGGATGGCAGAATCGGCGGTTTAACCTTCAAGGTGTGGAAGGCTGACCATGCAATGAGATTGGCGGACGCACCAGTGTCTAAGCGGAATGTGATTGGTGATCGGTTGACCGTTAGGGTGGCACACCATTCATCGCCCGGATTAATGCTGTGCACTGGCATCAGCTGGTGGGTCCTACTTGGGGACATCCGGTTCTTGTTTATTACCGCAATGCGGAAGGGTTCCCGGTCGTCGGTATCACCGGTCAGCACGTCGTCAGGGTATGACTCGGTGTATGGGGGCTGAATGGCCCGCACGTCCCTGCGAGGCTGGCGGAATTGCGGAGAGTTGGCAGGTTGAGCTGCTCGGCAGCAGGCAGCGTAGTGGCCCATCCTGCCACAGCGGAGACCTTGTCGCGCTTTGGCCGGACATTGCCGCTTTAAGTTTGCGGATCCATAGTTGGCGCACATCGTGACGTCATGGCATTCGTTGCACCACCGCGCAGGCGTGGTGCGGTCTTGCGTAGAGCACGCTTGCGCATCCCGTCCCTCTGTGTCGACGTCCCCTCTTTTGGCGCGTACAAGCGCGTGAGGCCTCGGAAAGCGCGCAAAATGGCCGCCCTCATCCGGGTTGCGGGCCGGGAGGAACTCGATCGACTGGACCCGCTCGGGCTCATAGGACCCCTGCCATGCCGATTCGGCCGCCAGGAATTGGGAGTAACGGCTGGTCGCGTTTTCGTGGAGGTCGCAGGTCTCGATGGCGGTGGCTAGGGCGAGGCGCTTTATTTTGAGGAGCTGCTGGCGTAGGGTGTCCGAGGTGACCCCAAAAGCTATCTGATCCCGAATCATGGAGTCGGAAGTGGCCTCATAGCCGCAGGACTGCGCGAGGATACGGAGGTGTGTCAAATAAGATTAAAAAGGATCATCCTTACCCTGCAGGCACTGCTGGAAGAGGTACCTCTAGAAGCTCTCATTAACTTCCACATTGAAGGGTTCCTCAAATTTTATAAGGACCGTCTTGCACTTCGTCTTGTCCTCGCCTTCCGTGAATGCCAGGGAGTTGTAGATGTGGATGCCGTGTTACCCTGTCCTGGGGAGGAGGGCTATCTTCCTGGTGTCCAATGCATTTTCCCTATCTGTGGCTTCTAGGAAGAGTTGGAAGCGCTGTTTAAACAGCTTCCAGTTGATGCCAAGATTTCCAGCGATCCGGAGCGGCTGCGGCAGGCTGATGGTTTCCATGGCGCAGGATGGCGGGTTTCTGTAGAGGTGCAGGTAGGTCTCACAGTCGCTGGTGAGTTTCCAGTCCTGGTATCATGTCGTGTTGGGTGTTCCGATATACAAACGAACCAACATGGTTGTAGATGGTACAACTCTGTTTTATTATTCTGTACAATACTAACTATTAACTTCTGGCTGTCGTTCGTACTTCACCAGCTAACCTGTGGACCCAGCCCTAGCACTATCTTAGTGAGGCACTCAGCATATGGTGTATGTCTGAGTGGCACGCTGCGAGCTCTGTGCTCTAAGCTATCTCCTGGCAGAATGAGCGGGAACTGTGGTGTTCCCTGTTTTATAATGCGTGTGCTCTCACTGGTGATTGGCTGCGATGTTGTGTGTGTGTTGGTTGGTCCAGCTACCTGTCCATCAATGTGTGTGTGAGATTGCACCATGATATGTTAATGTGGATATCATGACATATGTCTCCTCTTTGGATTTAATATTATGCCTAATTTATTTTGTGAGCCATGGTGGAGCCATGGTATACTTGCTTTATTAGCCGAAGCATAGAATTTAAGAGCAAGGAGGTTATGCTGGAACTGTATAAAATGTTGCTTAGGCCACAGCTAGAGTATTGGTGTGCAGTTCTGCAATCCACATTATAGAACGGTTGTGATAGCACTGGAAAGGGTGCAGAGGAGATTTACCAGGATATTGCCTGGCCAGGAGAGTCTTAACTATGAAGATTGATTGGATAGGCTGGGGTTGTTTTCCTTGGAGCAGAGGAGACGAATGGGGGAAATGATTGAGATGCATAAAATTATGTGGGCATAGATAGAGTAGACAGGGAGAAACTTTTCCCCTTGGTGGAGGGATCAAGGGCATAAATTTAAGGTAAGGGGCAGGAGGTTTAGAGGGAATGTACGGAAACATTTTCACCCAGAGAGCGGTGGGAATTTGGAACTCGCTGCCTGAAAGGATGGGGGAAGCAGAGACCTTCATAACATTTAAGAAGTATTTAGATGTGTCCTTGTGATGCCAAGGTATACAAGGCTATGGGCCAAGTGTTGGAAAATGGGATTAGAATAGTTAGTTGGTTGCTTTCAACTGGTGCAAACATGATGGGCTGAAGGGCCTTTTCTGTGTTGTTGACCTCTATGACTCTATGAACCACATTTCTCTTTTATCTTTGCGCCAGACAGAAAGGAATAATCATTGTATTGGGAAAATCTCCTCATGTCATTCTATGTGCAAATCTTTTTACCCGCACCCAGCTGGGAAAATAGACTTAAGATAAAGCTAGGGTGTAGCCTGGGAAAGGACTTTTGAAATAGAATTCTGTCAGACAACCAAAGGCAGGCTCAGAAAAAAAGACAGGAGATTGCAGGGACTAGAGATTCTGCTATGGGCTGTAAACTAAAATGTAGAAGATTTATTCTGCTTAAGTTAAATAAGATAAATCCTTGATGTGATTAAACATGATTTGTTCATCATTTTATTTTGCTCGGCAAAGACAATTGCTGATCACAATAAGTGGATTGGAACAAATGGATTTTAAGAGATTTAACAATTAATGAGTAATGTAATTTCTTGAACTAGTTTCCAAACTGCTAAGGTGGTTGGAGAACACATTTTCATTATTTTGTTTCATTATTGGAACTGAAATTTTGGCAGGATTATTTTTTGCCTCTCTCAGTAAATTTCATGCTTGTGGGAGAGGAAGGAACGTTTAGTCGTCATGCTCCAGCCATCACGAATGTGGGCCTGGCAACTATTCCTGCCTGACACTTTTATGTTTCTACATGTACTTGTGAAGGAGCCAAACAACTCACATCAAGGCCTGTTCCACCAGGGTCCCAGGTTTGATTCCCGGCTTGGGTCACTGTACTCACCTTCTCCCTGTGTCTGGGTGGGTTTCCTCCGGGTGTTCCGGTTTCTGCTCACAAGTGCCGAAAGACCTGCTTTTAGGTAATTTGGACATTCTGAATTTTCCCTCAAGTGTACCCGGCAGAATGTGGCGACTCGGGGCTTTTCACAGTAACTTCATTGCAGCGTTAATGTATGCCTACTTGTGACAATTAAGATTATTATTATTATTATCATAAGATCAGAAGTGGGGATGTTTGCTGATGATTGCACAATATTCAGCACCATTCATGACTCCTCATAAACTAAAGCAGTTCATGTCCCCATGCAGCAAGACTTGTACAATATCCAGGCTTGGGTTAACAAGTGATAAGTAGCACTCTGGCCACACAAGTGTCACACAATGACCATCTCCAACAAGAGAGAATCTAACCAGGCCACTTGACATTCAGCACCATCACTGAACCCTCACCAATAACATCCTGGGCATTACAATTGACCAGAAATTGAACTGAACGAGACATATAAATACCATGTGACAAGAACAGGTCAGAGGCTAGGACGTTGTGCAGCCAGTAACTCATCTCCTGGCGAGCCAAAGCCGGTCCATCATCTATTATGCACAAGCCTGGAGTGTGATGGAATATTCTCCACATGTCTGCATGAGTGCAGCTCCCACAACACTCAAGAAGCTTGACACCATGTAGAAAAAAAGCAGCCTGCTTAATTGCCACTCCATCCACCTTCTTAAACGTTCATTCTTACCACTACCAACACACAGTAGCAGCAGTGTGTACATCTACAAGATGCACTGTAGGAATTCATCAATGTTGCTTCAACACCACCTTCCAAACCGAAGGATGCTACCTTGGAGGATCCTCTTCAAGCCACTCGCCATTCTGACTTGGAAATATATCACCGTCCCTTCACTGTCATTGGGTCAAAATCCTAGAACTTTCTCCTAACAGGACTGAGATCACAGGAAGCTGATCCACAGTCACTCCCAGCACTGGACTGCTGGTACATTCATGGTTAGCACTGCCGCCTCACAGCTCCAGAGACCCGGGTTCAATTCTGGCCTTCGGTGACTGACTGTGTGGAACATAGAACATAGAAAATACAGCACAGAACAGGCCCTTCGGCCCACGATGTTGTGCCAAACCTTTGTCCTACATTAATCATAGATTATCATTGAATTTACAGTGCAGAAGGAGGCCATTCGGCCCTTTGAGTCTGCACCGGCTCTTGGAAAGAGCACCCTACCCAAACCCAACACCTCCACCCAACACCAAGGGCAATTTGGACATGAAGGGCAATTTATCATTGGCCAATTCACCTAACCCGCACATCTTTGGACTGTGGGAGGAAACCGGAGCACCCGGAGGAAACCCACGCAGACACGGGGAGGACGTGCAGACTCCGCACAGACAGTGACCCAAGCCGGAATCAAACCTGGGACCCTGGAGCTGTGAAGCAATTGTGCTATCCACAATGCTACCGTGCTGCCCTTAAGAACAAATAAATCTACACTATATCATTTTACCGTAATCCATGTACCTATCCAATAGCTGCTTGAAGGTCCCTAATGGTTCCGACTCAACTACTTCCACAGGCAGTGCATTCCATGCCCCCACTACTCTCTGGGTAAAGAACCTACCTCTGATATCCCTCCTATATCTTCCACCTTTCACCTTAAATTTATGTCCCCTTGTAATGGTTTGTTCCACCCGGGGAAAAAGTCTCTGACTGTCTACTCTATCTATTCCCCTGATCATCTTATAAACCTCTATCAAGTCGCCCCTCATCCTTCTCCATTCTAATGAGAAAAGGCCTAGCACCCTCAACCTTTCCTCGTAAGACCTACTCTCCATTCCAGGCAACATCCTGGTAAATCTTCTTTGCACCTTTTCCAAAGCTTCCACATCCTTCCTAAAATGAGGCGACCAGAACTGTACACAGTACTCCAAATGTGGCCTTACCAAAGTTTTGTACAGCTGCATCATCACCTCACAGCTCTTAAATTCAATCCCTCTGTTAATGAACGCGAGCACACCATAGGCCTTCTTCACAACTCTATCCACTTGAGTGGCAACTTTCAAAGATGTATGAACATAGACCCCAAGATCTCTCTGCTCCTCCACATTGCCAAGAACTCTACCGTTAACCCTGTAATCCGTATTCATATTTGTCCTTCCAAAATGGACAACCTCACACTTTTCAGGGTTAAACTCCATCTGCCACTTCTCAGCCCAGCTCTGCATCCTATCTATGTCTCTTTGCAGCCGACAACAGCCCTCCTTACTATCCACAACTCCACCAATCTTCGTATCGTCTGCAAATTTACTGACCCACCCTTCAACTCCCTCATCCAAGTCATTAATGAAAATCACAAACAGCAGAGGACCCAGAACTGATCCCTGCGGTATGCCACTGGTAACTGGGATCCAGGCTGAATATTTGCCATCCACCACCACTCTCTGACTTCTATCGGTTAGCCAGTTCGTTATCCAACTGGCCAAATTTCCCACTATCCCATGCCTCCTTACTTTCTGCATAAGCCTACCATGGGGAACCTTATCAAATGCCTTACTAAAATCCATGTACACTACATCCACTGCTTTACCTTCATCCACATGCTTGGTCACCTCCTCAAAGAATTCAATAAGACTTGTAAGGCAAGACCTACCCCTCACAAATCCGTGCTGACTATCCCTAATCAAGCAGTGTCTTTCCAGATGCTCAGAAATCCTATCCTTCAGTACCCTTTCCATTACTTTGCCTACCACCGAAGTAAGACTAACTGGCCTATAATTCCCAGGGTTATCCCTAGTTCCTTTTTTGAACTGGGGCACGACATTCGCCACTCTCCAATCCCCTGGTACCACCCCTGTTGACAGTGAGGACGAAAAGATCATTGCCAACGGCTCTGCAATTTCATCTTTAGCTTCCCATAGAATCCTTGGATATATCCCGTCAGGCCCGGGGGACTTGTCTATCCTCAAGTTTTTCAAAATGCCCAACACATCTTCCTTCCTAACAAGTGGAGTTTGCACATTCTCCTCGTGTCTGTGTGGGTTTCCTCCGGGTGCTCCGATTTTATCCCACAGTCCAAAGATGTGCAGTTAGGTGTGTTGGCCATGATTAAAAAAAAAATTGCCCCTAGTGTCCAGGGATGTGCAAGTTAGGAGGGGTTACGGGGATAGGGTGGGGGAGTGGGCCTAGATGGGGTGCCCTTTCAGAGGATCGGTGTGGGCTCGATGGGCCGAATGGCTTCCTTCTTCACTGTCGGGACAATATGATTCTATGGTCATGGCAACATCTCAACAAATCAGCGTCGACTTGCAAACCAATCAATATTGCTCATCTCATGCAATATAAATTGTTGTTCCCTTTGAAATTTGGCATTATATCTTCTGCAGTGATGAGTGCAAGATGAAATGCTCCAACATTCCAGCTGCATGTTTCTTGGCAGCCTGCGGTTTGCTGGCGGCGGGATTCTCTGCTCCCCCCGCTGTCATTGGGATTTTCCGTTGAAGCCACTGCACAACGCCGGGAAACCCGTAGGATGGGGTGCGCTGCCGGCAGGAACCAAAGAATCCCGCCACCAGCAAACGGTCAGAGAATTCTGGCTCCTGTCTTTTCTTCCAGCAATGTTTGGAAAACTTCTCCGGTGACAGGCATGGTTGCGCAGTGGTTAGCACAGTTGCTTTACAGCTCCAGGGACCCAGGGTCGATACCTGGCTTGGGTCATTGTCTGTGCGGAGTCTGTACGTCCTCCCCGTGTTTGCGTGGGTTTCCTCCGGGTTATCCGATTTCCTCCCACAGTCCGAAGTGGATTGGCCATGCTAAATTGCCCTTTGTGTCCAAAAATAAAAGGTTGGGGGGGTTACTGGGTTACATGGATAGGGTGGGGGTGTGGGCTTAGGTAGGTGCTCTTTCCAAGGGCCGGTGCAGACTCGATGGCCAAAATGGCCTACTTCCGCACTGTCAATTCTATGATTCTATGACAGGGCTGTGACAGGGAACTAGTCCAACACATCTCTCCATTAATTTACCTTGGGTGTCAAACTAAAGCAGAACTGCAGTTTCAGTTGATGATAAGAAAAAGGGTTCAACCGTTCCCAGTGCTAGTTTGGGTGAAAGTAGAACCTAACCGAAGAACTGAACAAGAACATGTGTTGAGTGATCCTGGGCTTCAATAGTTTCTCATCGTGCAGGAGGCTGGAATACAAAGCTACCAACAAGAACTGGTTAGATGCTGAGTAATTTGAGTCGAACATCTAAACGGCACAATTCAGGTCAAGTTCAACCAAATAATGGCAAAGTTTGTTATTGAGAGTATTAACAGGATGTGACTTCACCACAGAAGCCTGTGGGTAACAGACATAGTTTATGCATTTACTAATTCTGCTACAAAGAGTGTTGTAGCAATTAATAGTGTCAATCAAACTCCACAACAAATTACCACCATTCAATTGTTTACACAATGGAAAACTTAGAACTGTTGCAATCATTGATATTTTTGGTTGTGTTTTTTGTGAATCTTTTGCTTATTAACATAGAAACTAGGAGAAGGAGTAGGCCATTTGGCTCTTTAAGCATGCTCAGCCATTCAATATGATCATGGCTAATCCTCTATCTTGATGCCATATTGCCGTTTTCTCTTCATACTCATCAATGTCATGAAAATCTAAAACATTGGGTGGGATTCTCCGATCCAGCAGCAGAGTGTTGACGCCATCGTAAACGCCGGAGCATTTTACAACGGCGTCGGCGGGCCGCTGGGAGCAGCGATTCTGCGCCGCAAAAGGGGCCAGCATGGGCACCGCGGGAAGCGCGGGGGAGCAGCCCCAGACCAGCATCGGCTATGCGGGCACGCATCGGACCGCCTAACACTGATGTTTGTTTCCCCCCCCCCAAATGCAGGCGGAGGAGTCCATCCACATCCAGGAGCAGGGAGTGGTGCCGGTCATGGCTGCCACCCAGGCCGACACTGCACAGGTGACGTCCGCGGTGGAGGCAATGGGGGCAACGGTGTTGGCCATCGGTCAGGTCATGCAAGGCATGGGGCTTCATGTGCATGCGTCATCCGTGGCCCAGGACAGGGCTTCCCTCTCACAGGCAGCCATGTGCCAGAGCCAGCTGGAGATTTCAGCGGCGTTCCGCAGTCTGGCTGAGTCTCAGCAGGCCATCGCTGAGAGCATCGGCAGCATTGCCTAGGTGCTGGATGGTATCACGCTGGCCCAGAGGGAGGTGGCACAGACCCAGACATGGATGGCCCACTCCCTGAGCTCCATTGCTGCTGACGTTAGGACCCTGGTCAATACCAGAGCGGGCCTCCAGGACTGGCAGCACCAGGTGTCGGTGGTGCCTCGGGACTTGGCTCCCTGTCCCATGGAGAGGCCCGGGGGCCACCGGGCACCCTGAAGGAGGAGAAGGTGCTGGGGCCCATGCCGGTGATTCCTGCAGGGGAGTTCCCGGAACACCGCGGCACCTCGGACTCACCCCGTTCCGTCCCTGGTGCATCTGGTGGACAGCGGGCAGAACAGGGTGGCACCACGCCATCCAGGACGCCTGAGGAGCAGCCTGGCCCATCCAGGCCGGGCCGCCCCAGGAAACGAGCGCCAACAAAGGGCCGAGTTGCAGGGCAGGAGTCTCAGCAGTCCGCCTCCACTCCTGCTGTACCGTCTGGGGAAGCACATAGATGTAGTGATAGGGCCCGTAAGGCCAGTAAGTTAGGCACCTAGTAAGTTGGCACGGGTGAAGGGCACAGTTTAGTTATAGGGGCTAGGGCACATGTATGTAACGTTTCTAACATTGGTGTTCACTGTTACACCAATGCAAGCTGCCCCTGTGCCTGCGGGGTCGGGTAGGGGACTGAGTGCCACTGTGGTCGAGGAGTGTTGGAAGATTGAGCCCCGGTGGGTGCACTGTGCCCACACCCCCACCCACCTCCGCTGAATGCCCACGCCACCCCGCACCCAGTGACTCGACAGGGCCGTGTGATGGAATGTCCAGCCCGCATACAGGGACCATCCAGGTGGAGGGTGTAACTGTGGCCATGAGTCAGACATTGTCTAACTATTTGGAGCTCAGAGCTCATCGCAGAGTTGGTTGGCATCATCCTCCACGGCATGGACCACACCCGATTCCACAAGCAAGCGTGTGAGCCCAGCCCGTTGTGTCACAGGTGGATGTGCAATGGAGGGGTGTTGTGCATGCGGTCGTGTGGGAACTAAGGGAGGTGGGTGGTGGGGGAGGTGCATCTCATGGATGTTGTGGGAGATGGGGGTGCGGGGTGGTGAGGTGGTGCACTGAATGCTGTCAGTGCCCCTGCTCAGCGAACCCCTACCCCCCTAGTTATGAAACATGCGGCGATCAATGCCTCCCGCGCTCACTGGCCCTACCGGTGGCGCCGTGCAGCCTCCCATCCATATCCAGGCCCCATGTCGCGTCGATTGCCCCCCACCCTCCCCATCTTCCTCATGTGGAGAGGCATGCCCTTCCTCGTGCTCCTCCTGTCCCTCTGCCTTCCCCTCCTCCTCCACAGCACCTCTTGACCACACCCATGGTAGCACAATGGGCATCGTTGTAGAGGGTCTCCGCGTCAGTCTGTGGCCTCCGTATAGGCGTCATTAGCCACAACTGCAACAGGTAACCCCTGTCGCCCAGCAACTAGCTCCTCCTGCATGCCCTGTCCGGGAGGTCCTGGGAGGACTTGCGGCGCCGGTAGACATGAGGCCTCACCAGGCGCCACCGGCGCAGTGGAACCACCACCACCTCCTCCTCCTCCTCCCCCCACAGCCCCTCCTCCTCCTCCTCATATTCATCATGCCGTGCCCCCCACCCCTGCCCGCACCTTTGCTGCCCCGACTCCTGTTGCCCGTCCCTCCTGCAAGCGGCATCGTTGAATGGCACAGCCCTCACTGGGGGCTGCCATGGGTGCGGCCCTGGACCTACCCGCCGGCTGCGAGGGCCGCCCCTTGGGGGGTCCAGAACCCACCCGCATGGCTGGGAGGCTTGCACTCAGCCAGCGCCCTGAGTCGGTGCCCATCAGCCTGGCCGCCGTAATGGTGTCCGTGGCTTTGGCACCGCCCTACCATGGAGGGCCGTTCGTGGCCGGCGGCGCTGTCCTTCCCACGTCCCCTCCCGAAACTGGAGGGACTCCCCCCCCCCCTCCCCCCCCGCCGCCATCACCCCCCCCGTCCTGCCAGCCCTCGGTCCCCCCCCATGCCAACCCCTCACCCCCTGCTGCCGCATCGTTAGCCAGCACGACTGGCTGACAATTTTTAAAAGCGGGTTCGAACCGTGCCGACGTGACCCGAGGGCCGCAGTTTCGCCGGGAGCCCGGAGAATTGCTCAGCAGACCCCCTCAGGCGATTCTCCGGGCCGCGCGGCCACACCGTTTTCGCTTCTTCGGAGAATTGCAAAACGGCGTCGGACCGGCGTTGCGTGACTTACCATCGTGAACGCCGATCCTCCGAACCGGCGCGGGCTCAGCAAATCCCGCCCTATATCCATCTTTTTCTTGAATACATTCAATGACTTGGCCTCCCTAGCCTTCTGTGGTAAAAAATTCCAAGGGTTCATTTCCCTTTGAGTGAAGAAAAAATTCCTCATCTCAGTCTTAAATAGTGTACCCTGTATCCTGAGACTGTTCTAGATTCCCCAACCAGGAAAATATCCTCCCTGCATCTAGTCTGACCTGCCCTGTTAGAATCTGACACATTTCAATCAGACCTCCTCTCATCCTTCGAAACTCTAGTCAAACCAATCTCTCCTCATTGGACAGTCCTGCCAACCGTGGTATCAGCTGAGTGAACCTCCACTGCACTCTCTCTGTGGTAAGTATATCCTTTCTTAGTGAGGGATATCAGCACCGAGGAAGCTCCTTCAATTTCCCACACCCTTCTCAGCATTAATACTCCCAGGGCTGATACATTTTGGGTTTAACACAGAGTAAGAATGCATCTACATTATCTTCGTCAAACACTCCCAGGTCAGGTAAACCATGGGTAGGCACAGAGAAAAGTTCCCTTGATATTGTGCAATCAAGCTGTCGACAAGCTTTCTGTGAGGGTCCCATGGCCCAGGTAACCAATCAGGGACCAGGTTGGGGATTACCCTTGCAAGCGTGGGTTTCTGTATCAGTTTGATCCTGAAAGCTGACTCGTAGCTCTGGGGCTGCAAGCCTCTGCATTGTGGTCATATGTAAATGAATGCTGCAGTTATTATTTGTTTAACTGGTGAATGGGAAATATTGTATTGGCGATGAGGATAAAACAGAATAGAAAGCAGTTCCAAGATCATGAGTATATTTCAGAACAATAAAGCAGTTCTTTCACTTCAGCAAGCAGGAGAGAGAGAGCGTTCCTTTCACCTCCAAGGTCTAAACACTTATGCTAAGTTCTCTCAGAAAGCATCAAGCAGGAACCAATCGCTGACTGCTATCAGGCAGAACACTGTTCCTTGCCAACTCACCCGTTGCTGGTTAACCAATCCAACCGAGCCCCACAAAACTGGTCCTGAAGATCTATTTGGTGCCAAACTACAAAATCTGCAAACACAGTGTCCGAGTAAGCAAGTTGTTTTAATTGAGTCTTCTGCTTAAAGGCACACTCTGATTATGGGTCATCAGACTAAAAGTAATAAAAGACATGGAGCTGGATTCTCCGTTTGGGAGACTAATTCCCCATGCCAGGAAAAATGGCGCAAAACAGCCACCGATTCCCTGCTCCGGGGTCTGCCAGCAGCCAGGCAGCATCGAGCTCCCAGCTCAAGCTGCCGATACAGCTCGGATCATTGCCGGGTCTGTGGCTGCGCATGCGCACGGCGGCAGCCTGCAGTGGCCAGGGCGTGCTTCATGGCGGAAACATGCCTGGACCGCAAAAATAGTCCTCCCTTCGGCCGGCTCGCGCGCCCCGGACCCCTCCCCACAGTGCTCCTAGCTCCGATTAAAGCCCCCCTGCCCACGGATTGGTTCTCCCCCAACTGTGGCAGCGCTGGACTGAATCCGCAGCCGCCACGCTGAGTTCCCGACGGGTGAGACCACTAGTGTCCCACGCCGTCAGGAACTCGGCCATTCGGGGACGGAGCATCACGGGCAGGCCTCAGCCAATGTAAGAAGGGCGTGCATACAGGGGGTGGAGCATCATGAAAGCGGCGCCGCCCCCGATTCTGTTGTCATCGGGGATTCTCCGCCCCGTCGCCAAACATGATTTTGGCGTCGGGGATCAGAGAATACAGCCCATGGGAACATAGGAAATAAAAGGAAGGACTCTTACAATATGTGACTCCAGTCCCACGTTGTATTCTTAAGACAGGATGGGCAAAAAAGTGGTCCTGTTAGCTGTCATCCGCATCAATGGGCAATTTCTAAAAATTAACATTTTTCTTTTCGCTATGATAATTGTAATTAACCATGGTCGACAAGGGGCCAGAGACTTCTCTCTACATTAGAGAGAGAGACAATTAGTTATGGGATAAGGAGGGAGGATTCCAAGAGCTACCACAGCCAGTACAGGGATTGAACTCATGCCGTTGCTACTATTCCACAGCATACTCTTGCCATCCGAGCTAACCAACCCCCAATAGCTGTGATTAGAGCTTCAAAATGAATTGCAGTCCATCCTGTGGGTGCACATATTATACAGTTTATAGAGAAGTTGAAATAGACCTAAATCCTGTGCCACTCCTTTCCTCTCTCGGTTTTCTCTTTCCTATTCAACCCACTGACTTTCTAAACAAGAAACCACATTTAGCATCAGCAAACCACGACTTCCATGTCTTCGCCCCGACAGTCTCGAAACATGAGGTTGTGCTACACGGTGAATGTTGGTGCTTTGCCTGATCCATTCAAAGTTGGGAAAGCACAGCCATTTTGAAGTACAGGGGTGGTTACATGGCAATTGGAGCAGCCATTTTATGCATTGCAAAGTCTGACAACCCTTGCAATGGATCATAGAAATACTGAAAAATAGAAACAACAATTGACCATTTAGTCCCTTGAGCGTACCAAGCCAGTCAATAAGATCTTGGCTGCTCTGTGATCGAACTCCAGCTGCCTTTGTCCCATGTCGGCACTGACTGTGATGCTTCTACTGCCTTCAAAATGTCTGTGTGGTTGGTCTTCTGGTCCCCTATGGACAGAGGACCTCTACTTCCCTGTCAACCTCTTGTACTAAGTCCTTCAGTGCTGTTTCAGAGAAGATTAATGGATGGCCTCTGCCCTATTGCACCATTATTCGGTGTTCTCCCTGCTCCCATGTCTCACCTGCTGCAACCAGAATGCACTGTTCTTTTAAGAGATGCAGGTTTAAATGTGCGACAGCAGGCTTGTCAATTTCGTAGCCCATGGACCGGAAGTGGCGTGCGAATCCTCCCAGTGTGGTCCCCAGAGACAGTTTTCAAAATGCCGCTAAGTGGAGCAGACGATTCTGAGAGGAACAGTATCTCAGGCACAAGCCATTCCTGTCCCGTGTGGGAGGGAAGCAATCTGTGAGAGGAGGATCAGTGAACACCAGGGACAATGAGTGTCACCAGTAAAAAGAGGTATTCAGGGATGAGAGAGAGAAAGAGAGCAAGAGAGGCTGGTTGAGGGGCCTGTGGGTACAGGTGGGGGAGGAAGAGACTGTCGGTTTGGGCCAGGCCAGAAGAGGCTGGGTACAGTGGTGATGGTGGTGGGAGTGGTGGTGGTGAAGAGACTCAATGTCTGTGACGAGGGGAAGGGATGGATGGTGTTCACAGGCTGGGGGAGGACGGGTTCAGATAGAGAGAGAAATTGGAAGAGAGAGAGGAAGAGAGAGTGGGTGTAGAAGAATGAGTGAGTGTGGTGTAGTGATCTCTATATGTGCATGTACACAAGGGGTTAATGTGTAATCAGTAGCACCACATGATCACTAGAGGGCCAGACCAACAGGGGTATAAAAGGCAACCAAATTGGATCTCTGGCTCTCTCGGGGGTGCACTGTGACCAGGGCAATAGCAGAGGAGTTCAGATGGCTAGTGGAGTTCCGTATAGTTACTGTAGTTAGATCTTGTTAACCTTATCACTAGTATCAAAGTTAAAGTGAAGAACTCATGCAATTATTGTTATAGTTACTCAATAAACCTTTTGTTACTACTGGATGGGTTCGAGTCTTCTTCATCGAGATTCAGAAGACCTCTTCATTAGCCAAGGATTGAGTAGCACATGTTACCTACCACACAGTTACCAAAACATGTGGGAGAGTGAGTGAAAGTGTGTCTGGCTCACCCTCACCCCCACCCACCCCCATACACTCACACCCACTCACATAGTGGGTGAGGGTGATTGAATGAATATGAAGAGATTGGGAGTTAGCCGGACATATACCCTGTCCCTCTCACATTCTCATGGTGACCTTTATTTTATTTTTTAAATTATCAATTTATTTCTTTGACATGGCTTCAGTTTTATTCAGCAGGTTGTGTCTTTTCATACCTCAAATTTATTTTGAAATTCATACTTACTGGGCTGGATTCTCAGCCGCTGGCCTGCTGTAGCAGAGTTCCCAACGCAGCACAGTATCTGGCACTGGGGAAAAAGTTGCGCCGGTCTGTTTCCAATGCTCTGGTCCCCCACTGGCATCGGGATCAAGGTTCACAGCCCACACCAGCAGGTGGATGCAAATGAATCATTCAGATCCATTTGCATCTTATTAATGGGCCGGACACCATTATTTTCCAAGCCCTCGTGATTCTCCAGTACTCTGGGCCGGGAATCATGTGGGCAAGAATTGGTGCAGGTCTTGACAAGCATGTACCTGACATGGTGGGCCTTGTGATAGCCCAAGAAGGTATCTCTTTAAGGGAGTTGCCCCAAAAGTACATCGGAAGGCCAACTTCCCCCGAACAATAAAAAACCTGCCCACCCCACATCCACCAGACCCCCTCAATCAGAGACCCCATGAGTCAAGAGACGCTTCCCCCAAAGATGCCCTCATTAAAGAGACTCTCAGAGACCCCTTGATTAAAGCGACACTCACCAGAGACCCCCTAATTAAAGATACTCCCACCAGAGACCCTCCAGAAGAGAAATCCCTGTCTGGAAGCTTGAGAGCAGCCCAGACAGAGGCAGTGAAAAACATCACTGCTTTAAAACTCAACTGTGCAATACTGGCTCAAACACAAGAAGCAGTACCTGTCAAATGTTGGAAAGAGAAAACCAGTCAGCTGGGTTTAAACTCCCTCAGATCTTTGAGCTGCCAACCATTCGTTCATTTCTCTTTGATATTGATTTTATTGGGTTGTGATTGACAGCTTCCACACACACCAGTCAGCTGTCAGCATTGTTCCATTCATCTCCTTTCATGATTGAGTGACTTTGAAGTAGACAGCTGTGAAACTAACTGCAATGTTTATAAATATCAAGCTTTGATTGACAGTTCCTGGACTACATCAAAGAGAGCTAAGTGCTTTCCATTCATTTTCCTTCAAGCTTGTGTAATTGAAGTAGTCAGCAGTGAAACTAACAGAAAGCACTTAACTCTGTGCGAGTCTCTTTAATTAGGGGGTCTCTGTTGGGGACCTCTTTATTAAGGGGGTCTCTGGGAGAGTATATTTAATTAGGGGTGTAACCATCTCAGATGGCCACCTGCAAAGGACCATGGGAATTATGGCCAACCCAGGACTCAGACACACTCAGAGCTTGTGTGTATATTTGCAACCCAGATAGCGAGACGCGATCAAAACCCCTGCTCATTTGCATTCTAATAGCCCATTTCCCCAGAACAAAAGGACTGTACTCAGGTAACCGATACAGATGCAGACTAACCGACTCCACTCCATTTACTAAGAAAGCCCAAACAGCCAAGATCAATGACCATTCAGGGCACGCCCAGCCATCAAGGCACCCACCCCTTTATTGGCCAAAATTGAAGGCAGTGATCGAAGCCTGTCGAATTATTGGGTCCAAAGTTAAGGACCGCCCCAAAGAGCGCGAAGTCCCAGAGGGATAAAAAGAGACACAGCCATGTGTTCGGTCTCCCTTGGCCCCAGCCTACGCCTAAAACCAAGTGTAGCATTACGACCAGAAGACAAGTTCAAGACCAACGATCGCTTCCAGACAGCTGAGCCCAGCAGAAACAAAGCCACTTCTTCTACCCAGCCACGCAAGATCCAAACAAAGGCCATGTTCATCTGCAAAGAGCCGGTTGCCCTGAAGTTAAGTATAGGTTATTGTAGTTGTTAGGTGTAGTTTAACTTGTAGTGTTTTATGTTGCATGTCGAAGTAATCCTTGTGTGTAAAATAAACTATCTTTGAACTTGAACTGACTAACTGGTTGTTTGGTCTTTGATCAATATCCGATAAAGCCTTGTGGTGATATCATTTGATACCTGGTGACTCTGAAAAGCAATATTATCATCAATAACTGCCATATCTAGTTAATTTGGCAACCTTAATGGTGACACTGGTGGGATAGTATTCCACTCATTAAAAAGAGCAATATTATTGGCGTCTCCGGTGCAAATTGGCAACATTGTTGGCGACATCTGACGGGACTCGACCTAGAAGTGATTTTGTCACTCCGAGAGAACCCACAAAACTTTGCATTAGAAATCCAATTGAGGAAAAGTGAAAGAAACCACATGTGTAAGGCCCGTATCGATCAAATCACCAAGATTCAGAAGTGTGTATTAATCTGCATGCGTACTGACAGGGATATAAGGTAAACCTGTTCGATTTTGGGTAATACTATCGCAGAATTGTGAACCGGAAAATAGCCTAGGCCATACTGTTCGAATCACCGCATTATTCCCCCTGTCCCAAATTGACGGTAGGAAAAGAGAAGTTAGAAGTAGAGCAAAAGAGAACTTAGAGATAGGAAAACAGAGAACTTAACGGTAGGAAAACAGGGATAATAGTAGCAATGGCCACAAAAGCGACGGAACGCCGAATGAACCCGCAGGAACCCTAGGTCGCAGCGTTCAACAGAGCAGAGAAGTGCCACATATGGGAAGAAGAGTTGAGGAAGTATTTGAAGGGGAAAGGATGGCCCCTTTGGTCCGAGTTTTGTTCAAAAGATGAGTCAGTTCCAGGAAGCATAGAAGAAACTTGGTGGGACAACCTAACCGAGGTACATAAGAAGAATGCAATAGTGTCCTGTTTGGCACAGTTGCGAGGCACAGAGGAGGTAGTGAGGACGCTCCGCAGATAGCTAGTTGAGAAAGAGGAGAAGAATGAGGGAAACTATAGTGAATGTGAAAAGATTAATGAGCAACTCCGGGAACAGTTGGCAGCAAAAGATAAAGAGATGTCTGATGTCAAACGGGCACACCAATCTTGTTTAGTTCACCTTAGCAGCTTTCAGACCCAGTACAATAAAGCCTACCAAGATACACAGCACGCAATTTTGGTACGAGAAGAGACAGAACAGCAGGTAGCACAGTTAACAAGACAATGCGCAACTTTAAAGGCAGCTTTACGAGCGCTCCATAGCTCCACTACAGAACAAAGACAGAGCACAGTAGAGCACGCAAAATGTAGACGACAAATAGAGAAATTGCAGTCACTGCTGTCAGTGCAAAACGGATTCAGAGATACCTTTGGACAAGATTTAGATGAGGAGAATGGCCCCAGTTGGCAAGAACTAAATGAAACCGCCCATAGATATGTGGAGAATACCGAAAATCACAATAGAGTCCTCCAGGCCCCGAAAAGAAAAGCACCTGCACCACCGACTGCACAGGCAGCACACACCCCCATGAATCCAGTCATCACAGCGCAAGTCATTGGATCGGGATGAGCTTGATTTTGTTTACACCACCCCACTAACCATCACCCAATTGAGAGATGCCTGCACCAAAATTGAACCATTTGAACCCACCGCAGACACACATAATTTATTTGAGAGAGTACAACGGCAAACGGTTATGTACGGTCTAGACGAAAGGGAGGAAGTTAAGCTTATAGTCATGAGCCTTGACCCGTCTGTTAGCTCAGCTTTACCAGAACCCCAGAATGTAGGAGGAGGAACCCTGCAGGAGATGAAAATGGGCATTTTCGATGCGATTGGGTACAACAGAATGTCTATGCGGAGTCTGCACATCCTCCCCGTTTGTGCGTGGGTTTCCTCCAGGTGCTCCGGCTTCCTCCCACAGTCCAAAGATGTGCAGGTTAGGTGGATTGACCATGATAAATTGCCCTTAGTGTCCAAAATTGCCCTTAGTGTTGGGTGGGGTTACTGGGTTATGGGGATAGGGTGGAGGTGTGTGGTTGGGTAGGGTGCTCTTTCCAAGAGCCAGTGCAGACTCGATGGGCCAAATGGCCTCCTTCTGCACTGTAAATTCTATGAATGGGACATTACCCCCGTGAATGCAGACAAAACCTCCCGAACCAGCAACGGCACCAGCAATCGAACGCCCCACCTCGGAATAAAGTTAGGCCCAAAATAGCATTAGCACCCGAACAGAAAATGCAGTAATCAACACCACAGATTGATGGTGTTTGGACTCCCCAACTTGGGTCTGGGACAAATCAGGCAGACCAGTAGTCACAGGCATAGTGCGGGGACATCCAGTAGAGTTCCGTTGGGACACAGGAGGGTCCCGCACCACTTTAAACTCCTCCACAATGTTTCAGCACGACAAATGGCCCACCACAGACACCATCACCCTCAGTGGATTTACAGGACATTACAGCCCCGTAGATATTCAGATAGGAACCATAAACACCAGGCACCCCATTATTTTAGTCGACTTGCCCCAAACAGCCGAGCACATTCTAGGAATCGACTTTATGAGCTCCCACAACCTTTCCTTTGACCCCGTGAATAGGTGTGCCTGGAAAATGGCCAAAACAGCGAGAGCTCCCGCCACGCTCACAGTTGGGGACTACGAACATAGGATTTGCTCAGTAGGAGACTATTGGTTTGATCCGCAAACAATTAGTACAGACCAGACAATTAGAGAGGTCCTCAGAAAACAGAAAGCAGCCTTCGCCCAACACAAACACGATTGTGGGAAGATCCCATGCATGGTCACAATTTCAGGTCCCGATCCTAAGCCCCAGCAGCAATACGGTTTCCCACAGCAAGCCAAGGGTGAGATCTCAAAAGTCATCAATAGCTTACTAGATCAAGGAATAATTTGGTCCGTAGCCTCAACAAACAATGCCCCAATTTGGCCCGTAAAGAAACCCGACGGTTCATGGAGATTAACCATTGACTGCTGAGAGCTCAACAAGGTCACCCCATTAGTAGCCCCCACCATAGCCATGAGTCCTGAAAGCATGCTCAAGCAGGGAGTTCAAGCAAAGTACTTTATAGTGCTGGACATTAGCAATGGCTTCTGGTCCATCCCTTTAGATAAGGCCTGTCAATACAAGTTCGCGTTCACATTTCAAGGGCAGCAGTATAGGTGGACATGCCTCCCGCAAGGTTTCCACAACTCCCCCTCCATTTTTCACCGACAATTGGCCAACGGACTTTCCAAATTTTCCCGCCCCGAATGCCTTATTCAGTATGTGGACGGCTTACTCCTACGGACGGACACAAAGGAAGGGCATGTTAAGCTTCTTTCAGAATTGCTAGGTCTCTTACAATCAATTGGATGCAAGGTTAATCCGAAAAAAGCCCAGATCCTAAAAGAAAAGGTCCTTTATTTAGGCACTATTATCATCACGGGAAGAGAGAGATTGAACACAAACGAATTGAGTCAATAGTTAAATTGCCCCTGACCCACAATGTCACTGCACTCCGGTCATTCTTAGGATTAGTTGGATATTGTAGGAACCATATAGATGGTTTTGCCACAAAAGCAGCCCCACTCTCAGATTTCTAAAAAGCCCCATAGAAATGGTTTCCGCAGCACACGGACGCCATCGATGAATTAAGACATGCCCTAGGCACAGCCCCACTTTGCAAGTTCCAGACCTACACCCTTCCTACACCATAGAAGTATCAACCACCGACCGAACCCTATCAGCAGTACTCCGACAGGAAAGACATGACCGCTTAAGACCCGTAGCCTATGCCTCACGAATTTCAGCCTGCGAACGGCTCTTGCTCGCAGTCTTTTGGGCAGTGCAGTATTTTGCATATATCACAGGCCTTAACCCAGTAACGATTTTAACCGAGCACACCCCAACGCAGCTATTATTAGATGGTGGGTTAAAGGACAATTCAGTCAGCCAGATTAGAGCAGCTCGCTGGACACTGTTGTTACAAGGAAGGGACATTACAGTTAAACGGACAAAGATCCACGCATTTTTAGCAGACAACCTTCAGTATGCAGGAACCCCACATGAGTGCCAGATCATTGCAGCCAAACACCACACAGGACCCTTTATTCCGAAGTCACTACACACACGAGCAGGCATCAGAGCACAGAATCCCCAGACCATGGACAACACTTAAAAAATTTATGTAGTCGGTTCCTCCACCATTGAGAATGGAAAGAGAATAACTGGTTGTGAAATTTATGTGGAAAACCCCCAGGGACGTGCATTAGAGGAAATATCTTTAAAATTGCCCAGCCACCTAAGATCACAAGCAGCCAAATTAGCAGCTATAGCATATGTAGTGCAGCACCCAGATTCCCTTCTGACCCCAGCGGACGTACATTCGGACAGGTTATATGTCTGCAATAGTTTGACAGAATTCCTGCCCCTGTGGGAATCTCGAGGATTCGTATCCACTGATGGTAAACCCCTACCCTCAGCCCCATTGTTGAAGCATATCCTAAAGACAGCAAAAAAACGGAAATATGGCATAATCAAAGTAAGAAGCCATCATCGTACCTCCCCACCCGGTAACGTAAAGGCAGACGCCTTAGCCAAGTCAGGATCACGCCACGGACACTTTTGGCAACCCCCCCGAAAGTGAACCGATACACGCAGTCCAGGTTTCTCAGACCAATATCGAAGATTTAGCCCAGGCCCAAAAGGCAGACGACACTCTTAAGCAAGTTTTAGACGGTAACTTCCCAGCCCCCTACGACAAATTCAAGGACACCCTGACGGTACAGGACGGAATAGTTTTGAGAAATGGAATTTATGTGGTCCCCACCCAGGACAGAAACCAGATCATTTACCAGTTTCATGATGGACACAGACACCAGGGGATCGACAATTTAAGTCCTTTATGCTGGTGGCTCGATTTAAAGCAGACATCATGCATTATGTTCAGAATTGTTTAATCTGTGCACAGAACAATCCTGAAATGTACTCCAAGAAAGGACAATTGAGACACACCCGACCTGTTCATGGCCCATGAACAAATTTATAGCTCGACTACATTGGTTCCCCCCCCCCCGCAGAAATGGTTTTAAATATGTATTAGTAATAATCGACACCTTTACAAAATGGGTAGAAGCATTTCCCTCCCAGACGAACACAGCGAAAGCCACAGGTAAGATTTTGACCCAACAGATATTTACACACAGGGGTCCCCCCACCTCCCCCCGCCCCACAGCATTGAGTCAGACCAAGGTTCCCATTTCACCGGCAGAGTCATGCAAAATGTCCGAACGATTTTTGGAATCAAACAAAAATTTCACATTGTGTATCACCCCCAATCCAGTGGCATTGTCGAGCGAATGTATCGCACCTTGAAAGTGACCATTAGGAAAATGGTGCAACAGCATAACACCACATGGGACACAGTCCTCCCATTCACCCTTATGTTTATTGGGAACACAGTATCCAGTTCCACAGGTTTCACCCCCCACACTCTCATGACCGGACAGCCCATGAAAGGAACTGAATATTTATTAGGTCTCGATTTGGCAAGCCCCACAGTCACTGCCCTCACCCATGAAAAGCAGTCCAACAAGTCACGGAAAATATTAAAGCAGCATATCTCGCTGTAGCTGTCCGACTAGGCGCTAGAAAAAGTAGAGGAAAGCCTGCTTTGATAAAACAGTCCGCCCCGTAGAGTATACAGTCGGTCAGCAAGTGATGGCTTCCCTGTACAATCCCAGTTTGTTCCTCTCCCCTAAATTTGCAGGACCCTACTCCATTGTGGACAAAGTGAGCCCCTCTCTGTATAAGATAACGTATCCCAATGGTAAAACTGGTTGGTTCCACATCAACCAGCTCAAAGTCTATGGAACCCAATGTAGCCACTCCCCCCACATCTTCCTGGCAATAGCAGATGATTCCGCCCCACCCATTGACAACCTAGTATAACCCTCCCCCAGCCATGACAGCACGTCCACTCCCACAGACCCAACATTGTCTCCGTCCACAAGTACGACTTTCCACCTTGAGCTTGATTCAGAAGATAGCGCCAGCCTCCCCGAATTGACCACGATCACTGACCACTGGTACAACCTTCCCGGCCCCAGTCACTCCAGCCCCTGGAACCACGACCAGGACATGTTTGGCCCCCAATATCCCCTTCCACAGCCAGAGCCACCGGCACTGCCTGACAACAGTAATTTGCCCTTTGCTTCCACAGCCCCTCACGACAAGCGAACCCCTCTTTGGCACCGCGGCAACTTTTGTAGACTGGTAAGACATGACAATTCGGATTCCACGACGGCCCACGCGGCCACGGCACAAAAACGGCGGACACGAGTCTGGCAACCAGGAGATGGTGACGATTCCGAGTCTGATTCCCGTTACGGTAACCCTTTTACAACGCTTTTCGATACAGAACCCTGAGGTGTCCAGATTATGAGAAAAAGGAAGCGCATGAGAATTACGGTGTCCTATTTACTGATAGAGCCTGCCCGCCTTTTATTTCCTCCTTTCTTTCTTATTGCTACATGGTTTTAATTAATGTCAGCCTGACACCCAATTTCTTGATCCAGTCATAGCTACTCTTCCGACGCCATTTACTGACCAATGGCCGTTAAAGGAACAATAGTTGGATCTCACATGTGTTACAAATTCTTTCCGCTCACCCAGGTAGTGGAATAACAACACTAATCCCCGCCCTGCGTAAGGACCCCAAATGCACCCGGTCAGTTAAGCTCAGGTAGTGGAGCAACGGCACTGATCACCGCCCTACCCGGTAATCCCACCCATTCCTGCCCTGCCGCGGCCCACACGCACCTCATGTTCCCGTCACTTTGAGTACTCTGGAATGGTTCTTTACACTTTTCACTGACTTTGGCAGGTCTTAGTTTTCCCTTCCCTGCTCTTATTGTGGTTTAAAGAATGCCCTTTGCCACAGTCTGTACACTCAACTCTTTACCTTCCGCAACTCTTTGGTCGCTTCCTCACCTGCTATTTGCATGTTTGACACAGTTGGTTGCCACATATATGCGATTATACGCGAACTACCTCTGGACCATGGGACGAAGAAACTTTATAAAACCGGCCGCCCTAAAATCCGGCTGGTTAAGATAAGCCTCAACCTCCCATGGTTGGCATTTAAGAAAGACTGGTCAAAGAAATTGTCCGCCCACTCCAAGCATCGACCACAAGCTGCGAGAGTCTCTGTACTTTAAAAATTTACATTTCTTGTCTCTCCAAAATGGTATTTCAAAAAAACAAAATGAGCGAGTCACACATGGTGGCGATTCTAATGGGTAATTGAAGTTAAGGAGAGAAAGTCAAACAAAACGAGATGTTAACCAACGATAATAACAGATATTATGCTTGCACCCCCAGGAATATAGGAAGAACGAAGAACAGAAGACAAGCTGAAGAGAGGACTGATGACCTACATTGTGATCTTCGCTGGACTCCTACAACTGCGTGCGTTACAAGCTTCCACACCAGCCCCGAACATGACCACACAACATGATAACCCTAGCCCGGACACCACACCACACATTGAGATAAACTCTGATATCTCCACTTGGTGCGAATACATTGTTAAATTGTATTCCCTTTCAATACAGTAGAGGCCCTTCTGGTGATAGCGCTAATCTGCAGTGTCATCCAGACACTTAGACTCCGCAAATGGCGAAAAAGAGCCTCCTGCTCCCCGGTATATACACTCCGAGCCCCCTTCATCGGAATTCACCCAACCCAACAAACAATGTAATCACCGATAAAAATAAAGATTGTACACCTCTGTAACGTTGATAAGTTAAGTAGAAATGTGATGCTGCCGTTGGTTTAAAACATTTGTATTGTACATAAGTTCCTTCTTATATTTGCCAGCAGCATGAGAGTGGCTTAGATAGTGATAGTTAGATATTCCCTTGTGCGAATAAGTTAAATGTGTAATAGTTGAATGTTTTATAGTGACCCCATAGAGATTATGAATGTATGATGTCTTAATAAAACTTAGGTAAATGCTCCAAAACATAGGACAGAGTAGTGTAGAACCTGTCATTGACCAAGGGTAACCGGCACACCAAGGACGGATGAGGGATCAACAGTGTGATCCACCATGCTTCGCGTTCAGGATCAAGAGGATGGGATGTAGCCATCTCGGATGGCCACCTGCAAAGGACCATGGGAATTATGGCCAACCCAGGACTCAGACACACTCAGAGCTTGTGTGTGTATTTGCAACCCAGATAGCGAGACGCGATCGAAACCCCCACTCATTTGCATTCTAATGGCCCATTTCCCCAGAACAAAAGGACTGTACTCAGGTAACCGATACAGATGCAGACTAACCAGCACCACTCCCTTTGCTAAGAAAGCCCAAACAGCCAAGGTCAATGACAGCTCAGGACATGTCCAGCCATCAAGGCACCCGTCCCTTTATTGGCCAAAATCGAAGGCAGTGATCGAAGCCTGCCAAATTATTGGGTCCAAAGCTAAGGACCGCCCAAAAGAGCGCAAAATCCCAGAGGGATAAAAAGAGACACAGCCATGTGTTCGGTCTCTCTTGGCCCCGGCCTACGCCTAAAACCAAGTGTAGTATTACAACCAGAAGACAAGTTCAAGACCAATGATCACTACTAGACGGATGAGCCCAGCAGAAATGAAGCCACTTCTTCTACCCAGCCACGCAAAATCCGAACAAAGGCCTTGTTCATCTGCAAAGAGCCGGTTGCCCTGAAGTTAAGTACAGGTTATTGTAGTTGTTAGGTGTAGTTTAACTTGTGTGTGTTTTATGTTGCATGTCAAAGTAATCCATGTGTGTAAACAAACTATCTTTGAACTTGAACTGACTAACTGGTCTTTGATCGATATCCGGTAAAGCCTTGTGGTGGTATCATTTGATACCTGGCGACTCTGAAAAGCAATATTATCATCAATAACTGCCATATCTAGTTAATTTGGCAACATTACTGGTGACGCTGGTGGGATAGTATTTCACTCATTAAAAAGAGCATCATTATTAGCGTCTCCGGTACAAATTGGCAACAGGGGGTCTCTGGTGGGGGAGAGCATTGGGGAGGGGGGGTTGGGTCACTCCCAGACCGGGGGGGGGGTGGAGTGGGAGGTGACCCAGAAAATCCCAGGGGGGTGCTGAATTGTGTTGCGGTGGGGAGGACAGCGGTGGCATCCGTGGGACCTCACTATCGGGCTGCCCACTCAAAATGGCGGCTGGACAGCAGAATGCACTAGTGAATCCTTCGCAATCCTCGCCATGCAAATAATTTGCCCGGCTTAGGATTGGAAATTGCTTCCTAATTATTGCTTCCGGAGTGAGTGTAGATCTAATGCAATTCAGCTCCAATGGGAGATCATGGGCGCGATTCTCCACTCCCACACCGGTTGGGAGAATCGCCTGGGCCGCCAAAATTTCTGGGGACGCCGTTCCGATGCCCTCCCGCGATTCTCCCAAGCGGCGGGAACGGCCCGGTCGGGTTTCGCGGGCCGCAGGCCGGAGAATCGCCGGAGATACTGAAAATGGCGATTCTCCGGCACCCCCGCTATTCTCAGGACCGGATGGGCCGAGCGGACAGGCCAAAACGGTGGGTTCCCCCCGGCGCCATCCACACCTGGTCGCTGCAGTCGTGGGTGGTGCGTGAACGCTGGGGGGGCGGCCTGTGTGGGGGCGAGGGGGGATTCTGCACCGGGCTTCACCTGGAATGTGGGGTGGCCCGCGATCGGTGCCCACCGATCGTCGGGCCGTCCTCTCTGAAGGAGAATCTCCTTCCTTTCGCGGCCCCGCAAGATCCGTCCCCCATCTTCTTGCGGGGCGGACTTAGAGAGGGCGGCAACCACGCATGCGCGGGCTGGCGCCGGCCAACCCGCGCATGCGCGGATGACGCCCGTTATGCGGCGCCGGCCGCGTCATCTATGCGGCGCCGCTTTTACGCAGGCGACAAGGCCTGGCGCGTGTAGATGACGCGGCCCCGATACTGGCCCATTGTCAGGGCCTGAATCGATCGGGACCGGGGCTGTTCACGACGGCGTTCACGACGGCGCGGCCACTTCGGCGTGGGAGTGGAGAATCCTGCCCCATGGTCCCCCAAATGGGGAATCTTGCCGCTTATCTTTGTGAAATTTGCTCATCAGCCCCATGAGCGAAAAGATGTTGGTCAAGACTGTGCTAGAGCTTCCCAAGCTGTTATTCCATGCTGAAGCTTGCAGCCACTCAACATACTTCAGTCCATCTGCACCTTACAATCATGGTAATGAGCAGGCAGCACTGGGTTTGTGGGATAATTGCGCATCACCATCAGTGGACTAGTTTTTTGGGATTACCTCTTTCCCTACTCTCCTTAGAACAGTGCTGTGGGATCTTTACCATCCACCTGAACAGGCAGATGGTGTTCAGTTTAATTTAGTAATGCAGTGATCTGGTCAAGTCTCTGGACAAACCTTGAAACCTAAATCTTCCCGCTCAGGTATAAGTGTTACCCACTAAGGCACTGCTGATAACAGTGCTGCTGGACCCCCTTACTGTTATACAAAGGTAAACAGTCCTCCTAACTGCCTAATGCTAAAACTAATTGGTATCTTTAGTCATATGTGAAGGCCTCTCATTCCCTGTGCAATTCATAGCCTGGAGTACAACTCAGATGTTACTATTACATTTTGCACTCTACAACCACTGATCTTAGATTGACAGCTCAGTTCAAGACTCCCATGCCAGTCATTCCATTCCAAGTCTCTAATGTTTAACTCCTCCTGCCTGATGAAGACTTGATGGGGGAGGAGGGTTAGTGGGGTTGAAAATGAGGCCAGTCACTGACCCCCTATCATTCTATTTTTGAGCAGGCAAGCAGGCAGAATGCAGCATAAATATGCAGACCAGGTCCGATGTTGTCATTGCGACCTGACTGCAATATACTGTAAGCCGATGTGGAGGAGTGGTGATGGCCTCCCCATCAGATCAGATCTGCTAGGTTCGCGTCAGGTAAATGTGAAGGACGACGTTTTCGGTTTCCTTGCGGGTTGGGCCTCCCTTTTCATGTGCGACCCCTGAATCGGAGCCAAAACCCACCCATTTCTCTGATGGCCTCCTGATCCCCACCTTCATCTGGCTACCTGGGAGAGCTGCCACATCTCCCCAGCTGGGGCCACCTCTGGTCACAGTCCCTCTCCTATCCACTGGCCAGGTAGTGGATGCTGCCATGTTTTGCCTGGAATCAAAGAAAATGAATTCAAATAACGGCCGGTCATTAAGATACCAAGGCCTTCGGACTCCCCAGGGCATTCTGCACAGTCTGTGGTTTGTATTCTCTGATACACAGCGCATCCACCCCCACTCAAACTGGTCCCATTAAAATGAGAGCAAAATATTCCATGAGAAGCTTTGTAAACATCTTACTCAGGGAGAGTATCACAGCTGTTGATGCAGTGCAAGCATCCAGCCCCCTTCTGCATGAAGTGAAGTAAGGGTGGCTCATGGGGTGAGGTCACCACTTCCTCCTGTGGTCTGTTGCTATGACAGTCCTTCCTGAGGAAGAGTGACAGCAGTAATCTGGGTACGGATTGAACACGATACCGGCCGTGGGTCTGCCTCTCTCTTTCCAACAAGCCTCTGTTGAAACTATCAAATGTTCCAGATGAAAGACATGGCAGGAATAACAAAACTTGCCCTCAATGGAAGGATGGTGAGTAGTTTGTGACATGTTGGATGGCTTGTAGTGTCTGGTGTTTCTGAAGTTTGTGCATTCGCTGAACTAAATGTTCTCTCATGAACACGTTTTAACAGAATGGGTATGTCTCTCACTAATCTTTATCTATGTTCAGCTTAAATCAACTTGGGTGTTGCCTTTCCGATGTTAATATCGACAAAGTCGGTGTGATTTTCAACAGTGGTGACAAAGTGACACAATTAAAAATGCAATTGTGTTGACTGCAATGCTCTTCATAATTGAATAGTTCTATTTTTGGGAGAAAGGTTTTGGCAAGGATAGATTTACCTCACCTCCGGACACGATCACTGCAGATCGCAAGACTATGGGTTGCAGTTCAACTTTAGTGTTGGGCTAATAACACGTTCTTATACAAATCTTCTTCACAATACCCCAGCGAGGCAGTACCTTCACACAGCATGATGCAAACCAACATGAGGATGAAATTCCTTCTACTTACAATTTGGGGGAGAAAATCCCTATCCCATCAACCAATTTGTTGTCTGGTATCACTGAAATTGTCCTGCAACTGTTCTAAAAACAGGGTAAATGATTCCCCTCAAGCTGATGCTCCTGTTGATAATATACTTGCCTACTCAGATCAGTTCACCTTTGCATGGCATCTCTCCAATATGGTTGATCGAATCCTGAATTTTGGCGCAGGAGTTGGAGGCTTCAAGTTTACATTCTGCTATTTGTGAGGTATTGTGTCACATACTCTCATTGCAAAATCAGAATGGCAAGCACTTTTGCAACATTGCATTCGCACAGACAAGCCAAATTCAAATGATGCGATAGATGCTGGAAAAGATAGACACGGTGTGAAAATAGTAATGAACTAATGACTGTGTATCAGGTAGGCATGCCTGCCTTACAGTCTCTACCTATTGCTTTTACACCTTTATTCCTCAAGATAAGACGATTTCCACTGCTGGAGGTTTTTGTTTTGTTCTTGTGTGTTTGCAACGAGATTAAGGTTTTCGAATGACATTGAGGCATGAAGTATGACATGACCAAAACCCATCCAAAAGGTGGGGCACTGAGAGTATGCACTAAGTACACCAAGATGTTTGTCTGTCTCTTCTGCGGCTCCTTAACCCTTTAAACAGGATGCGGTTGGAGCTTCTGAATGAAAAGTCGCAGAATCTGTTTGCTGCTAGTGACAGAATTAAGTAAGTAAGATGGTGCTTGCATATTTCCACCCCCCCCCACCCCCCCCCCCACCCCCCCCCCCCCCCCCCACCCCCACCGCCACACGCAAGAAGAAATTGTTTCTCTGGATTTACCCTATCATCCTAAAGACCTCGATGCGATGCGATCACGTAACATAATCTAAACCAAATTTTGGCAGCCTGTTATTGTAATTCATGCAAATATTCCCAGTCGTGAAGAGAGACTAGAGATGTTAGAGGGTTTAAGGGGTGGTCTGAAAATAGTATTCAGATTCCAGTTAAGTTCAGAGTAAGGTCATGTTGATAAACTCTTTCATGTTCTGGAAAGAAAACAAGGAAGCATTTTTATGTGGGATTTTCAGGAATTAAAATGTCAGTAGCTGCTATACATCTCTGCTGAGACAGGTTTTGTGTTAAATTGGTTAGCCCAATATGTTATTACATCGATACGCAATGCTAATTCTTTCAGAATTTAGATTCATTGCCTATAGCAGGCACATCACATTAACACCGACATACCCACCATCAGCAACAGGGACTGTAATCACAGTCTTTTTGATCTACGATGAATTTTGCTCTTATGCCTCCAGTTCCTGGCCAAATTGATGCAGTTGCTCAGGTGGGCATGTCATCCCTGTTTTTGGAGATGTAGCAGTACCACAGGGCAGGAGGTAGAGTTATCTTGCTGTTTGTGGTGAAGAATGAAAGTTTGCCGGGCATAGGGTCTCATTGTGCTCCAGATGGGTTGGGCCTAAGTGCCTCAAAAACCAGCAATGCATCTCTGGATTTGTCAGGCTGTTTCCTGATCTGAGATAGCTGCAAGTGTTTGGAGACTCACAGCTGGCTTCAGGATTAGGCAACAAGAAGATTCAAATCAGGAGTATCTTGGGCCAAATTTGAACTCTCTATAAGCGACTTTGAATGAGTTGAAATGGGACCCTCTTTGTTTATGAAATTCCCATTGCACACGGCCAATACTTGGCTGAAGTTTGACCAGTTCCTCGAAAAACTGACCCATGATTCCCATGGCAAATCAAATAACGCTTGGAAAAGAGCAGGAGTGCTGTTCCATTTAACAAATAATGGGTGGGATTTTCTGGCCCAACCACCAGTGGGATCTTCCACCCCACTAATGGAAACCCCGTCCTCCCCCTCCCTCCGGCGGTGGGCCAGGTGAGCCATTGAAAACACCATAGACGTCAGCGGGACCAGAAGATCCTGCCAAAGGCCAATGGCCAGTTGATCCAACTGTTGGAAAATACACTGCGGGGGAGCGGGTGTGCTCACCCAATGAGCTACAATGGTTTCACACTGCAAAACCTAGGAGGGTCGGTTAGCTCAGTTGGCTAAACGGCTGGTTCATGGTGCGGGGCACTTCCAACAGCGCGGAGTTCCATTCTTGTACTGGCTGCGATTGTCCACGAAGATCCTGCCTTCTCAACCTTGCCCCTCGCCTGAGGTGTGGTGACCCTTAGGTTAAGTCACCACAAGTCAGCTCTCATAGGAGAGAGGAGCCTATGGGACTGTGGTGACATTTTTGTCATTGAGTAAATAGAACTTCAGAAAAATCACTTTAATTGTTTGGTATGGGATCTGAGTGAGGTCAGCCAGAGGTTAATTGCTCTTCAAACTGCATCAACCTTGGTTCAAATATATGCCCTCCATCCTGTTTTATTTTTCTTTGCCCATTCTCAGAATATGGGCCTCACTGGCAAGACTGGGATTCATTGTCAATCTCTCATTGTCCTGAGGAAGTTATGTTAAACCTTCTTCACAGGTCCCTGGCAGAGGATTTGTTGCACTAAAACTTACTGAACCACTTTAGAAGGCAGTCTGATCTGTACAGTGTGTAATTCCCGTCCCACACCAATTCAGTTGGTGGACGAAAAATGGCTGCATTTCCTACTTCAACTTTATGCTGTTGTAAATTCCACTGAGGTAATCGTTTTCTGCTCAGGCTGAAGCGCCTACACAGCATCATCGAAAAAAAGAATAATTAAACTTGAAATAAACCCCAGGTTGACAATGCTTTTCTTGTTTTGTCTGAAGTGTGGGGAACGACCATCCATATTCATTATATAGAGGGGAATCCCAAATATAAAAAAATTCCATCACAACAAATTAATACGCAAGATAGCCGGTATCTCTGTTTTTGTAATCTGTGTGGTTGAGTGGGAACATCTGACCTTTTATTATTGACTTCTATTCTTTGTCTATGCTCAATGCTTTGGGAAATTTCTACACTGCTGACTGATTGAGGCTTTAACTTCAAGCTACTGTTCAGACACATCGTCCAAACCCCATTAAGTGGATTTTGTTTTTGTGCATGTGCTTATGTCTGTGTGCATATTTCTGTCTGTATTCGTGTGTCTGAGTACATGTCCACCTGTGTGCATTTATGTGGCTGTGTGTTCATGCGCATGTACATGTCTGTATTGTCTCTGTATGTGTGTCTGTGTCTGTGCATATTTACGTGCATCTTTATGTGCTTTTATGTTTCCTATCTGTGCTTGGCTGAATGGGTGTGTCTGTGCATCTGTGTAAGTCTGTGTCTGTGCATACAAGTGTCTATCTGTGTTACTGCTGCCTCTGTGCTTGCCTGTGCCTTTGTGGAGTGGTTAGTTATCTGCAATGTTACACCATCTGCCTCCAATGAAAATATATCCCCCTTAAATATGGAGACTAAAATTGTACGCAGTATTTTGCTCTGGTCTCACCAATGTCTTGTACAACTTCCCTAATTTATACACCACCAACCTTACAATAAAGGCCAACATTCTATTTTGCTTCCTAAATACTTGCTGTACCTCCAGGCTAACTTTGTGTTTTGAGGATACCCAGGTCAGTCTTGTTGCTAACTTTTGGTTGGATCTTAATTCGTAATTTTCTCTGTTTGTTTAACCTTTGCTCTAGAGTCGCCAGGTATCTTTATGATACCGCCACGGGGTTCAAGTGCTGATCAATAACTCAACACACCAATTAGTAAGATTCAAATCAAAACACATTTATTATACACAGTAAATCGCTACTCATGCATAAACTCTACTTTCTAGACTATTCCTATCACTAAAAGGCCTATTCTTAGCTTTGGACTGGCCCACCAGGTCAGGGGAACAAATGGCCTTTCGTTCAGGTTCTGAGTCTGCAGGATTCAAAAGCTGGTATGGACTTGTAGCTGGGAGTGCCTATCTCGTAGAGAGCGTTGACTTGAGACTTACTTGGTTGGCGGCTACTAGACAGTTCACTCTCAGGGGTTGCTTGCGTTGCTGAGTGACCCTGTCAAGAAGGACGATTTGAACTTGGGGGCTTTACTTTATAGTCCCCAGGGGCTTCCCGCCTTTCGGGGCGGACCCCGAACCTGGTTCCAAGTGATTGGACTACTTTCCGATCACTTGGATCGATTTCTCCAATGCTGGCGTGGTTCCCTGATGGCTGGGCAGTCCCTAAATGTCCGTTGGCCTTCCTTTGTCTTGGCTCCTGCTGGCGCCGAGGAGTCTGGCTTGGCTTTATTCACCTTAACTGTTGCAATTGTGCCTTGGAATTGCTCATTACTATGCAGATGGCTGCTGGTTTCAGTGCTGTCTGGTTTTTTGCAGGTTTCAATACACATGGTTTCTGTACTTGCTAGTCTTTGCCTGTGTTGTCTGAATTTCCCTTCAGCCTTTGTGGTTCTCCATTTTAAGTCGGGAAGTGGCCAAACCAGATGGCTATACTCCCCCCTTGTGATCCCTAACGTGAAACGTGAATGATCACATAACTGCGTTGTCTTCATTCCCTGACCCGGCGAGCACTCTTTCATGGCCTCTACACTGACCATAACAATGCAGTAAAAAATTTAACTAACATTCCAAGTGGCGCTATATCAAAACAGGGACATGCATTACAAAAATGTAAAAAACGGTACCTCTAACTGTCCTCAATACACTACACTTACTAAAACATTCAATCACACTATCTTCCTAAACAGTACAAAATAATAGCAGCATTTACATTTTTCCTGGCTTGGCAGTCAAGCACAGGGTTGTACAATCTTTCCATTTCTTTATTTACAAAAGAACGCCAGCGAATGTCCTTTATTATAGATCGAGGGGTTTGGGGTCCTGGGGATAACTGACCATAGGGGATCTTATTCTGTAGACCGGGGTGCGAGCATGGTAGGCTCTCCTTCTCCATTTCCTCATACGGATAGTCTGCACGATGCTGCAGAGTATCACCAACACTAATAGGGATTCGACTACGTAGGAAAGGGAGTACCTTGTTATGAGCTTATCACACCATGATGGTGTGGTGTTGCCTGTTACTGGGCTCTGGGTGCTATGGGGAAGTGAATCATTAACGGCCGGGGGGTTGGGGTCAGGGGTTTCGCCTTCGCGCGCAACCAAATACACATTGCAATAACGACGAAATACACGTATGACGTCTTCATTGTTGTCTTCTTTCCTTTTTGTCTCTTCCTTTCCGTTTTGTCTCTTTTCCTGGAAGCTTCTGGGGTTCTATGGGATCAAGCATAGTGTCTGTTACGATCTTGGTTAATATCTCGTCTGTTAGTATGTCTGTCCTTTAGTGCCAATTCTCCCTTTATAATTTGTCACCATGTGTGACTCCCTCATTTCTTTTTTAAACCGAATATTCAGGACAAGACCCACTTAAAAATATTGAAACAGTGCGAGCCGTCTCGCAGGCTGCGCGATTTACCATCCAAATGTTTGAGGATGTAAATAGCGTAGGGATGGCAACTTAAGGGTGGCCTGAAAACAAAACAAAACTTTTTGAACCAAAAGTGCCGAAATGAGGTGTGTATGGGCCGCGACGGGTAAGAATTGGATGGAATCCCCGGGTAGGATGGCGACCAATGCTGTGTGAGCTCTACCCGATCGTAGCTGACCAGTGGGGGGGGGGGTCCTCAGGCAGGGCGGAGACCAATGCCGTTTCTCCACTGCCTGAGCAACCGGCAAGAACGGGCAAGAAATGTAGTCATCGTGGGGGGTTGCCGTATTGGTTCTACCTTCGAACCAGAAGAGCAGTTATGAACGGGGGTGTGGCAAGCCGATGAGCGTGCTGGCAAGTTCTCATAGGTTTCTGCAGACAAATAAGGCGTAAGGCTGTGGAAAAAATTTCCGATCTTACATACAACACATAACAATAACAGTAACAAACATCATTAAACAACATGCTGCAGGTTCCATCAGAAAGGACACTGTTTATCCCAAGCGGTTCCTTTTACAACATCATCTGGACACCTCAGTTATCAGTTGCGAACAGGGTCGTAAAGGGGTTCTCGTTTTGGGAGTCAGACTCAAAGTCGTCATCTTCTCCTGGATGCCATACTCTCGAATGTATAAGGGCTGATAGGGCTGCGTGGTGCGAGTTGGGGTCCATCTCATTGTTCCGGACGAGCCTGTGTGAATTGTCGCGGTGCCAAAAGGTGGTGTCTAGTTCTGTGGGGACGGAATCGTCATCGTAGGGTGGTGGTGTTTGGTGGGGTTTGTTGAAGAAAGTGATGAGGAAGGGATCACTCGAATCGTGGTCAGATTCGCTGGGTGTGGGTCCTGTTGCCTGGGGATAGTAGGGAAGTGTGCTGTGGCTATTGTCTGAGTCACAGTCGCTGTCGCTGCTGTCTGTGGGCGTTCCGGGGCGGAGTCTAGAGGTCAGGGGTGGAGTCGAGGGCGAGTCCGTGGATGTGGTGGGCGTGTTGGGGGAGGGTAGGAATACGTTGGCTGTGGGCGGGGTGTGTTCTGCTGCGTCGAGCATGATGTGATGTGTGTGGTTGGACTGTCTGCCATATTGATATGGAGACCACGCAGTCTTTCCGTTGGGGTACTTAATTTTATAGACTGAGGGGCTTACTTTGTCCACAATGGAGCACGGACCCAAATACTTCGGTGACAGGAATGTGCTGGGGGTGTAAATTGAGAGCATGACCTGCTGTCCTACCTCAAACTCAGTCGCATGCACTGTCTTGTCGAAACAGGCCTTGCTCTGTTTCTTTCTTGTGCCTATTCTTACTGCGGCTGCCAGCTGTGCCGTTTTTACATTTTCCACTAACTGCTTTACTGCGTTCTCATGTGTGAGGGCCATCACTTCGGGGCTGGTCAATCCAATCCTAATAAAAATTCTGTGCCTTTCATGGGGCGTCCGGTCATGAGAGTGTGTGGGGTATAACCTGTGGATGTTGAGACAGTATTTCTTAAAAACATCAATGCAAAAGGGAGGACTGAATCCCAAGTGGTGTTGTTCTGTTGGACCATTTATCGGAGGGTTGATTTTAGGGTCCGATCCATGCACTCCACGATACCACTTGACTGGGGTGGTATGCGATGTGGAATTTTTGGGTAATGCCAAATATCGTGAGGACGTTCTTCATGACACGTCCCGTAAAATGGGAACCTTGGTCGGATTCAATGCTGCGGGTGAGTCCCCATCTCGTAAAGATGTGGTGGGTTAAGATCTTGGCTGTGGTTTTTGCCGTGTTCGTTCTGGATGGGAATGCCTCTACCCATTTTGTAAACGTGTCTATGACGACTAATACGTACTTGTAACCATTCCTGCAAGGGGGCAATGGTCCTATAAAATCAATCTGGAGGTTAGTCCAGGGGCCATTAACGGGGCGGGTGTGGCTAAGTTGAGCTTTCTTTGCGTATCTGTCCGGATTGTTCTGGGCACAGATAAGGTCATTCTCAACGTAGTGCGTTACGTCCTCTTTTAAACTTGGCCACCAACAGAGCTGCCTGAGCTGAGCTGTAGTGGGATCAATTCCCTGATGTCCATGACTGTCATGGAATAAACAAATAAGTTGATTCCTGTCCTGTTCAGGAACCACATAAAGGGTGTCTTTTAACACCACACCGTCATATGTGGTCAGTGCATTTTTAAATCTATCATAGGGTGCTGTAAATTGTCCTTTCAAAATCTCCCTGAGATTTCTATCCTGCTTCTGGGCCTGCACTAATTCCTCGATATTAGTCTGCGTGACCTGAACTGCATTCACTGGTGCGCTTTCGGGGGGTGTCCACAAATATCCATGCCTGGAACCTGCTTTTGCCAGTGCGTCGTCTTTTATATTTCCGGGGGGGAGGAACGGTGGTGACTGCGAACTTTGACAATTCCGAATGTCCTGTTCTGCACTTTTTCTAAAATGTGGCGGAGCAATGGGGCTGAAGGGAGGGGTTTTCCGTCTGCGGAAACAAATCCCCTTGCTTTCCACAGGGGTAGGAATTCTGTAAGGTTGTTGTAGACATAGAGGCTGTCCGAGTATATGTCTGCTGAGCTGGGGAAGGAATCTGGGTGATCCACAATGTACGCAACGGCTGCTAGTTCTGCCGCCTGCGCGCCTAAGTGGCCTGGTAGCTTTAAGGAGATCTCTTCTAGGGCACGTCCCTGCGCGTCCTCGACATAAATGCCGCATCCTGTAATGCTCTTCCCGTCTAATACTGTGGAAGAACCATCCACATATATCTTTAAAGGTGCGCACGTGTCTGTGTGCTGGGGGCTCTGGGGTGAACTATCTATCTTTCTGGGGGCTGTTTTTGCAATAAAGGGGCCTGTGTTGTGGTGTGGTGAGATGATTTCACATTCATAGGGGGTGCCTGGGTACTGAAGGTTATCGGCTAAAAAAGTGTGGGTCTTGGTCTTTTTAACGGTAATGTCCCGTCCCTGCAAAAGAAGGGTCCACCTAGCTGCTCTAATTTGGCTGACTGTACTGTTCTGAAGTCATCCGTCAAGTAAAAGTTGGGTGGGGGTGTGTTCCATGAGGATTGTGAGGGGATTTAGTCCGGTTATGTAGGAAAAATACTGAACCGCCCAGAAAACTGCGAGCAGGTGCCTTTCAAAGGCCAAAAATCCCTGCTCCACAGGATCTAAAAGTCTGGAGGCATAAGCCACGGGTCTTAGCTGTTCGTGCCGTTCCTGGAGGAGCACGGCCGAAAGGGTGCTGTCGTGCTAGCTATCTCTATAGCGTAGGGGGAAAGCGGGTCTGGAACCTATAGTGCGGGGGCTGCAATGAGGGCTCTTTTCAAAGCATCCACAGCATCCGTATGCTGCGGAAGCCATTCCCAAGGGGCTCCTTTCTTTAGGAGTTCCGAGAGGGGTGCTGCCTTGCTGGCGAAACTGTCAATATGGTTTCGGCAATAGCCAACCAGTCCTAAAAATGACCGGAGGGCTGAAACATTCTGGGGAAGGGGCAATTTGGCAATTGAGTCAATTCATTTGTGCTCGATCTCGCGTTTACCGTGCGTGATAATCATACCCAAATATATCACTTTGTTTTCCAAAATCTGTGCCTTTTTGGGGTTTACTTTGCATCCAATTGAATGTAGGAGTTCCAGGAGTTCGGACAGAAGCTCGATGTGCTCTGCCTTGGTGTCTGTCTCCAGTAATAGGTCGTCCACATACTGGACCAGACATTCGGGGTGAGAACATATTGACAAACCATTTGCCAGCTGTCGGTGGAAAATGGAGGGGGAGTTGTGGAATCCTTGTGGAAGGCATGTCCACGTGTACTGCTGACTTTTAAAAGTGAAGGCAAATTTGTATTGGCATGCTTTTGCCAATGGAATGGACCAGAATCCATTACTGACGTCGAAAACCATAAAGTATCGTGAGTTGAGTCCCTGTTTGAGCATGGTCTCGGGACTTGTGGCTCCCGTGGTGGCTGCTGCGGGGGTGACTTTGTTGAGTTCCCGGTAATCGATGGTCAGTCGCCATGATCCATCGGGCTTTCTCACTGGCCAAATCGGGGCATTATTAGTGGAGGCTACTGATCTGAGTACGCCCTGTTCTAATAAGCTGTCGATAACTTTTGCGATTTCTCCCTCTGCCTCTTGGGGAAATCCGTATTGCTTTTGGGGTCTAGGGTCAGGTCCTGTGATTTGAACGGAACCAGTCATCTGGCCACAGTCGTGTTTGTGGGTCGCGAATGCTGTCCTGTGCTTCTGCAGAACTGCCCTAACCTGCTTGTCTGTGCTAATCGTGGTCGGGTCAAACAAAAATTTGCCGACTGCGCTCATCTTCTTGGCGTATTCACCTATTGTGAGCGTTGCAGGGGCTCTTGCGGATTTTGCCATTCTCCAAACACATTGGTTGACTGGATCAAAGGACAGGTTGTGGGAATTCATAAAGTCAATTCCCAAAATGTGTTCTGCGGTGTGGGGTAGATCGACAAAACTATGGGGTGCTTTGTCGTTATATTGCCAATCTAAATGGGAACAGGGGCTGTGATGTGTCTCTGCTGTGAGTGGCCTGTGAAACCGCTGAGGGTGATGGTGGCTGTAGTGGGCCACGTGTCTTTCTGGAATATGGTGGAGGAATTAATTGTGGTGCGGGACCCTCCTGCGTCCCAGAGAAATTCGATGGGCTGTCCCCGTATCTTTGCTGCATCTACTGGACGGCCGGACATATCCCAAAGGGTGTCGCAGACCCAAATGGGGGAGCCCGAACACCGTCAGTCCGTTCCGTTCAGGTCTGCTTGATCTAAACGGGCGCTTACACTATGGACTGGCTTTGTCCTGTTCCTATTCAGAGTGCCTGCCTGCTGGGCTCTCTGTGGCTTTTGTGGGGCATTGCATTCTCGTGCAAAGTGTCCTAACTGTCCACAGTTGTAACATTCCTGTGGCTTCTGTGGGGGGCTGTTCCTGCCTTCGTTCACCCATGCGGGGTTCTAGTGCGTTTTCATCGCTTGGATGTCTGCTTCTGCCTGCTGTTCCTCGGGTTTCCTAACTGTGGGTTTGCTTTGTACAGATTGCTCCCAGGCGCAGGACAATCTTTTTAAAACCCATTTCTCATTGTGGGCTTCCTCTGAGGGGGTCATAATTCGTACAGGCTTTTTGTCCTGCCTCTGTGGCATGGGAGATAAGGGTGCGGGTCCATTTGGCCATACCGTCTTGGGACAAATGGGCGCGGTCTAGATTACCGAAAACTGCTGTGAAATGAATCCACAGGCGTCCAGCAAATGCTGTGGGGTGTTCCGTCTTTTTCTGCCTGCACTTATTCAGGCCTTCTATTGGGTCACCTCTGTTGTAGCCGATCGCATCTAAGATCGCTGGGTGCCACCTCCTACATTCTGTGGGTCGGGAAGGGCTGCTATGACCGAAGGGTCTAAACTCAAAACTGTGAGCTTCACGTGCTCACGCTCATCCAGGCCTTTCATGGTCGCCTGCTGCTTTACTCTAGCAAAGAAGTGATGGGGGTCTGAGGTGGGAAGGAACAGTGTGATTTTCTCGCACGCGTCCCGTAATTGGGTCACGGTTAAGGGGGTGGTATAAAGAAATTCTGTATCTCCGTCCGATGTGACTGTGCGGTGGGTGGTTACTGGGTTCATGGGTGCCTGAACTATCTGCTTTGTGGGGGGTTGGGGCGCTTTTCTCTTCTGGGGCTTTCCTTGCGCACATGTTCCCTGAACATATCTATGCGCGGTCTCATTTAATTCTTCCCAATCCGGGCTGTCTTCTGTGTCTAACTGGGATCCAAAGGTGCTCTGGAATCCATTCTGAACTGAAAGCAAAGGCTGCAGTTCTGCAATCTGCTTCCGGCACTTTGCATGATCTAATGAGTTTTGTCTGTGCTCCGTGGTGGTAGCATGGAGTGCTCGTCATGCTGCTTTCAGGTCGCTACACTGCCTTTGCAATGCCTCTACCTGTTTCTCTGTTTCCTCTCTTACCAGGATTGCACATTGTGTGTCCTGATAGGCCTTTTCGTACTGTGTCTGGAAGCTGCTTAGGTGCGCCAGACAAGACTGGTGTGCCCACTTGGCATCATCCACCTCTCCGTCCTTTGCTGCTAACTTCCTTCTTAGTTCTACGTTCTCTTCCTCTATCTCACTCACATCGACCTTACTCATTCGATGTGCCTCCTCTATCTCTCTGCGGAGCGTCCGAACGACCTCCTCTGTGCCTCGTAATTGTGCCAGACACGACACGATTGCCATCGGCTTGCGAGCTTTTCCCAAGCTTTTCCTATGAATTTCTGACAGGTTCTCCCACCAAGAATGTCCTATACTCCCGGGTCCTGTTTCCTCTTTGTCACAGAATTCGCTCCAAAGGGGCTATCCTTTCCCTTTGAGGTACTTTCTGATTTCCTCTTCCCAAACGGGACACTGTCCTACTCTCCTGCTGGTCACTGCGACCACGAATTCCTCAGGGTTCATGAGGCGTTGCATTGTCATCTTTCATCTCGAAATACTTCTCTTAAAATTTGTAACGAGGGGTATTAAGGCGGTGCTGTAATTACGGGTACGGCTCTCGCTATTTTCCGGAATACAAACTCACGACAGTTTGTCGCAACAAAAATCTATCAGTGTTACCTTATAGCCCTGTTAGTTATGCATGCATTAACACACTTCCGAATTATGAGGATTGATCAGAACTGCTTGAACACTTGTGGTTTTTCGGTTCCCAATTGGATTTCTAATTCAAATTTTTGGGTTCACCCGGAGTGGTTAAGCCACTTCTAAGTCTGGTCCCGTCAGCATGTCGCCAGTAATATGTTGCTAACCTTTGGTTGGCTCTTAATTCGTAATTTTCTCTGTTTGTTTAACCTTTGCTCTAGAGTCGCCAGGTATCTTTAAGATACCGACACGAGGTTCAAGTTCAAGTACTGATCAATAACTCAACACACCAATTAGTAAGATTCAAATCAAAACACATTTATTAGACACAGTAAATCGCTACTCATGCATAAACTCTACTTTCTAGACTATTTCTATCACTAAAAGGCCTATACTTCGCTTCGGACTGGCCCACCAGGTCAGGGGAACAAATAGCCTTTCGTTCAGGTCCTGAGTCTGCAGGATTCAAAAGCTGGTATGGACTTGTAGCTAGGAGCGCCTATCTCGTAGAGAGTGTTGACTTGAGACTTACTTGGTTGGCAGCCACTAGACAGTTCACTCTCAGGGGTTGCTTTGCGTTGCTGAGTGACCCTGTCAAGAAGGACGATTTGAACTTGGGGGCTTTACTTTATAGTCCCCAGGGGCTTCCCACCCTTCGGGGCGGACCCCGTACCTGGTTCCAAGTGATTGGACTACTTTCCGATCACTTGGATCAATTTCTCCAATGCTGGAGCGGTTCCCTGATCGCTGGGCGGTCCCTAAATGTCCGTTGGTCTTCCTTTGTCTTGGCTCCTGCTGGCGCTGAGGAGTCTGGCTTGGCTTTATTCACCTTAACTGTTGCAATTGTGCCTTGGAATTGCTCATTACTATGCAGATGGCTGCTGGTTTCAGTGCTGTCTGATTTTTTGCAGGTTTCAATACACATGATTTCTGTACTTGCTAGTCTTTGCCTGTGTTGTCTGAATTTCCCTTCAGCCTTTGCGGCTCTCCATTTTAAGTCGGGAAGTGGCCAACCCAGGTGGCTACAGTCTGTACCACTGTAGCGTGGGGCGGCACGTGATACAGTGGTAGCACTGCTGCCTCACAGCGGCAGAGGCCTGTGTTCAATTCCAGCCTTGGGCAACTATCTGTGAGGAGTTTGCCCTTTCACCCTGTGTCAGCGTGGGTTTCATCTGGCTACTCCAGTTTCCTCCCACGAAACAATGATGTGCAGGTTAGGTGGATTGGTCAGGAGAAATGACCTCTTAGTATCCAAAAGATTAGGTGGCGTTATAGGTTTCCTGGGATGGGCTGGGCCTAGTAGGGTGCTCTTTCGGAGGATGGTGCAGATCCGATGGGTCGAATGGCCTCCTTCTGTACTGTAGCAATTTTATGTTTCTGTTCTGTAGTCTCTCTCAATTTAAATAATGTTTTGTTTGCTTATTTTTCTTGCCAAAGTGAGTAACATCTTATTGCTCACATTACACTGCATGTACCATGTGTTTCTGTGCTTATGTACTCCATCCTTGCAATTTGCCTTTCCACTATCTTTGAAACATCAACAAATTTGATTATAATACACTAATTCCCTTCATCTAATTATAACTATAGACTAGAAAGGCCTCAAAACGGATTCCCATGTCATCCCACTGGTTATAGTTTGCCAATGTGAAAATGATCCATTCATCCCAACTCTGTTTTCTATTAATTAGCCAATCCTCTATCATAACATTTTATTATAATTACAGTCCTCTGTTAATATTTTGTCCACAAAACCATGAGCTCTTATCTTGTACAGTAGCCTTTTAATGGCACTTTATTAAATGCCTGTTGGTAACTCAAATACACTATGTTCAGGACAAAGTAGTTCACTTGATTGCTACCCCTTCCACAAACATTCAATCCTTCCACCACCATCGATGGACAGTAGCAGCTGTGAGTACCATCGACAAGATGCGCAGCAGGAACTTACCAGGTTTCCTTAAGCAGCATCTTCTAAACCCCTGGCTACTACCATCTAGAAGGACAAAGACAGCTGATACCTGGGAACACCACCACTTGGAGGTTCCCCTCGCATGTCACATTCACCATCCTTATTTGGAAATGTATCGCTGTTCTTTCACTGTCGGAGGGGTCAAAACCCTGGAATTCCTCCCCTAACAGCACTATGGGTGTACCTACACCTCAAGGACTGCAGTGGCTCAAGAAGGCAGCTCACCATCACCTTCTAAAGGGCAAATAGGGATGGGCAACAAATGCTGGTCTGAGAAGGAACACCCACATCCTGAAAATGAATTTTTAAAAATCTACTTGTCTCCCCTTGTCCACCATGTTTTTTTACATCCTGAAAGAAGGTTAATGAATTTATCTAGCAGACACTGAGATGCCGGCCATCAGAGCTAGGGAAATAATCGTCCTTTACTTACATTAGTTTCCTAATGCTTTTTCTCTCATGATAATGATTGTTTTAAGCTCCTCCCTGATTTACTACAATTATTGAAATGCTTTTAATGTCATCTATCGTGAAGACAGATGCAAAACATTTGCTCAAGTCTCTGCCATTTCCTTGTTTCTCATTATTGGTTCTCCAGTCTCACTTTATAAGTCAGCAACACTTACTTCAACTGCTCACTGCCTTTTTTATATACTTGCAGAAGCTCTTACTGTCTGTTTTATATTTCCTGCTGGTTTAATCTCAACATCTATTTCCTTCCTCATTATTGTTAAATCATCTTTTGCTGGTTTCTAGATATTCCTGAACTTTTGGCCCACCACAAATCTTTGCAGTTTTGCACATCTTTCATTTAAATTTGATATCAACCTTAACTCTCTTAGTTAGCCATAGATGTTTCATCCTTCTTGTCGTGCCTTTCTTTCTCAATGGTGTATATCCTTGTTGAGCATTATGTATCTTCTTAAATGTTAGCTGCTGCTTTCAACCATCTTACTTTTTAATCTATTCTTCCAGGGCACTTTAGTCAACTTTGTATTCGTACCTTTGTTATTGCCTTTATTCAATTTTAGGACAATAATCATAATAACCTTTTATTTTCACAAGTATGAAGTTACTGTGAAAAGTCCCTAGTCGCCACATTCCGGCATCTGTTCAGGTAAGCTGGTACGGGAATTGACCGCGCGCTGCTGGCCTTGATCTGCATGACAAACCAGCTGCCTAGCCCACTGAGCTAAACCAGCCCCTATGTTTCAGATCCAAGTTTCTCACCCTCATACAGAATGTGAAATGCTATCATGTTATGATCATTCTTCTGTGGAGGATCGAATATTATAATATAACCAATCAATCCTGTCTCAGTACACATTACCCAATCTAAAATGTCCTGTTCCCTAGTTGATTCCAAAATGTGCTGTTCTATGAAAATGACCCAAATATACTCCAAACAACTCATGCTCAAGAATACCTTTGCAAATTTGACTTTTCCAATCGAAATGAAGATGAAACTCACCCACAATTGTTGAGGTAACCTTTCTCACAGGCCCTCATGATTTATTGATTTATACTTTGCCCCACAATGTAGCCACTATTAGGGTGCCAGTAGACTATTCCCACTGGTGACTTCTTTTCCAGGTTATTTCTTTCTCCACCTTCATCTTCCCAGCCAAGGTTATTTCTCACTATTGTACACTGAACTCATCTTTTATTAAGGTAGCTGCCATCTCATCTCTTTTTCTTTTCTGCCAATCCTTCTAAAAACTACCCCGAAATCTTCAGTTCCCAGTCCTGGTCACCTTGCAACCATATTTCTGTAATGGCTATCAGATCAAACCTGTTCTTTTCTATTTGTATCATCAATTCATCTACTTTGTTATGAATGCTACATGCATTCAGATCGATTGCCTTTAATTTTAACTGTTGCTATTTTTCCTACTCTGACTTGATTTTCTGCAGCACTCATGTTTGCATGATATGTCCCTTTCTATCACACTCTAGTTCTGGTGTTACTCAGATCGCTACACTGCACTACAGACGTGTCCTTTCTCTTTAACTTTCAAAATTTCTCCTCACCTGAACAGCTCCCACCTGTGTGTTATTATGCTTAAAACCCTGTCTACAGCACTAGTTATTCATTTTGCCAGGAGACTGGTCCCAGCATGCTTCAAGTGATGCCCTTCCCAAAGGAAAAGCCCCTCTTTCCTCAGTTCTAGTGCCAGTTACTCATGAATTGAAAGTCATTACCCCTACAACATTCTTCGAGTCGCACATTGATAGGATTACATTGGATATACTGCATTCGGCTCAACCAGTCTGTGACGGTGTTTATGTTCCCCTTGAACTTTATCCCTTTTTCCTCATTTAAATCTTTCATTTATCATCTCTTGCCATCTCCCTCATATGCCTCTCTAGGTTCCCCTTAAATGTATCTATAGCATTTGTTTAACCACTCCCTGTGGTAATGAGTTCCGTATTTTCACCACACTTTAGCTCAGAGAGTTTTTTCTGAATTTCCTATCGTATTTCTAGGTGGCTATCCTATATTGAAGGCCTCTAGTTATGCTGTTCCCCACATGAAGAAACATTCTTTCTGCCACATTTGTCAAACACTTCCATAACTTTAAAGGACTTTATCAGGTCACTTCTCGGCCATCTTTTTTCAAGGGCAAAGCGACCTAACCTATCATTCCTTTCCAGATATATATACCCATGCATTTCTGGTATCATTGCTGCAAATTATTACACATTCTCCAGTGCCTCGATATCTTTGTTTTATAATAAGGAGACTAGAAATGCACACGGTACTCCAATTAAACCCCTGCCTACAGCACTAGTTATTCATTTTGCCAGGAGACTGGTCTCAGCATGCTTCAAGTGAAGCCCTTCCCAAAGGAAAAACCCCTCTTTCCTCAGTTCTAGTGCCAGTTATGTTTCAATAGGGTTTAGCATAACATCCCTTCTTTCAATTCAAACAATTTAGGAATAAAGCCTAGTGCTTGATTTTTAAAAAAATGATAACGTATGGTGCAACCTCTGGTGAATGGTGCATTTGTACTCCGTGATCCCTTTATTTCTCTACCCCATGTATACTTGCACCTTCCAGGTAATAAGTGACACTGCTAATCTTCCTACCAAAATGTTTCACATCATTTATCTGTGTTAAACTTAATTTGCCAATTACTTGCTCATTCTGCATGTTTATTAATGTCCTCCTGTAATTTGTTGCAGTTTGATTGTTTCCAGTTCTCCCTTTTATTTCGGACACTGTGTAGACATTTTAGCTCACATGTAATTGGATTTCCTCTCATTTTATGTTTAAACCATATTTTTAGACCCATGTTCTATAGCTCTTACCATGAAATGTCCTCCCATATATTATTCTTTCCAAACTTCTCCTTCCTTGTTTAGTTTTCATTTATGTTTCTTGGCGATCAACCTCCCCACTCCCCCCACCCCTCCCCCACCCACACACACACTACTAGATTATAAACTTTGCCATATCCCCATTTATTCTTTCCGTTATGACATGGGACTCATCTCTATTCAGGTGGACCCCTTCTCATCAGTATGGCTCCTTCCTGTTTGGGAACTGGTCCAGTGTCCAAGGAAATGAAAACTCAATTTTCTCATACCATCCCATTATCCACGAGTAATCCTCCTACTCTGTCTGCTCCTTTGCCAGGTTCCACTTGGCTCAGACAATAATATACAGGTTATTACACTACAGGTTCTGCTTTTTAATTCCGAGCCTAGTCCCTGATGCATTTTCATCAGGACCTCCTCCCTGTGTTACCTATGCCGTTTGTTCCAGCACGGACTACAACAGCTGGACTTACTCCCTTCCTTTACACAACACTCTCCAGCCACTATGAACTATCTCTTACTCTGGCAATGATTCAGTAACACAGCCTTCAGGATTCTCATTCCTGACTGTTGATGATGCTATCTCTTGTTGCAGAGAATGCTATCTATCACTCTAATTGTAGAGTCCCCTCATATTGTCCTATTTTTATCCTGCTCCTCCCCATCCCAGACAGCCTTTGAGCAATGTTGCCTTAGTTTAAATTGTGGCTGTCCTCCCTGCAATCTTACTCCTTCCCCCAACAGATAGTGAATACATTGTACCTGTGGGACAGGACCAATAATGTGTGACCTTCTTCTCAAAACCTTCCTAAATCCCTGCTATCCTGCTCCCTATCAGTCACATCCTCCTTTTCCTGAATCTGTATTTTTCTTTGGGGTGTGAATATAGTCTGGATAAAACTCCTTCCACTCCGTCGTATGTCGGAGTCTCTCCAACTTCTGAGCTGGAGGGATTCAAGATGGCGACATCCTTGGGGAACCTCAGGACAATCTCGCCGACCACAAACTTCAACATTCTGAAGTGGAGACCACAAATCTGCTCTGCTATATCTCAAACTAGCTGTATTTATTTGTTCAATTAATTAATGTTTTATTAGATGATTAGTTGTAATTATATAAAGTCCCTTCACAACTGTAACTACAAATTTAATGCAATACTCAGATTTTCCAAGAGCTAATTCAAACCACTGACCTAAAGTCTCCTCAAAACTCATCAACCAATCATCTGCCTGTTTACTTGATTAATGCCTGTGGACTCTACATCTCAGGTGTCGCTGTCTCCCACTCTCTCTCTCTAAGACCACTTCTTGTTCTCTAAAAGACAAGACTGCAATTCTTCCCTCATTGCGTTGAATTCCCTCACTCACCAAATTTCCTGAGTTAAGAAAGATCTGGGTATTAACAGGGTGGATGTAGAGAGGATGTTTCCTCTTGTGGGACAATCTAGAACTAGGGCGTCACTGTGTGCAAATAAGGTTTAGCTCTTTCAAGACAAAGGTGAGGGGAAATATTTTATCTCGGAGGCTCGTGAGACTCTGGAACTCTCTTCCTCAAAGAGTCTTTGAATATTTTTAAGCAGAGCTAGATAGATTCTTGATTAACAAGGGGGTGAAAGATTATCGGCAGGCAGGAATGTGGAGTTGAAGTTACAAGCAGATCAGTTCTGATCTTATTGAATGGCGGAGCAGGTTCGAGGAGCCGAGAGGCCTACTCCTGTTCCTAATTCATATGTCCATATGTTAGTATGTATGATCGTATTACTGCAAGTAAGCCAGTACTCTGATGAAGCATTCAATTCTTGCCTTTTATCTACCCTATGCCAGTTTGCTTGTGAAGCCATTGAAGTTCTTTTAAAATGCAGCTACTGTTATCATGTGGGCAAAACCCACCACCAATTAAATGCACCCATGGGGCAGTGCCAGGACATAACTCTCTCCCCCCTGGGGGCTATACTTATCTGTGCATCCCTGGAGAGGGGCAGGGGTCTGTTAACCAGGTCCCCATTGATCCAGACCTCTTGTAAACTCCGCCCATTTGACATCATGTCAGCAGGAAGTGGGGAGGGGGGGGAAATTATCTAATATGGGGGGATAGTGCAATGGGAAAGCCCACTAATTAGATGTAAATGTATGGTAATAGGGTTCCTGACCTTTCATGGCAGGAACCCCATTATGTCATTAGTGGGAGACTTGGACAATCTGAACAGGAAATCCCACTGCCGTAAAAGCCGTTTGGGGACACTTGTTGGATTCTTCTCCTCCACTGGCTTTCCTGCCTGCAGAAATCGGCGCCAGAGAATCCCAGCCAATGAATAAAACAATTTTTTAACAGCTCCTTGGAGCAGTGTCCTGGAGATCAATTCTCAATTGCTGGAGACTCTAGGAAACTCCTAGAAGGATATTATTGAGGGATAACAGGACATAGAGGAAATCTCACCCGCTCTTCCTTGTAATAGTAGCTATGGGATCTTTTACATTCAGCTGAGCGGCCTTGTTTTGCCATCTCATATAAAGTAGGCTTGTGTGTCTTAAATAGAGAGATACCTGGGTCACCCAAGTGAAGGTCCGACTGCCAATGAGCGAATAGTTTTGCCGTAATGTTAGAGTTGTCAAACCTTGCTTAACAGTCTGGTGAAATCAGAACCTTTGGGGGGGATTTTCTGAGCCCCCATGGCGTGTTTCTCAGCAGCAGGAGGTGGACTGACTTTGGTTGGCAGAGGGACCTTTTTACAAAATTCATTTACAGGATGTGGCCGTCACTGGTTCGGCCAGCATTTATTGCCCATCCCTAGTTGCCCTTCAGAAGGTAGTGGTGAGTTACCTTCTTGAACCGCTGCAGTCCATGTGATGTAGGTACACCCACTGTGCTGTAAGGGAGGGCGTTCCAGGACGTTGCCCCAGCGATAGTGAAGGAACGGTGATACATTTCCAAGTCAGGGTGGTGAGTGACTTGGAGGGGAACCTCCAGGTAGTGGGGTTCCCAGGTATCTGCTGCTCTTGGCCTTATGAATGGTAGCGGTCGTGGGCTTGGAAGGTGCTGTCTAAGGAATATTGGTGAGTTACTGCAGTGCATCTTGTAGATGGTACACAGGGCTGCCACTGTTCTTCAGTGGTGGAAGATTTGAATGTTTGTGGAAGGTGGAGCAAAGAAGTGGGCTGCTTTGTCCTGGATGGTGTTGAGTGTTATTGGAGCAGCATTCATCCAAGCAAGTGGAGAATTTTCCATTACACTCCTGACTTGTGCCTTGTAGGTGGTGGACAGGTTTTGATGGGGTCACAAGGTGAGTTACGAGGGTCACGAGGATTCCTAGCATTTGGCATGCTCTGGTAGCCACAGTACTAATATGGCTAGTACAGTTCAGTTTCTGATCAATGGTAACCCCCAGGATGTTGATAGAATCATAGAATCCCTACAGTGCAAAATGAAGCCATTCGGCCCATTGAGTTTGCCCCAACCCTCTGAAAGAGCACCCTTCCTAGACCCAAGGATGACAGATGGGGTTTTACGACAATCGTTTCATAGTCATCATTAGACTTTTAATTCCAGAGTTTTTTTATTGAATTCAAATTTCACCATCTCTTAAATAGAGAGACACCTGGTTCACTCAAGTGAAGATCCGACTGCCGATGAGCGAATCGATGGCCAGAGGGAGGCGCTAATTAATTTTGCTGTAATGTCAGGGTTGTCAAACCGTGGGTAACACTCTGTTGAAATCAGAACCTTTGGGGGGAAATCCGAGCCCCCCGTGGCGTGTTTCCCGGCAGCAGGAGGTGGCCTGACTTTTTCTGGCAGAGGGACCTTTTTTCAAAATTCATTTATAGGATGTGGGCGTGGCTGCAGTGGAGGGATTTTAACCCATTGTCTGTAAGGTATGATTCTGTGAGTATGACTATGTTAAGCTGTTGCTTGACTAGTTTGTGAGACAGCTCTCCCAACTTTGGCACACGGTCCCAGATGTTAGTAAGGAGGGCTTTGCAGAGTCAACAGGGCTTGGTTTCCCGCTGTATTTTCCGGTGCCTGGGTCAATGTCGGGGTGGTCCGTCCGAATTCATTCCTTTTTTGCATTTTCGTACTGGTTGAATACAACTAAGTGGCTTGCTAGGCCATTTCAGAGTCAACCACATTTCTGTTGGTCTGGAGTCACATGTAGGCCAGACCAGGTCAGGCAAGGATGGCAGATTTCCTTCCCCTAAGGACATTAGTGAACCAGATTGGTTTTCACGACAATCGACAATGGTTTCATGGTCATCATTAGACTATTAATTCCAGATATTTTATTGAGTTTGAATTCCACCACCTGTCGTGGTGGGATTTAAATCGGGTCCCCAGATCTTTACCCTGGTCCCTGGACAAGCAACAATACCACTATGTCACTGCCTCCCATGGTCCTGCCATTGTCAATGGGATTTCCCATTGTATCCACCCCCTCCCACCCCCGCTGCCAGGGATTTGCAACACTGTTGCCAGAAAATGGCAGCAATGGCTGTACTAATGTCCTAAATGGGCACTGCGCCAGTGTATTGAAGGGCAGTTTCATTTCCTTTGTCATTAGTGCTTTGTAGAAAGGTTGAGTGAGTGTTTGGATTTCCCTTCTCGCTTCACAGGGAAATCCCCTGATATACGATATAAATAAAAATAATTTTGACTCAAGTCAGAGCTGCTTTGCGGCTTATCATGACACCCGACTTTATTTCCACTAAAGTCCAGAAACAATTAAGAATGAGGATTTGTGCCCACGGTTTATGAACCCACGGCTGTCTGACTCAGTAGTTTGTGTGCTACCACAGAGCAAAGGTGGATTCCAGAAGCCTCTCAGTAATAGACTTGCACTCGGATTTCTGGGTTAAACCAAAATGGAAGCGAGTCATGTGGATATCGAAGGCAATGAAAATTAGTGATGGCAAATTTGTGGGAAATGAGGGTACATCCAGCATTTGTCAGTTGGCCAAGATTACAGAACAGCATACATTTAGATCAAGGTCGTTGACCGAATCAAGGCCCAAGGTCACTAAACGCAAGATACATAAGATGCAGAATATGTTGCCGTTATCAATGTTTGGTGGTTGGCAGAATTTATCAGCTCCCTATTAAGCTTTGGGTCACGCGTGTTCAAAAGGAAGAGGGGTCTTGCCAGAATAGATAGGGAGAAACTGCTCCCATCGACTGGAAGGTCGAGGGCCAGAGGAGACGGATTGAAGGTGGATAGAACCAATGGTGATATGAAGAATTGTAACAGAACTGCTGGAAATATTCTGTCTGGCAGCATCTGTAGAGAGAGAGAGACACATAGTCAAAGCTTCAACTCGATGATCGTTCATCAGAACCGGGAAACGTTAGAGACGTAATAGAGTTTGTGCAAGGGTCCTTGGAGAATGGGGGATAGGCTTTCACAGCCCCTCCCATCCAGCAGGATATTCCAATCCCACTGAAGTAAACGTCAAGTTAAATGGCCGCCCGCACCCACCTGGGGGGAGACGCACTGTTACGGGAGCCGTAAAACCTTGGCCGCCGGGGTGTGTGGAAGACAGGATAGAGTGGATGACAGGGTGGCATGGTAGCACAGTGGTTAGCACTGTTGCTTCACAGCGCCAGGGACCCGGTTTCGATTCCCGGCTTGGGTCACTGTATGTGCGTAGTCTGCACGTTCTCCCCATGTCTGCGTGGGTTTCCTCCGGGTGCTCCGGTTTCCTCCCACAGTCCAAAGATGTGCAGGTTAGGTGGATTGGCCATGCTAAATTGCCCCTTAGTGTCCAAATGTTAGGTGGTTTACGGGGAGAGGGTGGAGGTGTGTGTTTAAGTAGGATTCTCTTTCAAGGCCCGGTGTAGACTCGATGGGCCGAATGACCTCCTTCTGCACTGTAAATTCAATGATCTATGATCTATTCTCAAGGGGCCAAAGGGAATGACGATGGGGCAAAAAAAGAAACAAAGAAACTAAAGATGTGCCTGGAGCAGGTGTGCTGCTGAGACTGAAAGAAAATACGTAAGAGGAAAAACCGAAACAAGCAAAGAAAATGGGGATGAGTGAAGGGAGCAGGGATTATGGTCTGAAATTATTGAACTCTCAGCATTGAGGCCAGAAGGCTGTGGAGTGCTTAACTGAACACCTCATGTTTCCATCAGGCACTTTGCAGGCTTCTGAACTCAACATTGAATTCAACAATTTCAGATCATAATCTCTGCCCCGCCCCCCGCACTATTCCCCATTTCCTTTGCTTGTTTTGTTTTTTACTTATTTGTTTCTGTCAGTCGCAGCTGCACACCTGCTCCAGGCACATTTTCTGTTTCTTTGTTTCTTTCCTTACCCCATTCCCTTTAGCCCTATGAGACTAACTCCCCTGCCATTCAGTCTCTCCGGCCTTATCACAAACATTCCTCTCTCCATGGTTGATGAGCATACCTGTTGAATATTTCCAGCATTTTCCGTTTTCATTCTGTATTCCAGCGTCCACAGCTGTCTGCTTTTTGATCGGTAACAGAACATTTTCATGCATTTGATGGTTCAGGATTTGGAATGCATTGCCTGACAATGTGGCAGATTCAGTCGTGGCTTTCAAAGGAGAATTGGACAATTGTCTGAAGAGAAAAGAAAAATTGCAGGACTTCAAGGAAAATGGCAAGAGAGCGGGTGCATTGTGCTTCCAGAGAGATAGAATGAACACAAAGTGCTGAATGCTGAATGGCCTCCTATGCTGTAATCATTTTATGGTTTGAGGAGACCAGCTGGAGTCAGGAGCACAGGTCAGGGAGGACAACCGGTGCTTTAGGTTGGGGACACCAATGAGGGTCTACACTGTGTATTGTGAAACCAGCAGCTGGCAGGGGGTCCGTCAGGACAACAATGTGAGTCGGGGTGGGGATGAATTTTGCATGGGGAGGGGGAGGGTGGTGTGGACCCCACTCCCCTATGCACAAGGCAGGGGAGAACGCACCTCCACATTGCCGGCTCGCGAAGCAGCCATTTTAAAGCCTTTAGGCTGTTAATTGGCTTGAGGCGAGCTTTCTGCTCCTCCGACCTGCCCTCCCCCTCAATTGCGGGGAAGCTTCACCTCCAAAAGCTACCGGCAGCTCACGTCCCACCAGCACCACTGGGATTAGGAGTGGAGTGGCCACAGCTGGAATTGTCGGCAGACCCCTGAGCGAGAGGAGCCACCGAGCCGGGTTTACAGTTATAGATGGATCATTTAGATCTGAAATATTAAACTCTGTTTCTCTCTCATCAGACCTGCTTAGTTTTTCCAACATTTTCTGTTCTTATTTCAGATTTCCAGCATCTGTAGCATTTTGCTTTTATTTACAGCAAAGTCCAAGGTCTCACTGGGACCAGGTTATGACAAGTGCCACAAAAAGGAGGCATTCTCTCCTGGCTTGGCCACAGTGCTGCCCTGAACACTTGGCACGCCACAGGGAAAACCTTCAGCGGATGAAGGAGGAGCTCTTAATTCACTGTTCATCGGCCACTTAAGGGCTTAACATAGAACATAGAACATGGAAAATACAGCACAGAACAGGCCCTTCAGCCCACGATGTTGTGCCGAACCTTTGTCCTAGATTAATCATAGATTATCATTGAATTTACAGTGCAGAAGGAGGCCATTCGGCCCTTTGAGTCTGCACCGGCTCCTGGAAAGAGCACCCTACCCAAACTCAACACCTCCACCCAACACCAAGGGCAATTTTGGACATTAAGGGCAATTTATCATTGGCCAATTCACCTAACCTGCACATCTTTGGACTGTGGGAGGAAACCGGAGCACCCGGAGGAAACCCACGCAGACACGGGGAGGACGTGCAGACTCCGCACAGACAGTGACCCAAGCCGGAATCAAACCTGGGACCCTGGAGCTGTGAAGCATTGTGCTATCCACAATGCTACTGTGCTGCCCTTAAGAACAAATAAATCTACACTATATCATTTTACCGTAATCCATGTACCTATCCAATAGCTGCTTGAAGGTCCCTAATGTTTCCGACTCAACTACTTCCACAGGCAGTGCATTCCATGCCCCCACTACTCTCTGGGTAAAGAACCTACCTCTGATATCCCTCCTATATCTTCCACCTTTCACCTTAAATTTATGTCCCCTTGTAATGGTTTGTTCCACCAAGGGAAAAAGTCTCTGACTGTCGACTCTATCTATTCCCCTGATCATCTTATAAACCTCTATCAAGTCGCCCCTCATCCTTCTCCGTTCTAATGAGAAAAGGCCTAGCACCCTCAACCTTTCCTCGTAAGACCTACTCTCCATTCCAGGCAACATCCTAGTAAATCTTCTTTGCACCTTTTCCAAAGCTTCCACATCCTTCCTAAAACGAGGCGACCAGAACTGTACACAGTACTCCAAATGTGGCCTTACCAAAGTTTTGTACAGCTGCATCATCACCTCACGGCTCTTAAATTCAATCCCTCTGTTAATGAACGCGAGCACACCATAGGCCTTCTTCACAGCTCTATCCACTTGAGTGGCAACTTTCAAAGATGTATGAACATAGACCCCCAGATCTCTCTGCTCCTCCACATTGCCAAGAACTCTACCGTTAACCCTGTATTCCGCATTCATATTTGTCCTTCCAAAATGGACAACCTCACACTTTTCAGGGTTAAACTCCATCTGCCACTTCTCAGCCCAGCTCTGCATCCTATCTATGTCTCTTTGCAGCCGACAACAGCCCTCCTCACTATCCACAACTCCACCAATCTTCGTATCGTCTGCAAATTTACTGATCCACCCTTCAACTCCCTCATCCAAGTCATTAATGAAAATCACAAACAGCAGAGTACCCAGAACTGATCCCTGCGGTACGCCACTGGTAACTGGGATCCAGGCTGAATATTTACCATCCACCACCACTCTCTGACTTCTATCGGTTAGCCAGTTCGTTATCCAACTGGCCAAATTTCCCACTATCCCATGCCTCCTTACTTTCTGCATAAGCCTACCATGGGGAACCTTATCAAATGCCTTACTAAAATCCATGTACACTACATCCACTGCTTTACCTTCATCCACATGCTTGGTCACCTCCTCAAAGAATTCAATAAGACTTGTAAGGCAAGACCTACCCCTCACAAATCCGTGCTGACTATCCCAAATCAAGCAGTGTCTTTCCAGATGCTCAGAAATCCTATCCTTAAGTACCCTTTCCATTACTTTGCCTACCACTGAAGTAAGACTAACTGGCCTGTAATCCCCAGGGTTATCCCTAGTCCCTTTTTTGAACAGGGGCACGACATTCGCCACTCTCCAATCCCCTGGTACCACCCCTGTTGACAGTGAGGACGAAAAGATCATTGCCAACGGCTCTGCAATTTCATCTCTTGCTTCCCATAGAATCCTTGGATATATCCCGTCAGGCCCGGGGGACTTGTCTATCCTCAAGTTTTTCAAAATGCCCAACACATCTTCCTTCCTAACAAGTATTTCCTCGAGCTTACCAATCTGTTTCACACTGTCCTCTCCAACAATATCGCCCCTCTCATTTGTAAATACAGAAGAAAAGTACTCGTTCAAGACCTCTCCTATCTCTTCAGACTCAATACACAATCTCCCGCTACTGTCCTTGATCGGACCTACCCTCGCTCTAGTCATTCTCATATTTCTCACATATGTGTAAAAGGCCTTGGGGTTTTCCTTGATCCTACCCGCCAAAGATTGTTCATGCCCTCTCTTAGCTCTCCTAATCCCTTTCTTCAGTTCCCTCCTGGCTATCTTGTATCCCTCCAATGCCCTGTCTGAACCTTGTTTTCTCAGCCTTACATAAGTCTCCTTTTTCCTCTTAAGAAGACATTCAACCTCTCTTGTCAACCATGGTTCCCTCACTCGACCATCTCTTCCCTGCCTGACAGGGACATACATATCAAGGACACGTAGCACCTGTTCCTTGAACAAGTTCCACATTTCACTTGTGTCCTTCACTGACAGCCTATGTTCCCAACTTATGCACTTCAATTCTTGTCTGACAACATCGTATTTACCCTTCCCCCAATTGTAAACCTTGCCCTGTTGCACGTACCTATCCCTCTCCATTACTAAAGTGAAAGTCACAGAATTGTGGTCACTATCTCCAAAATGCTCCCCCACTAACAAATCTATCACTTGCCCTGGTTCATTACCCAGTACTAAATCCAATATTGCCCCTCCTCTGGTCGGACAATCTACATACTGTGTTCGAAAAGCTTCCTGGACACACTGCACAAACACCACCCCATCCAAACTATTTGATCTAAAGAGTTTCCACTCAATATTTGGGAAGTTAAAGTCGCCCATGACTACTACCCTATGACTTCTGCACCTTTCCAAAATCTGTTTCCCAATCTGTTCCTCCACATCTCTGCTACTATTGGGGGGCCTATAGAAAACTCCTAACAAGGTGACTGCCCCTTTCCTATTTCTGACTTCAACCCATACTACCTCAATAGGGTGATACTCCTCGAACTGCTTTTCTGCAGCTGTTATACTATCTCTAATTAATAATGCCACCCCCCCACCTCTTTTACCACCCTCCCTAATCTTATTGAAACATCTATAACCAGGGACCTCCAACAACCATTTCTGCCCCTCTTCTATCCAAGTTTCCGTGATGGCCACCACATCGTAGTCCCAAGTACCGATCCATGCCTTAAGTTCACCCACCTTATTCCTGATGCTTCTTGCGTTGAAGTATACACACTTCAACCCATCTCCGTGCCTGCAAGTACTCTCCTTTGTCAGTGTTCCATTCCCCACTGCCTCACTACATGCTTTGGCGTCCTGAATATCGGCTACCTTAGTTGCTGGACTACAAATCCGGTTCCCATTCCCCTGCCAAATTAGTTTAAACCCTCCCGAAGAGTACTAAAAAACCTCCCTCCCAGGATATTGGTGCCCCTCTGGTTCAGATGCAACCCGTCCTGCTTGTACAGGTCCCACCTTCCCCAGAATGCGCTCCAATTATCCAAATACCTGAAGCCCTCCCTCCTACACCATTCCTGCAGCCACGTGTTCAACTGCACTCTCTCCCTATTCCTAGCCTCGCTATCACGTGGCACCGGCAACAAACCAGAGATGACAACTCTGTCTGTCCTGGCTTTTAACTTCCAGCCTAACTCCCATCAACTTGTTTATTACCTCCACACCCCTTTTCCTACCTATGTCGTTGATACCAATGTGCACCATGACGTCTGGCTGCTCCCCCTCCCCCTTAAGGATCCTGAAGACACGATCCGAGACATCCCTGGCCCTGGCACCCGGGAGGCAACATACCTTCCGGGAGTCTCGCTCGCGACCACAGAATCTCCTATCTATTCCCCTAACCATTGAATCTCCTACAACTATTGCTTTTCTATTCTCCCCCCTTCCCTTCTGAGCCCCAGAGCCAGACTCAGTGCCAGAGACCTGGCCGCTAGGGCCTTCCCCCGGTAGGTCATCCCCCCCAACAGCATCCAAAACGGTATACTTGTTTTGAAGGGGAACGGCCACGAGGGATCCCTGCACTGTCTGCCTGTTTGCTTTTTTCCCCCTGACTGTAACCCAGCTATTCTTGTCCTGTACCTTGGGTGTGGTTACCTCCTTGTAACTCTTCTTAATCACCCCCTCTGCCTCCCGGATGATCCGAAGTTCATCCAGCTTCAGCTCCAGTTCCCTAACACGGTCTTTGAGGAGCTGAAGTTGGGTGCACTTCCCGCAGGTATAGTCAGCGGGGACACCGGTAGTATCCCTCACCACCCACATCCTACAGGAGGAGCATGCAACTGGCCTAGCCTCCATCCCTTCTTACCTGACAGAATATAGCTGCCCTGTGGACTAACTAGATCTCCGCCCTCCGACTCTGCTCCCAGTCAGCTACACTTTCAGTAAACTCCTGGCTCTCTTCTCACTCTTTGCGGAAATGTCGGAAACAAAATGAAAGGAGCACCTTACTCCCTCCTCACCTAACTCCCTCGGTCACCATACTCTTACTATAGCACTCAAAAAGCACCAAATTCAGCACTCAGTGCAAACAAAGTCTGCACTGTAAGGGATCACTTTTATACTGTGAATCTAGCCTCTGAAAACTGGCCTAATCCAATTAACTAATTAACAAGCTCCAGCTGCAAGTGCCTACAAGTAGAAGCCTGTTTAAAGCTTATTGAAATTTCACCTTCTTCTAAACCAAACAGCAACTTTTAAGTTAATTAACTAAATAAAAGAAAGACTAAACTTTAGATAAAAATGAAGCCTTATACTCCCTCGGTCACCAAACTCTTACTGTAGCACTCAAAAAGCACCAAATTCAGCACTCAGTGCAAACAAAGTCTGCACTGTAGGGGATCACTTTTATATATGGCTTACCATAACCCACATGGTCCCCTGCTGCAGGTAAAATACACACGGGTATGAATGGGGGAGGGTAGGTGCATGCACAGGGCCGCTGCCAAGGCGCACAATTTTCTGCCCCTACCTGACAACCCATCGCCAGGGGATTCCAGTCAGGGTGTCAGCCTTTGGGTAAAGGGACCAGTGAAAGTTGTAGCTTCAGATGAGTCGACTAACAGGTCACCATTTACTGCCCTGGCATAGCCCAAAGGAAGAAGTCAGGTTTCACTATGGGACACAACACATTGTCTGTCAATGATGAGATCAGGTTCGATTTTAACTCTGAGTAAGTGAATGGGTTTTAAGTGAGTTAAAATTGGGCCTGACAGGGTGGCACGGTGGCGCAGTGATTAGCACTGCTGCCTCATGGTGCCAAGGACCTGGTTCGATCCCGGCCCCGGGTCACTGTCCGTGTGGAGTTTGCACGTACTCTCCGTGTCTGTGTGGTTCTCACCCCCACAACCCAAAGATGTGCAGGGTAGGTGCATCAGTCTCACTAAATTGCCCCTTAGTTGGAAAATAAACTAAAAACAAAATTGGACCTGGCTTAATCGGAGTCTCCTCATCTCAGTCAGCACCAAGGCCCATCGATCCTGGCAGCTAATTACTGCTAGGGTTAACAACCCTCCAGGGTTGGCCTGGAGTCCACAGGAATTGAAGATCAATCTCCAAGTGTGTGCCACACTGGAGAAAAATCACTGGGACATTTGAAAAGATTGTTTTCTTTGCATTTTCTTTGAGCATTTCTTTTTACCAGCTGTAAAGAAATATTGAAAATTAGGGAAAAAGACTGTTTGGCACAGTCAAACATCATCCGATAGGGTAATGTGTCTTTTTGTTTTCCAATTGGTGTAGCAAGTCAGTGCGTGGCGAAGATGGATGTGTCAGCCCACTAATGGCTGGAGAAGGATGCAGGGTGGAGGGGGCACACTGACGCGACCATCAATTCACACGAGACGAAGAGTTGAAGTGAACAGTGGTTTAAATCAGCTAGATCTGTGCCTGCCTGCAACTGCTCTGTACTGAGTGCCGCCTACAGGCTGCAGATCTATATACCTCCCCCGAGGGGGCGGAGCCATAGGCAGAGCGCACAAGGGCATCAACATAATACAATACAATGTAATGCAATACAATGGTGAATGGTAGCAGCAATACATTCACCACATTCACCCCCTGTTAAAAATTGAAGTCCAGCGGGGGTGAAGTGGGCTCACAGATCAAGTCTTTCCGGTGCCTTGATCGTTCGCTGCGATCGTCTGAGCTCTGGCTTCGCTGTGGGTACGGGTGTTGAACTCGTCGCTGCGGGCACGGGTGTTGGGCTCGTTGACTCCGGGTGCGTGTCGTCTGGAGTTTCATCACTGTAGGTCGGCAATGGGGGGAGGGGGGGTGTAGGCCATGAAGGGGCAGGGGCGGTGTTCGGTGTAGGAGGGGGGGGGGGGGTGTTAGGTTGTGGTCGCAGGGGAACCGGCGGGTGCCAGATCCCGGAGGGAGACTGTATCTTGTCGACCATCGTGGTGCGCCACGTAGGCATACTGAGGGTTGGCGTGAAGGAGCTGGACCCTCTCGACCAGGGGGTCGGACTTATGGCTCCTCACGTGCTTTCGGGGTAGGACAGGCCCTGGTGTTGGCAGCCAGGACAGAAGCGAGACCCCGGAGGAGGATCTCCTGGGGAAGACAAATAGGCGGTCATGAGGGGTCTCGTTCGTGGCTGTGCAGAGGAGCAACCTAATGGAGTGGAGTGCGTCCGGGAGGACCTCCTGCCAGCGGGAAACTGGGAGACTTCTAAACTAGGGCCAGAAGGACGGCCTTCCATACCGTCGCGTTCTCCCTCTCCACCTGTCCATTTTCCCTGGGTTGTAACTGGTAGTCCTGCTCGAGGCAATGCCCTTAACGAGCAGGTACTGACGCAGTTCGTTGTTCATAAACGAGGAGCCCCGGTCACTGTGGACGTAAGTGGAGACGGGCGAACAGGGTGAAGATGCTATGTCGGGCCTTAATGACAGTGGCCGCAATCATGTCGGGGCATGGGATGGCAAAGGGGAAGCAGGAGTACTCGTCAATGACGTTAAGAAAATACACGTTGCGGTCAGTGGAGGGGAGGGGCCCTTTGAAATCGACGCTGAGGCGTTCAAAGGGGCAGGATGCCATCACCAGGTGGGCCATGTCTCGCCGATAGAAGTGCGGCTTGCACTCCGTGCAGACTTGGCAGTCCCTGGTCATGGCCCTGACCTCCTCGGTGGAGTAGGGCAGGTTGCGGGCTTTGATGAAGTGGAGAAGCCGGGTGACCCCCAGGTGACAGAGGTTATTGTGGATGGCCCGGAGTCGGTCATCTTGCACGCTGGCGCATGTGCCGCGCGACAAGGCATCTGAGGGCTCGTTGAGCTTCCCCGGAAGATACACAATATCGTAATTATAGGTGGAGAGTTCGATTCTCCACCTTAAGATTTGATCATTCTTGATCTTGCCCCGCTGTGTGTTATTGAACAGAAAGGCTACCGATCGTTGGTCGGTGATGAGGGTGAACCTCCTACCAGCCAGGTAGTGCCTCCAATGCCGCACAGCTTCCACAATGGCTTGAGCTTCTTTTTTGACCGACGAGTGTCGAATCTCGGAGGCGTTGAGGGTTCGGGAAAAAAAGGCCACGGGACTGCCTGCCTGGTTAAGGGTAGTGGCCAGGGCGACATCTGATGCTTCTCTCCCCACCTGAAAGGGGATGGACTCGTCCACCACGTGCATCGTGGCTTTGGTAATGTCTGCCTTGATGCGGCTGAAGGCCAGGCGGGCCTCAGTCGTCAGGGGAAAGATGGTGGCTTTGATAAGTGGGTGGTCTTTGTCCGCATAGTTGGGGACCCACTGGGCATAGTATGAAAAGAACCCGAGGCATCTTTTCAGGGCCTTGGGGCAGTGGGGTAGGGGAAGTTGCAGGAGGGGGCGCATGCGGTCGGGGTCAGGCCCTAGGACTCCGTTTTCCACGACATAGCCGAGGATGGCTAGTCGGGTTGTGCGGAAAACGCATTTCTCCTTGTTGTAGGTGAGATTGAGGGCTTGGGCGGTTTGGAGGAACTTCTGAAGGTTAGCGTCGTGGTCCTGCTGATCCTGGCCGCAGATGGTGACGTTATCCAAGTACGGAAACATGGCCCGCAGCCCGTACTGGTCCACCATTCGGTCCATCATTCTTTGGAAGACCGAGACCCCGTTGGTGACGCCGAAGGGGACCCGGAGGAAGTGGAAGAGGCGGCCGTCTGCCTCAAAGGCCGTGTAGTGGCGGTCTTCCGGGCAGATTGGGAGCTGGTGGTATGTGGACTTCAGACCTACCGTGGAGAAAACCCGGTAGTGTGCAATCTGATTCACCATGTCTGCTATCGGGGGAAGGGTGTACGCATCGAGTTGCGTGTACTGATTCATGGTTTGACTGTAGTCTCCAACCATCCGGTTCATTTCCCCGGTCCTGATGACCACCACTTGGGCTCTCCAGGGGCTATTACTGGCCTCGATGATCGCCTCCCTCAGGAGCCGCTGGACCTCTGACTTGATAAAAGTCCTGTCCTGGGCACTGTACCACCTGCTCCTGGTGGCAACGGGTTTACAGTCGGCGGTGAGGTTCGCGAAGAGCGAGGGAGGGGTGACCTTAAGGGTCGCAAGGCTACATACGGTGAGAGGGGGAAGGGGCCCACCGAACTTCAGGGTCAGGCTCCTGAGGTTGCACTGGAAGTCCAGTCCTAACAGGAGAGGTGCGCAGAGATGGGGGAGGACATAGTTTAAAATTGGCGTACTCGGCGCCCTGTATCGCAAGGTTCGTGATACAGTATCCCCGGATCTGCACTGAATGTGATCCGGAAGCAAGGGAGATTGTTTGGGATGCGGGGGAAATCTGGAGAGAACAGCGCCTTACCGTGTCTGGGTGTATGAAGCTCTCCGTGCTCCCAGACTCAAACAGACAGGGTGTTTCGTGCCCTTTGACCTGGACGGTCATCATCGAGTTCCTGAGGTGCTTGGGCCGTGACTGGTCGAGGGTGACAGCACCGAGTTGCGAGTACCCGGCGTGGTCAGAGGTAGCGGAGTGGTCTCAAGATGGCGGCCCCCGTCGGTCGCACGTGTCGGGCGGTGTTGAAGATGGCGGCCAAGATGGCGGCCCCCATGAGTCGCACGTGTCGAGTAGGGTTAAAGATGGCGGAACCCACGGATAGCACGGGGCTGATGATGCGTCCGAAGGTGGCGGTACCGGCAGGCACGCAGCCACGCTGCGGGGTCTGCGGGCCTGTGAGTCTGTGAGCCGGGCCTGCGATTTAGGAGCTTTGGATCTGGCCAGGCAGACTTTGGCAAAGTGTCCTTTCTTGCTGCAGTCGCTACAGGTCGCGTTCAGAGCTGGGCAGCGCTGCCTGAGATGCTAGTTCTGGCTGCAGAAATAGCAGGGCAACGCCCTGGGTTGGGCGAGCAGCCGCGCGGCACAGGCCTGGGACACTCTCTGGTCGGGTGTCCACGAGGGGATCGCGTGGTCGGAGGGGAAAGCATTGAGGCTCTGGGACGCTACTTCGAAGGAGGTGGATAGTTTTACCGTCTCTTCTAGGTCGAGGGCGCCCTTTTCGAGCAGGCGCTGTCTGACATAGTTGGACCGCACTCCAGCCACATAGCTGTCCCGGATGGCGAGTTCCATATGCTGCGAGGCCGTGACGTTCTTGTAATTGCAGTTTCGAGCGAGTACCCTCAGGTCGCGTAGGTATTCCTCCAGCGATTCCCGGGGCATTGACGACGAGTGGTGAGGAGATGCCGCGCGAACACTTCGTTCACTGGCCTCACGTAGTGTCTTTTCAGGATCGTGACCGTATCTGCGCACGTGGTCGCTTCCTCGATAAATACGGAGATTCGGTGGCTCACCCGGGCATGGCGGAGACTCAGTTTCTGTGCCTCTGTGATGGCGGGCAAGGAGGAGGCGGCGAAGTAGCCCTCAAAACAGCGGAGCCAGTGCGGAAAGATTCCTTTGGCTTCAGCTGCCTGTGGGTTGAGTTCCAGTTGATCAGGTTTGAGGGCGGCTTCCATAGCGATATCTTAGCTGATTAAATTGATGTGACCATCAATTCACACGAGAAGAGTTGAAGTGAACAGTGGTTTTGATCAGCTAGATCTGTACCTGCCTGTGACTGCTCTGTAGTGAGTGCCACCTACAGGCTGCAGATCCACACACCTCCCCTGAGGGGGCGGAGTCATAGGCGGAGTCCACAAGGGCATCTACATAATACAATACAATGTAATGCAATACAATGGTGAATGGTAGCAGTATTACATTCACCACACACATATTTACCCATTAAACATCTTTCCCAACTGAAGTGAATGGAGGTCAAAATCAGAAGGGATGTTTGATCCAATGTCATTCATTTTATTTTATTGTTCAGACTCAAAATTACTGCCTGTTACGTTCAGAGTTTTAAAATATACACTATTGACAGGTTCCTGTGCTAACAGAACCTTACGAAACAAATACGTTGGGAAATATGTAACATCAAATATCAGTTTAATTTTATTTCCATTATCTCGGTTTTGCTCCTTAATCTAACCTGTCCCTCAACCTTCCCTTTTGTTCTTCCTGCTCCCCCACGACACCCCCACCCCCTCCACCATTTCCGCTGACTCTAAAACACTGACATTTCAATCTTTCTTCAGTTTTCATGAAAGGCCAGTTCGACCTGAAACGTGAACTCTCCACAGGCATTACCTGACCTGCTGATTCCTGCAACATTTTTGTTTTGCTTTTATTTCACATTTCCAGCATCTGCAGATTTTTGCTTTTGCATTCTCTGCTTTGTACCCATCTTGTCACCTCCCCTCTCAAAAGTGGCAATGTCAGTTGGTTCCCTTTGACTGGCTATAAAACCCCGTGTCTCGGTGCGCTGTCCACTCATCAGGTTTTAAATTGGGACAGAGAATGTCAGCAGGAAGGGTTGAACCTTATTTTCAATTAATAGCATAAGAAGATGAGAAGCAGTAGCAACAGGAAGAGGCCATTCAGTCCACCCATGCTGTTCCGTAATTCAATTGAATCATAGCTAACCTGCACCTCAATTTCATTCCATTGCCTTTGTTCCATATCCCAATATGTCAACAAAAATAAATTTACCTCAGAATTAAAAGATCTTGCCTGTGTAGCTTCATTCCCTTATTTATTCATACACGTATGTTACTTGTCATTCTGGACCCATGCCCATCACTTTTATTTCCCCTTGCCTTACCATTTTTTTTTGAATATTCACTTTATCCCTCCTTGGTCCCTCTCTTCCATCATCGTGCTTCCTTCCTCCTCTCACTCATGGAATTTCTGCCCTCACAATTCCTAATTCTTCAGCATTCCTTGCCTTTCTTGCTCTCTTCCTGCTGCTCCAGGCTTGACTCCCTCTTAAGCAATCCCACAGCTTCCCTCTTGCAGCCACCAGAGGGCCCCTCGAGGCACGCATCCTGCTTCTTTATAAAGAGCAATCCCAAAAGTCCCATCCTATTCTTTTCCCGATCTTCCGGTCCAGCCTGCCTGCCGTGGAACAAGCTTGCCAGCCTCCTTCTTGTCCTTCCCTGTGTGGACTCATTGGTCTCTGCGGATCTCGCCCCTCTCTGCATCTCTCCTCAAAGTATCTGGTCACTTGTGAACAAGGCCCTTGCCATCCATGACATTTTATGGATGAAAAGAACAAAACCATCACTCTGATGGAAGTGTGGCTGATAGATGGCAAGTGGTGGTGTAACTCTTACGTCTAAATCATAGCTTGGTCTGTCTCCCTTACCCTCAAGCACATCTCCCCATACCATCTCATGTTCTAACCTTCAGGCCTGTCATTTAAATCTCTTGTTCTCTACCACCTCCCCATATATTATGCAACGTTTCTCAATTGAATATCTTTCTCCCTCTCAACCTCTGCTCCAAGTGACTTCTCACAGAGTTCACTGTCCTCTAAATGAAATGAAATGAAAATTGCTTATTGTCACAAGTAGGCTTCAAATGAAGTTACTGTGAAAAGCCCCTAGTCTCCACATTCCGGCGCCTGTTCGGGGAGGCTGTTACGGGAATTGAACCGTGCTGCTGGCCTGCCTTGGTCTGCTTTCAAAGCCAGCGATTTAGCCCTGTGCAAAGATTCTCCTTCATATTAATTGCTCAATCCAATTCATGGCCAATACCTCAATCATCCCTTCTCACATTACTCCTATTGTGTCCATACAGATGCAGCTATCTCCGAACACTTCCTTTTATTGCTTTCCATCCACATCTCAAGTGCCCAGCTGCCTAATCTTTGGTTTGCCATCCATCATGCCATTGCTGCAGTCATGGACTTCTCAATCACCTCCTGCATTGCATTTGATTCCCCCATCCCCATTGAAATGATTATTCTCTCTCACTCCAGTTCTTCCCCTGTACAGACCTAATTTGTTCCTTAAAGTCCCAGGGATGCATTCATGGAATTCCATAATTGACAAAGATGCAAACACGACAGCACCTTCTGCGCATAACAATTCTATGATTCTGTGAACTGACTGAAACATCTATCTTCATGTCTCATGGAACTAAATGCAGCACACCTTTGCCAAAATTGCTAATTTTCAAAGATGATTCTGGAATGTAAAGATAACCCCAGCTTCTGTTCTCTACCACAAATCATCTAAGCTTCCTTTATATCCACTTCCTATTTTTTTTTTCATTTATGGGGAGTCGCTGTCGCTGGTTAGGCCAGCATTTATTGCCCACCCCTAGTTGCCCTTCAGAAGGTGATGGTGAGTTGCCTTCTTGAACCGTTGCAGTCCTTTGGGTGTAAGTACACCCACTGTGCTGTTAGGGAGGGAGTTCCAGGATTTTGAGCCAGCGACAATGAAGGAACGGCGATATATTTCCAAGTCAGGGTGGTGAGTGACATGGAGGGGAACCTCCAGGTGGTGGGGTTCCCACGTATCTGCTGCTCTTGTCCTTCTAGATGGTAGTGGTCTTGGGTTTGGAAGGTGCTGTCTAAGGAGCCTTGGTGAGTTACTTCAGTGCATCTTGTAGATGGTACACACGGCTGCCACTATTCATCGGTAGTGGAGGGTTTGAATGTTTGTGGAAGGGGGAGCAATCCAGCGGGCTGCTTTGTCCTGGATGGTGTTGACCTTCTTGAATGTTATTGGAGCTGCACTCATCCAAGCAAGTGGAGAGCATTCCATTACACGCCTGACTTGTGTCTTGTAGATGGTGGACATGCTTTGGGGGGTCAGGAGGTGAGTTACTCACCATAGGATTCCTCCCTTTGACGTGCCCTGCCCTGGTAGCCATGGTATTTATGGCTAGTCCAGTTCAGTTTCTGATCAATGGTAACCCCCAGGATATTGACTGTGGGGGTTCAGTGATGGCAATGCCATTGAATGTCAAGCTGCGACGGTTAGATCCTCTCATGTAGGAGATGGTCATTGCCTAGCACTCGTCTGGCGCGAATGTAAATTGTCAGCCCAAGCCTGGAAATTTTCCAGATCTTTCGGACATGGACTGCTTCATTATCTGAGGAGTTCCAAACGGTCTGAACATTGTGCAATCATACACAAACATCCCCACTTCTGACCATATGAAATGAAATGAAAATCGCTTATTGTCACAAGTAGGCTTCAAACGAAGTTACTGTGAAAAGCCCCTAGTCGCCACATTCCGGCCCCTGTTCGGGGAGGCTCTTACGGGAATTGAACCGTGCTGCTGGCCTGCCTTGGTCTGCTTTCAAAGCCAGCGATTTAGCCCTGTGCTAAACAGTCATATGATGGAAGGGAGGTCATTGATGAAGCAGCTGAAGATGGTTGGGCCTAGGACACTACCCTGAGGGGCTCCTGCAGTGATGTCCTGTGTCGTGTTATGTACTCTGGGATAACACAGGCTGCAACTGGATGCAGCTTTAACCAAAAGATACTCCTGTCCTTGAAGTTAGTTCAATCTGATTTATTGAACCAGTAGCACAGTTAGCACAGTTCTCTATGAGTTCGACTCTCTGCTAACCAAAGTGTGGTTACTCTGTCTGACTGGACCAGATTAGCTCTTAGCCACGTGCTGGAGGAGTGATACTGTACATACACCCTGACTCACTCTGTAGATGTTCATCAGTGGAACGAGATGGAGCGTGAGTGCCTCGTGCCTTTTATAGTGAGATACCACGCCTGAGTGTCCTGCCTGCTCATTGGTCATGTCCTGTTCTCTGTGTTCATTAGCTGCCTGTCTGTGCCTGTCTGTATATCATTATCTGCATGTCTGCATATCATGACATCTCCCTTTTTTTAAAGTTTTGTTGGCACATGGGAACGTACTTACATGTGGTGACATATATTAACATATTTACAAGCGGTGGCATATGTGAACGTATTTACATGTGAAGACAGCTGTCTAATGTGAGAAAACAGAACATAGCAAAAAAAACAAATGTTCAGAAGTCCAGTCTCTGGGGCTTGCACCTGATCCTCGTCGACCGCCGTGGGGGCGACGGCGCCTTGACAGGTGGGATGGGAGCCTGACTGGTGGCCTCATAGTTCGAGGTATCAGGAGGTGGCAAAACAACGGACGGAAATGGAGAAGAAAGCGGTTGCGGGCAGGCAACTTTGTGCAGTGTCCGTCTGTTTCATCGCACAACAGAACCACCAGCCATACGTACAACATACGAGCGGGGCGCAGCCTGTCGAACAACAACAGCTGGAGTAGACCAGCCACCATCCGGTATCTTGATCCTGACAGTGTCTGCCGGGGATAACACGGGTAAATCGGTGGCATGAGCATCATAGCCCTGCTTTTGCTGGCTTCGGAGCTGCTGCCCCATCTGCAGCCACCGGGAGGTGATCCAGGTTGCGCAAGTGTATGGCTGGAAGTGTCGTCCGCAGGTCCCTGTTCACCAGGAGTTGAGCCGGCGACATGCCAGTGGACAGTGGGGTCGCCCTGTACGCAAGCAGCGCAAAATAGATGTCAGAAGCAGAATCTGCGGCCTTGCAGATGAGCTGTTTCACAATGTTCACCCCTTTTTCAACCTTCCCATTGGACTGCGGATAGTGTGGGCTGGAAGTGACATGTTTGAAATGGTATGACTTGGCCACTCGTGGCTGTTGAAGCACGGGCCATTGTGATTCATGACAGTGAGTGGGATACCATGCCTGGAGAACGTCTCCTTACAGGCTTTGATGACGGTCTGAGATGTGAGGTCTGAGAGCTTCACGATTTCAGGGTAATTGGAGAAATAGTCAATAATCAACACGTAGTCACGACCATTCGCACGACAGAGGTTGATGTCAACCTTGGACCACAGGGAGGTCTCGATTTCATGCTGCTGGAGCGTCCCCTTGCTCTGCGCTGACTGGAAGCGTTGACAGGTCGCACAGTTGAGGACCATGTTTGAGATGTCCTGGTTAATACCGGGCCAGTAGACAGCCTGCCTGGCTCTGCGTCAGCACTTCTCGACGTCCAGGTGGCCCTCATGGATTTGACGGAGCACCAAGCTCTAGAGACTGTGTGGAATGACAATCCTGTCCAGCTTGAAGAGGATACCATCAATCATCGTCAGGTCGTCCTTTACATTGTAAAATTGACGGCACTGCCCTTTCTGTCAGCCATTGGAGAGGTGGTGCATGACACGCTGCAAGAGGGGGTCTTTGGCTGTCTCCTCGCGGATACGAACCACCTTCTCATCAGATGCCGGGAGGGTGCTAGCACACAGCTGCACCTGTGATTCAATCTGCCGGATGATTTCCAGCGGTTCACTAGGCAATGTGATGGAGCGGGACAATGCATCAGCGATGATGAGCTCCTTGCTAGGTGTGTACACTAAGTCAAAGTCGTACCTTCTGAGTTTGAGGAGGATGCGCTGCAACCGAGGCGTCATGTCGTTCAGGTCCTTGTGGATAATGTGGACCAGAGGCCTATGATCCATCTCAACAGTGAATGTCGGCAGGCCGTAGACCAAGTCGTGAAACTTGAGAATGCCAGTGAGAAGACCCAGGTATGCCTTCTCTATTTGCGCATACCTTGTTTCGGTGGGCGTCATGGCTCTCGATGTGTAGGCTACCGGTGCCCAGGATGAAGTGGCATCACGTTGAAGCAGCACCGCACCGATGCCATCTGTCGAGATCTTCTTCTCCCTGTCTGGCTCGAAAAATGCCAAGACGGGTGCAGTGGCTTGGCTTTCAGGTCCAAGCACTCTGCCTGATGAGCTGCCTTCCACACAAAGGCAGTGGACTTTTTCACCAGGTTTCGTAGGGCCGTGGTGTGTGAGGCCAGGTTTGGGATGAACTTGCCCAGAAAATTGACCATGCCCAGGAAGCACAACACCGCCTTCTTGTCTTCAGGGACCTTCATGGCTTTGATGGCCTTGACCTTGTCTGTGTCCGGGCGCACGCCCTGCTGAGAGATCTGGTCACCTAGGAACTTGAGTGTCGACATGCCAAAGCAACATTTGGACCTGTTCAGCTTCAGGCCATTGGCATTACACGGTGGAATACCTGCTGGAGACGGTGTGGTAGTATGCATTAGGGGTCATGTGGGACTGTGAAGCCGTGATGTCATTGGCTGACAGATCCCGGGTCCTGGTTGGCTGTTGACCTCTAGCTCCGCCCTGAAGGCGGAGTATAAGAACCAGGAGTTCTCCCCCGCAGGCCAGTCTGTTACTGAACTGCGGGGAACAAGTCACGCTTAATAAAGCCTCATCGATTTCATCTCTATTCGTCTCTCGTGAGTCTTTGTGCGCTACAGACGGGAAACATGCTCTTCAGGGGTTGGGGACCATATGATGATGTCGTCCATGTACACATGAACTCCTTCAATGCCCTCCATCATCTGCTCCATGATGCGATGGAAGATCTCCGATGCCGAGACAATGCCAAACGGAATGCGATTATAGCCGTATCTGCCAAACGGTGTGTTGAAGGCACAGAGCCTTCTGCTGGATTCATCCAGCTGGATTTGCCAAAATCCATGTGACGCATCTAACTTGGTGAAAAAACGTGCGTGTGCCATCTCACTGGTGAGTTCCTCCCGCTTCGGGATGGGGTAGTGTTCATGCATTATATTTTTATTGAGATCCTTGGGATCAATGCAGATGCGCCAGTCTCCCGAAGGCTTTCTGACACATACCATCGAGCTGACCCAGTCAGTCGGTTCGGTTACCTTGGAAATGATGCCCTGTTGCTGAAGATCCTTGAGCTGTGCCTTCAGGCGCTCCCTCAGCGGAGCCGGGACCTGGCGTGGTGCGTGGACCACTGGCTTGGCATCAGGTTGTAGCAGAATCTTGTATCGATATGACAGAGTGCCCATCCCGTCGAACACATCCGGATACTGAGTGAGGATGTCGTCAATGCCGACCTGAAGATCCACATTGGAGGATGTCGTTGTGTAAACCCGCTGCACGAGGTTCAGCTGCTTGCAGGCCTGCGCGCCAAGTAGGGATGCCCTGTCTGGCTTGACAATTTCAAAACGTAACCGTGTATGGGTGTTCCGGTTGGAGACGAGTAGATGGCAGGATCCCAGTGCCGTGATGGCATTTCCGTTGTAGTTCAGGAGCCTGCAGGCTGCTGGAAGGACATTGGGGGGCTTCTTGATGCGTTTGAAATCTGCCTGTTGGAGGAGGTTGGCAGAAGCACCTGTGCCCAGCTTAAACTGGACTGAGCAGTAGTTGACCTGCATCACCGCACGCCATTCATCCGCAGAATCCACAGCGAGGATGGATTGAATTTGTGATGAGTTGGATGTGGCATATTCACATTTGGTAATGATGCTCACAGAGTAGGCGGAGTCCAGGCATTCTTCCTCTGGATCCATTGTGCTGCCAGGATCAGAATCCTGTAATCGTTGTTGCACACTCTGAACGCGCCGGGTCTGTGCCTGTTTGTATATCATTATCTGCATGTCTGCATATCATGACATCCTGGAGTTGAAATGTTTGACTCCAACAACCACAACCATCTTCCTTTGTGCCAGGTATAACTCCAACTAGCGGAGTTTTCCCCCTGATTCCCATTGACTCCAGTTTAGCTCGGGATCCTTGATGCCACACTCAGTCAAATGCTGTCTTGATGTCAAGGGCAGTCACTCTCACCTCACTTCTGGCATTCAGCTATTTTGTCCATGTTGGAACCAAGGCTGTAATGAGTTCAGGAGCTGAGTGACCCGGGCGGAACCCAAACTGAGTGTCTGTGAGCAGGCCATTGTTGAGTAAGTGCTGCTTGATAGTACTGTTGATGACTCCTCCCATCACTTTGCTGATGATGGAGAGTAGACGGATAGCACGGTAATTGGCTGGGTTGGATTTGTCCTGATTCTTGTTTCCATACCACACCTGGGTAATTTTCCACATTGCCGGGTAGATGCCAGTGTTGTAGCTGTACTGGAACAGCTTGGCTAGGGGTGTGGAAAGTTCTGGAGTGCAATTCTTCAGTACTATTGCCAGAATATTGTCAGGACCTTTAGCCTTTGCAGTATCCAGTGCCTCCAGCAATTTCTTGATATCAATATATCAATGAATCGTACTGGAAGTAGACTGACATCTGTGATCATAGAATTTACAGTGCAGAAGGAGGCCATTCAGTCCATCGAGTCTGCACCGGCCCTCGAAAAGAGTACCCCACTTAAGCCCACACTTGCACCCGAGCCCCGTAACCCCCTTAACCTTTTTTGGACAATAAGGGCAATTTAGCTTGGCCAATCCACCTAACCTGCACATATTTGGACTGTTGGAGGAAACCAGAGCACCCGGAGGAAACCCACGCAGACAAGGGGGAGAAGGCTGTCCAGAACTCATTGAGTCGGGGGCAGGACTAGAACATGCGGATATGGTTGGGCGGGCCCACTTGACACCACTCGCACTTGTCCTCCACCTCAGGGAAGAATACACTCATGCGTGACCTGGATAGGTGCACCACCTTGAGCTGCACCAGGCTTCGCCCTGCTCACGAGGAGGTGGGGTTAACCCTGTGCAGTCCAGAGTACTCCCCCTATCCCCACACTCAATTCCTTCCCCCATTTCCATCGTGTATCAGTGGGGCCCTGCTCTCTTCTTTGAGTCATCCGTATATGTCGTCACATTTCTCCCCACCTGACCAGTCCAGTGCTACCACCTTGTCTAGATTTCCAGTCTGTCTAGCAACTGTTTCATCGCTGAGTCCTCCACCGGTGGTTCGGAAGTGTACAGGCCCTGGTAACAGTTTGCAAAGGCCTCATTAACCTTATTCAGGACTGCCACCGCCCTACCATTCATGTCCCTAACTTGCACTATTTCTTTTTCAGCAGCCTGCTTTCTTGATGCGCCAGCATGCGGCTGGCTTTGTCCCCATGTTCGTAGAAGGCCCCCCCATGACTGGTGGAGCTGTAGCACTGCTTTCCTCGTGGAGAACAGATCGAATTCCATCTGCAACTTTTTCCTCTCTGCCAACAATCCCACAGTTGGAGATGTGGAGTACCACCGATCCACCTTCAGTATGGAGTCGATCAGCCCCTGCCTGGCTGCCCTTTCTCTCTTGCCCCTAAAGGCCCTATAAGCTATTATTTCCCCCCTAATCATCACCTTCAGTGCCTCCCAGACGTGGAGGGTGAGACTTTCCCGTCTGGTTGCTGGTTACGTAACCATCAATGGTTTGTGATACTTTTATACAGAATTCCCTATCGGCGAGGAGGGCTGTGTCCAGCCTCCATGGGGCAGCGTTGGGTCTGGTCCTTCTCCAACTTTACGTCCATGTAATGAGGCATGTGGTCGGAGGTAGCGATCATGGAGTATTCCGCCCTCAATATCCCAGAAGCACCATTTTCCCTACAATGAAAAGTCTATACGTGAGTAGGCCTTGTGCACGTGGGAGAAGAAAGAGAATTATTTTTATCTCGGGTGGTTGAACCTCCATGGGTCTGTACCCCCCATCTACCCCATAAAGGTGTTCAGCTCTCGAGCCATTCCTGCTATGGTTTTCTCCATGGGGATGGATCTGTCCATTTTTGGATCCTGCACATAGTTAAAGGCACCACCCCCCACCCCATGGTGAGTCAGTAGATGTCTAGGTCAGAGATTTTGACCACCGTTTTCTTGATGAATTGTGTCGTCCCAATTTGGGACGTATATTTTTACCAGTACTACAGGTGTCCCTTCCAGGGTCCTGCTGACCGTGCCGAATCGATCCCCTGGATCTGTCACTGTATTCGTTGCCATGAACGCAACTGTCCTGCTGACTAATATGGCCACCCCCAATTGTCCTGGTGTCGAAACATGAATGAAATGTTTGTCCCACCCAGCCGTTCCTTACCCGCAGACGGCCCCTCTCTCTTAGAATCGTCTCCTATAGGAAGGCTACATCCACCCTCAGGCTTTTGAGATGGGCAAGGAATCTGGGTCTTTTCACTGACCCATTGAGGCCTCTCACATTCCATGTAGCTATTTTGATGGGGCGCTTCTTCCCCCCCTCTCCTGTGGGGTCAGCCATACTCCCCCTAGGGCCTGGCTATCGGGCCATTCCAGATGTCCACTGTCTGCTTCCTCTTTTCCTGAGCATCACTGCCACATACCCCGTGAGTTCCTCCCCTCCGGAATCTCCAGTAGCCCCATGATCCGCAGATTTTGCTGACATGATCAGTTCTCCTGGTCATCAATTTTTTCCTTCAGTCCCTTCTGTGTCTTGACCAGCCTCGCCACTTGGCTTCGAGGGCCATGTTCAGATCCCCCTGGTCCGTGGCGGCTTTCTCAAGGTCCTGTGTCACTGCCTCTTGGGCCTCAAGTCTCCACTCCATTTTGCCCCCTCATGGGGGCTGTCGCAGCCTCAACTGACGCCTCCATGGTTGCCGCAAGGTCCTGTTTCATTGCCTCTCTATACTTTTGGAGCTCGGAGGTGATGGGACCCATAATTTTCTCCATCAGCGCCTGGGACCATCGTCATTGGTTCCTTGCTGCCACACGGGCTCCGCTACTCCGAGGCTGAGATTTTCCTCTCCTCCTCTTTGGAAGTTTTTTGGCTGGGTTGCTGGTTCTTCAGCACTTTGGATGTCATTGCGGTCAATGGGGAGTTGATTTGGGTGATTTTTAATTCTTTTGGAGCTCATTCGTTGGGGCTAAAGGGCCTTAATCAAGGTTTCTAGACAAGAGCCACCTTCTGTGCGACCGCTCTGCACATGGCTGCCACCGTAAGTCCCAACTCATACCCATCATGTCCTCTCCCAGCTCACCTTGTTCACAAAATTCACCTCCTGCTCCCTTGATCCTGTTCTTACTAAACTGGCAACCATCAACCCTCCCTTCCTGGCATTGTTAATGGTTCCCTCTATTCACATACTCTCCTCTCGCCTTTAAATCTGCCATCATTGACCCACTCTTAAAAAAAAAACACCCTTGACCCTTCTGTCCTTCCAAACGACCATCCGTCTCCCACTTGGCTTTCCTCTCCAAAGTCTTTGAATATGTTGTTATCTTCTAAACCAATTCCAGGATTGATTTCTTACCATCATCTTTCTGTTTCTATCACAGTACTAAAACAGCCTCTATTAAAGTCACACATGGCATCCTATGTGACTGTGACATGGTAAATTATCCCTCAATATCCTTCTTGACCCATCTAAAGATCTACACTTCTAAATATGTACAGGTTAGGCAGAGTAGTATCTTAGAATTGGCCATGCTAAATTTCCCCTTAGTGTCCAAATATTAGGTGGATTTATGGGGAGAGGGTGGGGGGTTGGGACTGGGTGGGGTGCTCTTTCGGAGGATGGGTGCAGACCTGATGGGCCGAATGGCCCTCTTCTGCACTGTACGGATTCTATCATTCTATGATCTGCAGCTTTTGGCATGGTTGACCACACCATCTTCGTCCAATGCCTCTCCACTGTCTTCCAGGGACTGCACTCACCTGGTTTCATTCTTACCTGTCGAATCATAGCCAGAGAATCACCTAAAATGGCTTCTCTTCCTGCTCCAACTTTGTCATCTGTGGCGTTCCCCCAAGGAACTATCCTGGTACTACCTACTTCTCATCCACATGCTTCCCTTGGTGACATCATCAGAAAAGTGGGCAGTTCACATTTCCCTGCCTCCTCCCTCCTCCTCCCTGGCTCTCCTCTATTGTTCCCTGTCTCTTCCCTCTACCCCCTACTCCCCGCTTCTGCCCCCCCCCCCCCCCCCCCCCCGGCCCATGGTTCACCTTTCCTTCCTCTTAGATTTAGCTGCCCCTTCCCAGTCTATCTCTCCCTCTCATGCTTTGGCTGCTTTCCCCTGGTTCTTGGCTACCTGGCTATTCTTCTGCTTGTTTGTTGGCTACAAACAGGTCCCGGAACAATTGGGTGAATGGCTCCCACGTTCTGTGGAAGCCGTCGTCTGACCCTCGGATGGCGAATTTAATTTTCTCCATTTGGAGAGATTCTGAGAGGTCGGACAGCCAGTCTGCAGATTTGGGTGATGCTGCTGACCGCCAGTCGAACGGGATTCTACGGCGGGCGATCAGGGAGGCAAAGGCAAGGGCGTCCGCCCTCCTCCCCAGAATAGAAAAACGGGGAAGACGGGAGGGCCGCAGAAGCGGAAGTGCGCACGAGACGACAACGGCAGCGAACTCCGTCTGGAAAAAGCAAGGGACGACAACACCACGAACAGATGCCTACTTATGTGTGTAAATAATTTTGCCAAGTGTACAGAGCTGCTGCTGTTGAGCGGCATCCAATGGCTTCTCAGGGAAAATTAAAATGTCAGCAGCAGCAGCGACCCATAGGGGAGTGGGGGTGAGTGCTCTGTTGGGAGGGTATGGGAAGACTGAGGCGCATGGGGTCACGTCTAGTCAATTGCTATTGTATATTCTCTTTTTGCACTATGTTAATGTTCACTCTATTTTGCTGTGTTAGGATTATTACTATTTATTATGAAAAACTTTGCAAAACTTTAATTAAAAAATTTAAAAAAAAAGAAAAGTGGGCAGTTTCTGCAGGTAAGCTGTTGGTCCCTGCGTTAACTCACTTCACTTGACCTCTCTTCTGTCACTGATATGTGACGTTACTTGTCCGACTTACATCTTTGGATGGGCAGAAATTTCCTCCAATCAAAACCACTGCAACTTTGGTGCTGTGCTTGTGAGCATCTGACTCAAGATAAAGGGACAACTCAGAGAGAAAAGTCCAACACCTTTGGAGTTCTGTCAAGAAAGATTGCTACTTCCCTGCCATAACACTGCCAGACTCTAACCCTGTCGTCGCTCATCTGCTGCTAAAGCCCTCATCCGTGCTCCTCTTACCTTGTGACGTGGCTTTTCCACTGAGGTCCTGATCAGCCTCCCATTGTCTCCCATGTACACATCTTGTGTTATTCTAATGCTCTGTTGCCCGTACCTTAACTCACTCCGATTAGTGTTCACACGTCACCCCAGTGCTTGCTGGCTTACGTTTTGCTCCCGGTCTGGCAATGCCTCAATTTTAAAATTTATTTTCTTTGGTTTCAAATTCTTCCGTTGTCTGGCTCCTCTCTCTCTCTGCAAACTCCTCCAGCTTTCAAACCGTCTAAGGTCTCTGGACTCCCTCAATGCTCGGTGTTAATCACTTCACCATTGCTGTCTGTGCTTTCTGCCACCTTAGTGTTAAAGCTCTGGCATTCCCACCCTAAAACCTGGTGCCTCTTCACCTGTCTCCTACAAGATGCTTCTTAAAATAATTTCTTTGACCAGCTTTGGGTCATAGCCCTATAATAATACATCCTTATGTGACTAGATGTCAATGTTTGATTGATCACGCTCTTGTGAACTGTCTTGTGACATTTTGCTTTATTAATGGTGTTATGTAAATACCTGGGGCGGGATTCTCCGACCCCACGCCGGGTCGGAGAATCGCCGGAGGCTGGCGTGAATCCCGCCCCTGCCGTGTCCCAAAGTCTCCGCCACCAGAGATTCAACGGGGGCGGGAATCGTGCCGCGCCGGTCGGCGGGCCCACCCCCGCCCATCCTCCGGCCCGCGATGGGCCGAAATCCCGCTGCTGGAATGCCTGTCCCGTCGGCGTGAATCAAACCACCTTTCTCCGGGGTACTGGGAGGGGGGGGGGGGAGGGGCGGGGGGCGTGGGGTGATCTGGCCCCGGGGGGTGCCCCCACGGTAGCCTGGCTCGCGATCGGGGCCCACCGATCCGCGGGCAGGCCTGTGCCGTGGGAGCACTCTTTTTCTTTCGCCTTCGCCATGGTCTTCACTATGGCAGAGGCGGAAGAGACCCCCTCCCCTGCACATGTGCGGGGATGACATCAGCAGCCGCTGACGGTTCCGCGCATGCGCGGACCCGCATCGGTCGGCGAAGACCTTTCGGCCCCGGCTGGCGTGGTGCCAAAGGTCTTTCCCGCCAGCCGGTGGAGCGGAAACCACTCCGGTGCGGGCCTAGCCCCTCAAGGTGAGCGGCCCGACACCGGAGTGGTTCCCGCCACTCCATTACGCCAAAACCCCCTCCCCGCCCGGTATGGGAGAATCCTGCCCCATGTTGCTGTTGTCACGTTCTGACAACTAAACTCCATCTTTTCCAATCTTTCTTTGCATTTGTATTTTGTCAAACCAGCCAACATCCTACTGAATCTGTGTTGGACCTTTCTCTCTGAGTTGTCCCTTTCTCTTGGTGTCACACTGCTGCCTCACAGCGCCAGGGAACCAGGTTCAATTCTGGCCTTGAGTGACTTGTCTGTGTGGAGTTTGCTCATTCTCCCCGTGTCTCCGTGTGTTTTCTCTGGGTGCTCTGGGTTTCCTCCCACAGTCCAAATATACGCAGGATGGTGGATTGGCCATTCTAAATTGCTCCTTACTGTCCAGAGATGTACAGGTTAGGTGGGGTTAAGGGGATAGGACGGGCGGTTGGGACTGGGTGGGGAACTCTTTCAGAGATTTGGTGCAGGCTTGATTGGCCGAATGGTCTCCTTCAGCACAGTAGGGATTCTATGGATTCTAAAGCGTCAATGTCTTTTCCCTAGTATTGCATATTACTAAGGTTCGAAATAGTCTGATTTTGTCCATTGCTGCTCTATGTTGCATAGAATCAGGACTTAACAGCACAGAAACAAACCATTTGGCCCAACTTGTCTTTACATGTGCTTTAGCTCCACACGAGCCTCCTCCCACCCCTCTTCTTGTAACCCTATCAGCATAATCTGCCAATCCTAATATGTTAATCTTACATACACCTTTGCTATTTGCCTCAATTACTCCTGTGATTGCAAGTACCACGTGCAGAATTCTCCAGTCATGGGGCTATGCCCCATGCCCGCAAAGAAATGCGCGTAAGTCCAGGATGATTCTGTGATTTCCAGGGGCCTCGCATGGCCCTGGAGTGCTCCTCGCAGCTCTGGCTGCCGATACGGGGCCCTGCACTTCCGGTCAGGGGTCTGCGCATGCGCACGGCGTTGCCAGCGCACCGCGGGCCAGCATCGACAACATAGGCCCCTCCAAGATCGCACGCCCCCCCCCCCCCCCGATCGGAACCCTGGCCATCCTGGAGGCCCCCCAGCGAAGAATCCCCCTGCCCCCCACCAGGGCGGCCATGGACTGTGTCCGCAGCCGCCACTCTGACTGCCTGCTGGGTGGAACCATGCCGGCGGGAACTCGGCCAGTTGACTTTGGAGAATCGTCGCAGGGGCCTTTTTCAATGGCCGTGTTGATCGCGCGTGCCCGATTCGCGACGATTCTCCAGCGACCGGAGAATCGTGGGAGCGGCGTCAGACCCGATCGCGGGTTTGACGCCCATTCTCCACCCCAGCGCCGAGCGCGATTCCGGCGCAGAGGCTCGGAGAATCCCGCCGCACGTTCTCTGGGTAAAGCAGTTTCTCCTGAATTTCCTATTGAATTGACTGGTGACTATCTTATATTGGTGGCCTCCGGGGAAAGACATGCTCAACCTTTCAAATCCTTTCGCTAGTTTAAGAGGTCTCTGTCAGTTTACCCCTGCCCTCTGCCTTCTCTTTGCTGGAGAAAAGAGAACAATTCTGTTGAATCTTTTCTGAGAGGTATGTACCTGTACTGATGTATATTTCCAAATAAAACGTGGAATTCCATTAGCTGTTTTTTTCATAGCCTTTCAACCTGGGATTGCCTTAAATGTCCTAACCTACACCTCTAAATCCCTCTGCATTTCTACATCATCAACTTTGATTCCGGGTGGCATGGCGTGCAGTGGTTAGCACTGCTGCCTTGTGGCGCCGAGGTCCCAGGTTCAATCCCAACCCCAGGTCACTGCCCGTGTGGAGTTTGCACATTCTCCCTGTGTCTTTTTGGGTCTCACCTCCACAACCCAACACACTAAATTACCCCTTAATTGGAAATATGAAAAAAACCTACCTTGATTCTCTGTATAATCATTTCTGTATATTTTGTTTCACCCAAGTGAAACCTCACACTTAATTACATTTGATTCTATCTGTAGGTTCTTTTGAAGATTCTCCCACCCTCCCTTTGGACTTTGCTTTGGTTTTTAAAAGGATTACCTGTATCTCATGTTTTGATGTCACCTGCAACTTTCAGCCCCGCTCCCTCTAGGCATCTATCCAAACCTTGAAATGTACAGTGTACAGTATGCAGCAGATCCTATGGATAGTGCAAAACTCCTCCAATCAATCTGCCCTTGATTCCTGCACTCTGTTTTCTCTCACGATGGATTTTTAGTTCAGTTTTCTGTCCTCCTCCTAATACCATATATTGAAATTGCCTCCACTGGTCTCCTGTGCATTCCCTTGTCAAAGCCTTCCTGAAGTCCATGTGTACTGCAGCCATTCCATTTCCCCCATCCTCCATGTCTGTTACCGCCCCGAAGAATTTTATCAGGTCCATCAAACACTAGTACTGCTACCTACAATGATATTAATGGAGACCAGCAATCAAACTTTCTGTAGTGTTGGGTGTTCTGATGTACAGATGAACCAACACGGTTGTATTTGGTACAATGCTGTTTTATTTCAACTTGTTATTTACAGTTCTGTCTTGATACTCTGCACGTGGTGACTCCCTGTGTGTGATGTTAATCAGTTCCTGTCCTTGTCCTGGTCTCCACTTCTACTGGCCACCAGGTGTCGTGTTTCTTCTCTTATACTGTCTCTGTCCTTGCCTATGATTGGTTGTCGTGTTGTGTGTGCTGATTTGTCTGTTGGTGTGTCTATCATGATGTGTGTGTTTGAATATCATGACATCCCCCCTTTTTTACAAAATTATGTGCCTACGTGGTTATAAATACGAATGTGTCGTGAGTGCATCTAAAAGTGTGTGTGCGTGATATTTACAGCAGGTGCATGTGGCGTAACTATATACATGGGGCGATGTCGGGTCTGTCATGCTAACGAGGTTGTACCATAACAAAACAGGAAGATGAAAAACTTTGAAGTGTGGTCCGGTCAAACGATATCTGGAATGATAAAACAGTAACATGGTACAATGCAATAGTGTTTCAACTTTAACGTGTGAACAGTCTCATAAGTCCAATCTAGTAGGTGTGCGACGAATTTGGGTTGACCGTCAGGGTGGCACTCCATTCATCGGCCGGATTGATGGTGTTGACCCTGGTCACATCAATGACTGAAACCCGGAAGCCATCTTGGTCATCTGTGTCATTTGGCTGGATATCCTGATGTACGGTCTGGACGGTCCTGACGTGTCTGCGAGGTTGTCGGAGATGTGTAGGATCCATCAGTTGAACCGGTCGACAGTAGGCAGCGTAGTGGCCCATCTTGCCACATCGTAGGCATTGTCGGTTTTTAGCAGGACATTGCCCTTTTAAATGTACAGCTCCACAGTTGCCGCACATCATGACGTCACGGCATTCGTTACGCCACTGCGCATGCGCAGTTCGGTCTTGCATCGGGCGCGCCTGCGCAGTGCGTCCCTCGATGTTGCCGTTGGTTTAGGCGCGCACAAGCGCGGGAAACGGCCGCCCTCGTCCGGGCCGCGGGCCGGGAGATAATCAATTGCCTGGATGCGTTCGGCCTCGTGGGCAGCCTGGCTTGCCGATTCGATGGCTAGGGACCCCCTCCGTGCTGACTCGGTCACCTGAAATTGGGCAAAACGGCTGGTTGCATTTTCATGGAGGACACAAGCTTCCACCGCAGACGCTAAGGTCAGGCCTTTAATTTAAAGAAGCTGCTGGCGTAGGCCACTGGAGGCAACACCAAAAACAATCTGGTCCCGGATCATGGACTCTGAGGTGTTGCCGTAACCGCAGGACTGCGCGAGTATGCGGAGGTGCGTCAGAAAGGGTTGAAAGAGCTCATCCTTACCTTGCAGGCGTTGCTGAAAGATATACCTTTCAAAACTTTCATTCACTTCAACGTTAAAGTGCTGGTCTAGCTTGAGGAGGACCGTGTCATACTTAGATTTGTTCTCGCCTTCCGCGAACACCAGTGAGTTGAATACATCGATGGTGTGCTGACCTGCGGTGGTGAGGAGCATCGCAATCTTTGTTTCGTCCGAGGCACTCTGTTTCTCGTTGGCTCGCATGTACAGTTCAAATCGCTGCTTGAAAAGCTTCCAATTGGTGCCAAGGTTCCCAGCGACTTGCAACGGCTGCGGTGTGTTGGTGATGTCCATATCTCAGGATGGCAGGTTTGCCGGCAGGTATCGATCCACTCCTGTACCATGTAGTGTTGGGTGTTCTGATGTACAGATGAACCAACACGGTAGTATTTGGTACAACGCTGTTTTATTTCAACTTGTTATTTACAGTTTTGTCTTGATACTCTGCACATGGTGACTCCCTGTGTGTGATGTTAATCAGGTCCTGTCCTTGTCCTGGTCTCCAGATCTACTGGCCACCAGGTGTCGTGTTTCTTCTCTTATACTGTCTCTGTCCTTGTCTATGATTGGTTGTCATGTTGTGTGTGCTGATTTGTCTGTTGGTGTGTCTATCATGATGTGTGTGTTTGAATATCATGACACTTTCCTGCTCCACTCGATTTGGAGCCATGCTCAAAACCTCAGGGACCTGCAAATTATCTTTTCAAAAATACCAATACCAAAACCAAAATAACATAATGACAAACAGCGTTTAGATAGTACCCATAACATGGCATAAAACGGTAGACAGTGTTGGAGAGGTGGAAGTATATGGCCATTTCGGTACAGCTATATTTCTATGACCTGTGAGAGAAACAGTTATCCTTTCCGACGAAGGGAATTACTGCTGATATTTATAACTGGTATCTAGAAATCGGGTAGGAGTTGTGAGTGACAGAGTTGATATTTTCAAGTCCGCACGGGGTCATGAATACTGTAAAGTAAAACTGTTTTAATCTGCCACAGCACTGTGAATGAAATCTCTCATCAATTTCTATATTCTTTTCTAGGCAATGGCCGTTTCTGATGGAGGTTAGTATACTGGAATGGAGACAAGCAATGGACGACACTTGTGGTAGGATTAGAAACTTGGGTGTCAGATCATTGGGGGTTAAGGGAGAACAGGTCAAACCATTATCCATCACTCCATTTATCTGCCTTGACCTCTTGATACTGTTACCCCAAAAACAATCCATGGATATCAACTTTGAAAATTTCAATTGGCCCACAGCAACCTCAGTCTTCCAGGGGCTGAGCTGTGGGTTTCCAATCATGTGAAAATATGTTTCCTTGCTGTCGTTCCTAAATGACGAATTTAAAATGGTGCACTAGCAATTCTCTCCACCAAATAAGTCATTTCTCTCTAAGGATCTCACTATATTTGTATGTCTTAGTGCCACACTGGCGAATACAATCTTAGATGTTGCATAAAGTGCACTTCATTTCATGTAATCCATGCTTGATCTTGGTATGTGATAAGTGCAGTGCTGGAACATCCAGTAGATGGAGCTGGGTTCCTATGTTTGCATCTCCAGAGGATTCTGTGTAATCCAGGCTGACACTCCGCTGAGCGCAGCAATGAGCAAGTGTAGTCACTTTTGTAACGCAGGAAATGTGATGGCAAATCTGCACAGAGCAAGATTCCACAAACCAATGTTGAGGTGATGACTAGCTGTGGTAGCAGTGTTGGCTGAGTGATAAATAACGCTAGGAAACAGGGAAGGCTCCCTTGATCTTCTTCAATTTGTGTCTTGGAAATGTTTGCATACATCCGATCAGATGGGAGCAAGCCTTGATTTTATATTTCATCTGGAAGATGGCACCTCAGTACAGCATTGGAGTATCAGCCTACCTTTTGGGCCAAGTCTTTGGACCAGGACTTGAATTTCTGAATCAGATGTGAGCATGCGATCACTTAGGAGTGGCATGGTGGCACAGTGGTTGGCATTGCTGCCTCACCGTGCCAGTGACCCGCGTTCACTTCCGGCCTTGGGTGACTGACTGTGTGGAGTTTGCATGCTCTCCGCGTGTCTGCGTGGGTTTCCTCCGGGTTGTCCGGTTTCCACACACCCAAAGATGTGCAGGTTAGGTGGGGTTGCGGAGATGGGGGGAGTAAGAATATGTAAGATGCACTTTTAGAAGGTCGGTGCAGACTTGATTGACTCAATGCCCTCCTTTTGCACTGTAGGGATTGTATAGAATGATGGTGACACATTGGGGTCGCGTTTTGCCATTCCCACCCAAGCATTACATTAAGCAATGCCTGCGAAATCACAAGATGGAGGGGTATGAGGAGCATTGTGGACCCCCTAACACAATCATCCGATTGAGGGGGGGATAGAGAGGGAGTGTGAGAGAGAGAGAGAGAAAGAGAGAGAAGGGCGCTGCATGATGCACACATGGGTGATGACAAATATTTATCCCTCAAACTTGGTATATCACACGGCTTAAATAAAATTAGCATCAAAGAACAAGTGTCCCGTATGCAGTAATTTCGTTTCAACTTTCTGCTATGCATTTAATTCAAGTACAGTGCGAGGGAAGCACAGCGCGAGTGCAGTAGGAGAGAGGCAATTGTACCTCAGCTTATCATGTAGCCAACCTGTACAAATATACTAACTCTGGTCATGAGTTGATGCTGTTTGTGTGAAAAACCACAAATATGATGTTATAGAATCATAGCATTTACAGAGCAGAAGGAGGCCATTCGACTCATCGAGTCTGCACCGGCCCTTGGAAAGAGCACCCTACTTAAGCCCAACATATCCCCCTAACCCAGTAACCCCACCTTAACCTTTTGGACACTAAGGGGCAATTTAGCATGGCCAATCCACCTAACCTCCACATCTTTGGACTGTGGGAGGAAACCGGAGCACCCGGAAGAAACCCATGCACACACGGGGAGAATCTGCTAACTCCACACAGCCAGTTACCTGAGGCTGGAATTGAACCCAGGTCCTGGGAGCTGTGAGGTAGCAGTGCTAACCACTATGTCACCGTGCCGCCCTATGAAGGGAATACGGGCAGAACTGTCCTCAGTACCACTGGGTTAGTGAGGGATGAAAGAAGCCAGGGTTAATACTCCTGATCATTAATCCAGTGATCCGACCCCCCAGAGGGTCGGAGAATGGCCGCTGGCCGCCGTGAATCCCGCCCCCGCCGGTTGCCGAAGTCTCCGAAGGGAGAAAAGTCGGCGGGGCGTTAATGTCGCCGCTGCCGTCGGAGAATGTCATGGGTCTGCGCAAGGCAGCCGATTTTCGGCCTGCCGATATTCTCCCTCCCGGATGGGCCGAAGTCCCGTCGACGTGATGACCGTTCCCGTCGACGTAAATTAAACCTCCTTTTCATCGGCGTGACCCTGTGCTCCAGGTTCACGACGACCAGCGTGGAGGTGAGTGACGGCCTGGGGGGTTGGCTCTGGGCAGGCGATGGCGTGGCCGCAGTCTGAATGCGTGAGGAGAGGTGTGTCTCGGGTTGTGTGTGTGTGTGTGCGGCGGGGGGGGGGGAGGGGGAGTGGTTAGAGTGGGCTGGGCTCTGGAGGAGTGCAGGGAGGGGGTCCGTGCCGGGGAGGGGGATGGGGGGTCCATGCCGGGGTGAAGGTTGGGGTCCGTGCCGGGGTGGAGGTTGGGGGGGGGGTCTGTGCCGGTGTGGAGGTTGGGGGGGGTCCGTGCCGGGGTGGAGGTTGGGGGGGGGGTCCGTGCCGGGGAGGGGGATGGGGGGGGTCTGTGCCGGGGAGGGGGATGGGGGGTCCATGCCGGGGTGGAGGTTGGGGTCCGTGCCGGGGTGGAGGTTGGGGGGGGGGGTCCGTGTCGGGGAGGGGGATGGGGGGTCCGTGCCGGGGTGGAGGTTGGGGGGGGTCTGTGCCAGGGTGGAGGTTGGGGGGGGGGGGGTCCGTGCCGGGGTGGAAGTTGGGGGGGGTCCGTGCCGGGATGGAGGTTGGGGGGGGGGTCCGTGCCGGGGAGGGGGATGGGGGTTCCATGCCGGGGTGGAGGTTGGGGTCCGTGCCGGGGTGGTGGTTGGGGGGGGGGGGTCCGTGCCGGGGTGGAGGTTGGGGGGGGGTCCGTGCCGGGGAGGGGGATGGGGGGTCCATGCCAGGGTGGAGGTTGGGGTCCGTGCCGGGGTGGAGGTTGGGGGGTGGGGGGGTCCGTGCCGGGGTGGATGTCGGGGGGGGTCCGTGCCGGGGAGGGGGATGGGGGGGGTCCGTGTCGGGGAGGGGGTTGGGGGGTCCGTGCCAGTGTGGAGGTTGGGGGGGGTCCGTGCCGGGTTGGAGGTTGGGGGGGGGACGCTGCCGGGGTGGAGGTTGGGGGGGGGTCCGTGCCGGGGAGGGGGATGCGAGGGCAAGTGAGTTGATGCCAGCCTCCAACAGTTGGACCCATGTGGTCCATGCTACCTGGCTGGGGGGAGGAGGGTATATGGGCAATGATGACATGTCGTCGTTCCCCTCCCCCCCACCAGGCCGTCATGTTTTCCGATCATCCAGCGATGTTGGCCGCCGTGGCGGCAGCCGCTAATGTCTCTGTTGCCCTGGATGAGGAGGAGGAGGAGGAGCGTGCCAGAGAGGCGGCGCAGGCTGCCGCAGAGGGACAGGCGGCAGCCGCCCAGGCTGGAGGGACACCTGACCGACAGGACGAGGAGGGGGAGGAGGACGTCGCGGCCCCACGGCAACGGAGGCACCCGAGGGCGCCCCGTGTGTACCGGCCCCGGCAGTCATACCAGCACCTCACGGACCGGGAATGCAGGAGGAGACTCCGGATGAGGCGGGAAACCGTGGCACACATCTGCCACCTGCTGGCACACCTGTCACCGCGTGGCACTGGCGGGGGACACCCTCTCCCCATGTCCGTCAAGGTTACGGTGGCCCTGAACTTTTATGCAACGGGGTCATTCCAAGCACCGAGTGGGGACCTGTCCGGCATATCGCAGACATCGGTGCATCGGTGCATCTGGGCAGTGACAGATGCCCTATATGCCATGGCGCACCGCTACATCCGCTTACCCATGGACCGGGCCAGCCAAGATGCCCGGGCCGTGGGCTTCTCTGCCGTGGGTGGGTTCCCCATGGTCCAGGGCGCGATCGATGGGATGCACGTCGCCGTGCGGCCACCTGCAGATAACAGGGCCGTGTTCACCAATAGGAAGGGGACCTATTCGATGAACATGCAGGTGGTCTGCGACCACCGCATGATGATCCTGCACGTCTGCGCCCGTTACCCAGGCAGTGTACACGACTCATACGTGTTGTCGCGGTCATCCATCCCCGGCATGTACGAGGGACGCCATCCCCGGCTGAGGGGCTGGTTGCTGGGCGACAGGGGCTACCCATTGCGATCGTGGCTGATGACGCCTATACGGAGGCCACGCAATGAGGTGGAGAACCGCTACAATGATGCCATGTAGCGACAAGGGGAGTGATAGAGAGGTGCTTTGGCGTGCTGAAGATGCGTTTCAGGTGCCTGGACCTCTCTGGGGGCGCCCTCCAGTATCGGTCAGATAGGGTCGGCCGCATCATTGTGGTGTGCTGCGTCCTGCACAACATAGCCCAGCAGAGGTAAGACCACCCCTCACACACACACTTGCGCTCAACGTACATGACACCCCGCACGCTTTGGACAGAGCACAAAGGCAGCTTCTGCAGGTGTAACATTGACTTTAATAACCAAAGGAGTTCATGCACGTGCCCTAGCCCCTAAAACTCATCTGTGCCCTGCACCCGTGCCAACTTACTCAGTGTCTAATTGTTTGGCCTTACGGGCCCTTTGACTACGTCTACGTGGTTCCTCAGATGGTACAGCAGAGCAGGAGGTGGACTCCTGTGATTCCTGCCCTCTGACACTGGATCCCTTTGGCGGCCGTTTCCTGGGGCGTCCTGGCCTAGATGGGCCAGGCTGCGGCCCGGGCGACTGGGATGGCGAGCTGCCAGCCTGTCCTGCCCGTTGCCCACCCGATGCACCTGGGACGGAAGGGGGGGGAGTCCGAGGTGTCGCAGTGTACCGGGACCTCCCCTACAGGGGGAGCCGGGACGGACCACACCACCTCCTCCTCCCTCGGGGTGCCCGATGGCCCCCAGGCCTCTACATGGGTGGGGGATGTGAACGGACTGGCCATCCGACGCCCCCCGACATCTGGCGCTGCCAGTCCTGGAGGCCCGTGCTGGTATCGACAGGGGTCTGCAGGTTTGCAGCCATGGAGCCCAGGGGGTTGGCAAACCCTGTCTGTGACAGTGCGACGCCGGCTATGGCGTTGAGCGCCTCTGCCATCTGGCGCTGGCACTGGCTCATGGCCTCCTGTGAGAGGGCAGCCATGTCCTGGGCCACTGACTCCGCCTGCACGGAACGCCCCATGCCTCGCAAACCGTTCCCCATGTCTGACACCGTCACACCCATTGCCTCCACCGCGGACGCCACCCGTGCGGTGTCGGCCTGGGTGGCACGCATGACCGGGACCACTCCCAGCTCCTGGACGCGGGTGGACTCCTCCACCTGCGACTGCAGCCGCCGCAAGCCGCCCGTCACCCTCTTCGCTCGTCTCCGGGTCGGTGGTTGCATCGGATCTATGTGTGGGTGTGGTAACTCCAGGAACCCGGGATCCATCTGGGCGGCAGATGTTCGCTTGGGCTGGGCTGCCCTCCGACCGCCCGGCCCCTCTGCTGCTCCTACCTCCACCTGCTGTACCGGGACGGCTGTGTTGTGCGCACCAGTGAGTGTACCAGACGCCTCATCACTAAAGTGCCCAACCGAGGTGAGTGTTTCTGCGATGGTGGAGGGTGTTGGTGACAGCAGTGGCGTTGTGTCGTGCTCTTCGTCCCACTCTGAGTCCATGGCACTTTGGGGTGGGGGTTCGTCTCCACCCATCCACTCGGAGTCACTGTCCGGTATTTCGTCTTCCTGGGTAGTGCTGTCCCGGGTAGGGGTGTCCCGGGTAGTGGTGTCCTGGGTAGTGGTGTCCTGGGTAGTGGTGTCCCGGGTAGTGGTGTCCCGGGTAGTGGTGTCCCGGGTAGTGGTGTCCTGGGTAGTGGTGTCCTGGGTAGTGGTGTCCTGGGTAGTGGTGTCCTGGCTCGGATGTGACGGGGGCCAGTGGCCGCCCCCCTCGTCGCTGGGTGGTCGCTCCCGCACGTGACAGGGTGTCGTCTCCCTGTGGTCTCTCCGTCTCCCGTGGTCTCCGAGGGGCATCCTGCGGGCGTCGCATGCTGGAGGGTCCGGGTCTCTCCGTCTCCCGTGGCCTCCGAGGGGCATCCTGCGGGCGTCGCATGCTGGAGGGTGCGGGTCTCTCCGTCTCCCGTGGTGTGCGAGGGGCATCCTGCGGGCGTCGCATGCTGGAGGGTCCGGGTCTCTCCGTCTCCCGTGGCTTCCGAGGGGCATCCTGCGGGCGGTCTGCATCTGCGGTGATGGGTGCCTGGACGTTTGGTCCTGCGATACACAATGAAGCATGCATGGTTAGACATCAGGCAGTGATCAGGTGATATGGGGGAGGGGGATATCGGGGAGGGGGGATATGGGGACGGGCTGTCGGTGGCTCACTTGCTACTACGCCCCCGACCTCTGCATCAGCAACCTCCCAGTCGTCAGGTCCGCCAGCCAGTTCCAGGGCCCTTTCCTCGTGTTCGGTCAGTGGCCTCTCATCAGCGGGGCCTCCTCCAGTCCTCACATGCTCCCTATTGTTCTGTGCACGCTTATCCTGTGGGGGGGGGAAGGGGTGGCAGGGGTAAAAGGCAACACTGTTAGGCAGGTATATGAATGCACGCCATCGGTTGCGCGTGCATTGCAGAGGTTAAGGTTAGGGCTGGATTCACTTGGGGATATGGGGGATATGGGGGAGGGGGGATATGGGGGATATGGAGGAGGGGGGATATGGGGGAGGGGGGATATGGGGAGGGGGATATGGGGGAGGGGGGATATGGGGGAGGGGGGATATGGGGGATATGGAGGAGGGGGGATATGGGGAGGGGGGATATGGGGGAGGGGGGGATAGGGGGAGGGGGGATATGGGGGAGGGGGAATATGGGGGAGAGGGGATATGGGGGAGGGGGGGATATGGGGGAGGGGGGATATGGGGGATATAGGGAGGGGGATATGGGGGAGGGGGGATATGGGGGAGGGGGATATGGGGGAGGGGGGGATATGGGGGAGGGGGTATATGGGGAGGGGGTATATGGGGAGGGGGGATAAGGGGAGGGGGGATATGGGGGAGGGGCGATATGGGAGAGGGGGGATATGGGGGAGGGGGGATATGGGGGAAGGGGGGATATGGGAGAGGGGGGGATATGGGGAGGCTCACCCTGCCTGCTCTGACGAGGTCGTTCACCTTCTTGTGGCACTGGGTGCCTGTCCGTGGTGTCAGGGCCGCAGCGGTGACGGCCTCTGCCACTTCCCTCCACAGACGCCGGCTGTGGGCGTGGGGCAACTCTGCGGCCATGCCCGGGATACAGGGCGTCCCTCCTCTGCTCCACCGCGTCCAGGAGCGCCTCCACATCGCGTGACTCGAACCTCGGGGCTGAGCGGTGGCCAGCCATCCAGTCGGGTGTTCCGGTCGGGTGGGGGGGAGCTCCAGCGCCGCCCCCTGTGGGGGCCAGAATAGGTCGTGCCGGGGCCCTGTTCGCGCCGTCGTGAAACGCGACGGCGTTCATGACGGCGCAAACACTTGGCCTCCATATCGGAAAATCGCCCCCGTGATCTCCTGATCCCACTGAAGTCAATGGCAAATTGCATGGTTCACCCACTCCGCTGCTGGAGAATCCACTATGGGGACCGACTTCGGTGGGACCAGTAGATTCTGCTGCTAAGAAGCACCAGGAAATCCCACCTGCAATATCCCATGCATCTATATCTCGTCAAGAGAAATGTTCAAAAAAATATTTTTAAATTGCTCTTTTTTAATATCCTTATGACCTTTCTCCAGGGCTGCACACAAGAGTGTCCTGGAGACTGATCCTCAATTCCTGGAGACTCCAGCTCAATCGTGGAGGTTTGGCAACCCGAGTGCAGTGACATTATCCTTATGCCACTATCTCCCTCGCTGTTTGCAATAGCAGCCTTGCTGTGACAAGGTCTTCTGCCTGTCAGATTGCATAATATCAGATTAATGTGAATGTTTCAGGCAGATTGCGGCTGTGTCCCTCCCTGTACAATGGAACCCTTGCGTAGGGTTGCTACAGGCCACAACACTCTTCAGCAGCGGAGTTGAGACCAGCAGCTGTGAGGCAATGTCAAAAGAGAGGGCTCTTTATCCCAATACTTTCTGACTAATTATGAGAAAGATTAAACCAGTCTCTTGCAATCCTTGAATAATTCAGAGTTTTTCCTTCACAACCCAATTTGACACATTGCTCAATTCATACAAGCTACTATACGTCTAAGACAGTGCGCTGGTTCCATGCTGTCAAGTCAGAGCTGCCAATAACAACAAAGTGCATTTATACCGCAATTTTAATTTTGTGGCCAGAGATCCTAAAGGCTGGAAGTTAGGGAGAGACAAGAGGGGATGTAGGGACCTAAGCATGAGGATAAGAATTTTAAAATGAAGAGGTGGTTGCTGAGAATTAATGCAGGTCGACAAGCAATTGGACAACATGTGTTTAATAAGGACATGGAGAGTCCACACCAAGTAAAATAAGAACCAAATTTTATTTACACAATCAATATATACACTACCTGGTAGATCCCTATCGAGTGCCTTATTGGCTGACCTTATATACATAGGTCAACTGAGATACCTCGCCCCTAGTAGGGGAGCTTGAACGCCACAAGGAACACGGGGAAAACTAGCATTCCCACCCCGTAGGCTCTGTGCGAGATATTACATTCACTCCCCCCAAAGTCCGAAGACCCCATAACGAGCGCTGAGATGGATAAGGAGGAGCAGGCGGAGCACGCTGGTGTCTCTTCGGCTCCAGCAAGTCATCATGGAGCTGATGCTCTGGATCAGTTGGTGCATACCTCCCTGGTGAGCACTGTCTGCGGCAGGAACGTCGTGGCGGACGGTGGTCAGGCAGTGGCTGAACTACGGAGTCAGCGTCCGAGACCTAAGAGGTCTGCATTTCCATTTTGGAGTTGGAAGACACAATGTCGGGTATGTTGGCATCGAGAGAGACTGGAGACGACGCAACAGGCTGGTTCAGCAATGGAGCCGGAGGATCCAGGACGGGCTTCTTCCGAGGCACCTTACTTGGTATCAACCTCCGTGAGCAAATGTGATCCGGGTGCCATTTTATTAGATGCCCCCCGGACCCGAATTCGGTAAGAGACTGGTCCCGCTTGATGGATGACAATCTCAGAGAGGCAATGAGCACCTTTGCTGAAGTCACGAACAAACGCCACATCTTCAAGTGCAAAGTGTGTCGTGGATTTAGGTTATCCTGGACCTGAGAATACTCTATTACTAACCTATGCCCTAGATTAACCTATTAAAAGAGGGAAACCTGTTTTCCTGCCAAGACTCAGAATAGATCTCACGAAGGAAGAATGCTTTCCCGGGTCTCAGACAGTTAAACAGGATTTCAGTTACTTTCTACAGGGAGAGCTCAGATTCGTCACTCATAACTAAATCGATACCTCTTGAGGTCGTGGGTCCTATCCTAAATGAGTGTCTAGGAATTCAACCTCGAGATTAATTTTCACACAGTATGATTTTAATTAAAGTATCTTTATTGTGAAAATACTACCAATAGATACATACTGAATTGCAGAGTTAAAGTATAAGTGGACTAAAAAGTCCTTCTAGTTATCTACTAACATATCTAAACATGGAAAAATCCTTAAAGTATCTCTTATCAGTGTCTTAGTACATTTCTAAGAAGTTATTGCAAAACCATACTTACAACAGGTTTTGTCCGACGAGACGAGCTTCTTGAGAACTGACTGACTCTCGCCCTAAGAGGGGGGTCAGAAAACGGAGAGAGAGAGAACTCTAGCTTCTGCTAAAATGCCTCCTGCTTTTATACATTAAACTTGCTTATCGGTTCAGGAAGGCATTTGTTACCTTGGCATTTATTGTTGGTTAATTACCTATAGCCAAATGGCTAATTGGATGTACTATCACTGTTAGATCTTTTAATAGTTTGTAGTGTTTGTGTAATTATCCAGGGTTCTAAGATATATTGGCAAGGGAGGCACTGGTTGGTGCCTGCCTCTTGTCTGGGTGACATTCTTTCCAGACATCAAAACAGACACTTTTGTAAGGGTGTTATCCTAAGTGTCAAGGGGCATAGTTAGGGAAGGATTTGTGTATCTATTTATCTGGAGCATCCCTGTCCTTGTATTTTTGAATACTTCTCAGGAGGGGAGTTCGTCTCAAAGGATTTATGGTCTATCAAAGAAAAGGCTTTAATTGTTCAATACTAATGAGTCCTTGGAACCAGTTTGGAGTCTCTCCCATCAGGTGGTAACCTCTATCTGACCTTTAGCTGGAGTGGTTTTATTTCATGTTGAATTAGACTGCTTGTGTGTATTACTGCTTTATTTTTAATCCGAATTCTGCGGTGAACGTGATATCCATCACAAGTGTTGAAGACATCGACATAGAACTGGGAAACGCCCTTGCAAATCTTGGTTATGGTGCAACTTCATGCCGATGTCCAGTAGAATCAAACTCAGTCGTGTATGAATCCTATGACCCATTAACATCTCAGTACGGGCTACCCCAGTTACTGCATGCGCTGTAGTCCTGTGCTAGAATTGAAATCTTGGGCGAGATTCTCCGACCCCCCGCTGGGTCGGGGAATTTCCGGGGGCTGGCGTGAATCCCGCCCCCGCCGGTTGCCGAATTCTCCGGCACCGGAGATTCGGCGGGGGCGGGAATCACGCCGCGCCAGTTGGCGGGCCCCCCCCCCGCGATTCTCCGGCCCGGGCGGGCCGAAGTCCCGCTGCTAGAATGCCTGTCCCGCCGGCGTGGATTACACCACCTCTCTTACCGGCGGGACAAGGCGGTGCGGGCGGGCTCCGGCGTCCTGGGGGGGGCGTGGGGCGATCTGGCCCCGGGGGGTGCCCCCACGGTGGCCTGGCCCGCGATCGGGGCCCACCGATCCGCGGGTGGGCCTGTGCCGTGGGGGCACTCTTTTCCTTCCGCCTTCGCCACGGTCTCCACCATGGCAGAGGCGGAAGAGACTCCCTCCACAGCGCATGCGCGGGGATGCCGTGAGCGGCAGCTTACGCACCCGCGCATGCACCGCCCGGCAATGTCATTTCCGTGCCAGCTGACGGGGCACCAAAGGGCTTTTCCGCCAGCTGGCGGGAAGGAAATCAGTCCGGCGCCGGCCTAGCCCCTCAAGGTTAGGGCTCGGCCGGTCAAGGGGCGGAGGATTCTGCACCTTTGGGGCGGCGCGATGCCGGACTGATTTGCGCCGTTTTTGGCGCCGGTCAGCGGACATCGTGCCGATACCGGAGAATTTCGCCCCTTGTCAGTCTTGTGCCCATCGAGCCAGATGTCTGTTTTCAGAGCCCATGTTTAACTGTCAGCACAGCCTCTCTGCCAAACCGTTTGATGCCGGATGGCATGGGGCGATGCGGACGTGCCAAATCCCGTTGCTATTCACAAAAGCAAAAAACTATTTGCTCATAAAAGAAGCCCCGTTATCGATCACAAGCACCTCAGGGATTCCATGGGTGATAAAAGAAATGCACAATTGCTCAATGGTCGCCCGGGAAGTGATCGACGTCATCTTGTGGGCCACCAGCCACTTTGAATGGGTGTCCACCATAATGAGAAACATCAAACCCAAAAAGGGGCCGGAAAAGTCGGTGTGCACGGGGTCCAGAGGGCATCCCAGCTATTCCCAAGGGTGTCGGGGTGCCACCGCAGGGAGCTTCTGGTGCTCTTGACAGATGGAGCACTACTGGGCTAACGTCTCGACATCCGTGTCCAAACTGGCCACCAGACGTAGCTTCTCACTAGCATCTTCATTTTGTACACTCCGGAATGTCCATTGTGAAGATCGTTCAACATGATAGCTTGTCCCTTCACCAGGAAAACAACCCTGGTGCCCCATAGGAGGATACCATCCTCCACGGTCAGCTCTGACAATTTTGAGGAGAAAGCCTTCAACTCTGATAGCTGTCGCTTCTGCGAACCTTGGCAAGTACAGGCTTGGTTTGTGTTGTCACACAAGGCAGTGACAGGCAAGGAGTCCATGAAACTCAGGACAGCAATCACTTTTTCCGCCGTAGCAGGGTTCACGGATTCGATCTGCAGGAGAAGACGGGTCAACGCATCAGCATGCAAAATCTGGGCCCCTGGGCAGTGCTCAAAAGAGTTTTCATAAGCAGCCAACAACAGAGCCCAGCACTGAATCCTCGCAGACACTATTGGCAGAATCGCCTTGTCTTCATAGAAGAGGCCTAGCAATGGCTTGTGATCGGTAACGATAGAAAATAGTAATCATAGATATTTTACACCAGATACGACCGCCAGACCTTCATTTTCGATCTGGGCATTTTTCTTTCGGCCGTAGCCAGCATCCAGGAGGCAAAAGCGATCAGATGGTCATGGCCGTCGCCCATCCGATGGGACAGAACTGCCCTAATGCCATACAGTGAAGCATTGCATGTGAAGATTTTGAAGAGTCCAAATGTGTCAACACCGCTGAAGAAGACAACCACTGCTTCACCTTTTTAAACACCACATCCTGGGCCTTATCCCAAGCCCAAGGCTGCCGCTTCTTCAAGAGCAAGTTGAGGGGAGCTCGGACGGTAGCCAAATTTGGAATAAATCGGCCATAGTAATTTAGTTGTCCAACGAAAGAGTGAGATTCCGTGGTGTCTCGCTAGGTGGGAGCCATTTTAACTCCCCGTACCTTCTCGGCGACCAGGTGCAGATGGTTTTGGACCACCCAACATCCCAAATATGCCACGGGCTGGATTCTCCAATTTTGAGGCTATGACCGGAGTATGCCATCTGGTGCTCGTTCTCCATGATATTGTTAGCCCAGGAGAAATAACACATTTGTTCAGCGTATTCGTTCCAGTCTTCAACACTGGCGTCAAAGGCATCAAACCACCCAAATGGAGGCATGGTGGAGCAAAGAAATCCAAAGCTGAGCCAGAAAATCAGGGCGGTGGCTCAGCTGAGCAGGTCGCAGCGTCGACAGCAGACCAGTTTACACCTTGTCGCCAGTTTAATAAAGATGCGTCCACACCGCTAAATAAGAAGGAGGTTTTATTTACACAAATGATATATACACTCCCTAGTAGATCACTATCGGGTTCCTCTTTGGTCGGTGCCTTACGGTAACATACATGGGTTAATTGGGATAACTCCACGAGGAGCACGGGGAAGACAGGTATTCTCACCCATAGGTTACCGTGCGCGATATTACAGTGTTCGTAGAAATTGATGTGAATTAAGATGTGGTCAGCAGGTTTTTAATGAACTGAAGTCTACAGGCAAAGGGAGCACGGGATAGTCAATGATGTAGCACTGTGACCAATCCATGCTCTGTTTAAGAACCACTTCCCAGTGCAAATGCAAGAGCACATTTATGTTCCGTACGCAGCCTCATCAATGATCCATGCTAGTTGGGAATGGCCTTATTGGACTCTGTTCTACCAACAGGCAGTGATTTGTAATAGAAAGTCAACATGAGAGTGTATTAATTAGAGTGTGTTAATGCTGGTGAAACGGTTAATGAAAAGTGAGACTAACCGAGCACAACGTGTCTGGGAACTGAACTAGAGTGTGTCACTTCCTGTGAATTGAGTGGGGAAAAGGAGGAAGGAGTAATTGGGGATTTTGAAGAGCCCTCAGTGATCATGTTGACGTGTGCTGAGATCAGCATGTTCAACTTAAAGCGTTTTGGATTCTTTAAAGGCCGATACAATTTCAGAAACTCTGGTGAGTGCCAGTTTTATGTGTGGTTAGGAGGCAATAACTGATAGGTCATGGAGTCATTTATTTTTAATTCTCAAGCTCGATGGAAAGTCATGGGATTGAGAGAGATAAATTCTTGCGAAAGGTGGTCACTGGTGTCAAATTAGCTGGCTGGTGGGATGGGGGGGTTTCCTTTCCATAAGGCTTGGCTTACCGTTGACCTCTGTGAACTTGTTCACAACTGGCAAATGGGTACTCCTGCCTGCACTTGGAAAATCAGCCTGGGTGGGTTGGAAATGCTTGCTACTAAAGGATTGAACACGTCTGTTCTGAAAGGGCTTGCTGCCTGAGGGAAATCTTTGATGCAATCTTGAGAAATGGATTTCACCATATGATAGCCAGGTATCGCCTGGTGGAGTCCTTTTTTTTAATGCTGCTTTAGCACGAAACCCATCTGAATGTCATGTACAGATTAATGGTTTGCGCCCTGGATTATGCTGCCTGCTGGTTGCCACATTTATCAAACAGAGTTGGTTATACATGCTTCACCTGTCAAACAGGACACTAGACATCACCGCATCGGGATTGTTTCACCCAGAAAAAGGATAAAAAGCTCTTCCTCACATCCCCCATGTATTTCTCGTCCAATGGATCCCTTGTCTTTGACCCATCAGCTAATGGGAACAGCTTCTCTTTGTCTACCCAATCTAAACCTGCCATAATCTTATGCATCTCAATCAAATCTCACCTCAATCTTCTTTGTTATAGTTGGGTCAGGTTTTCCATCTTGCACGCGATGCAGGCAGTGAGTGCAGATGTTTACTGTACTAGGGCTCAGTACTGTGTGGAATGCACTGCCAGATCAAATGATTGAAGCGAAGACCATGTCGACCATTTAAGAATAGGTTAGCAAATGGACTGAGAGGGGATAAAGAAGATGGACAACAGGGGATTCACGTGAAGGATAAACTCCAGCAAGGACTGATTGGGCCAAACAGCCTTGTTTCATGTTGTAATTCATACCTGATTTAGTGCAACAGAGAAACTACCCCCATAGTGTTTATTGGTCAAAACTATAAGTAATTTGTGTCTGTCTTGTGCTCGCTCTGAAATATAACTATCAACTAATGTTCACTGTCTTCTCTGAAGTTAGGTTTTATTCTTTACTGAGTGTAAAGCCTCTTTAATTCATATGCCAATTGTCACAACGCACCAGCATGATAAAAGGTCAGATTTCTTCCCAGTTGCTGCTGTGCTGCAGTGTTCAGCCGAGTTCCGGTTCTCAAATGCCTCAGTGTACTCATGATCAGAAACATTAAAGTCGGTAATCTCAGCGAAAGCCCGGAATGGGAGGTTGGGGGAGTGGGTGGTGAGGGACGGGGAGGTGTGACAGAAGTCATACAGACCAAAAACATGAAGAGAAACTGGAAGTAACTTGGTATCTCACAGTGTGCTATAGTGACAGACATTAACTCAAGCTGAGGATTCTGGAAAGGAAACAGGAGGAAGTTGCCACTTTTGTTTGCGGGAGTCTTGTACTCAAAGTGACAGATGCTAGAGCTGGGGAATAGGACACTTTTCATTTTTTTGGGGGGTGCTGAGGTGCGAGTGTCAGCATCAGACACCCCCAAAGAAGAAAGACGGAAAGAAGGAATTTACATTTACATCTTCAGTCTCAGTACATTCTAAAATGCTTTAAATTGCCAATTCAATACTTCCTAAGTGTGGTCACTTCTGTAATATAGGAATCACAGAAACCAAATTACGCACAGAAGGTCCCAGAAACAGCAATGAGATAAATGACCAATTGAACTATTTTTGGTGATGGTTAATGGATTAATGTAGACCAACTTACAAGGGAAAACTCTCTTTTTTGAATAGTGCTGTGGGTCTCTCATGACCTATGGGAGGACAGGATCTCCATTTCACATCCCTTCCAACAGTTGGGTCTGAACCCATGACCGTCTGAATCAATGGGGAGAACATTACCACCGAAGCAAGGCCAGTCCCGTATCTCAAGTCAAACACAGCTCTCTGTACTTTGCCCAGGCTTTAAAGGAACACTCACAGCAGCATTCATGTGACTTTTTTCACCCATCTCCAGCGCAGAATAACTTTGTGCGGCTAAGTAGGATTTTTTTATACTCCTACTGATGCCAATGTCAGGAGTGACACAGGTTTCTTTTTTGTCAATTGGTGCCAAATTAAGGTCATTTTGTCCACTGGGCCCAGGTCCACTATGGACTGGATTGATACAATGGAAATAATCCCTTTCATAGGGGTGGCAGGGTAGTACAGTGGTTAGCACTGTTGCTTCACAGCGCCAGGTCCCAGGTTCGATTTCTGGCTTGGGTCACTGTCTGTGTGGAGTCTGCATGTTCACCCCATGTCTGCTTTCTTCAGGCGCTCCGCTTTCCTTCCACAAGTTCCAAAAGACATGCTTGTTCGGTGAATTGGACATTCTGAATTCTCCCTCAGTGTAGCCGATCAGGTGCCGGAGTGTGGCGACTACGGGATTTTCACAGTAACTTCATTGCATTCATTAGCCTACTTGTAACACGACTACAGATTATTATTATTATATAATTGCCAAATGAGCTTATGTGGGGGAAAGTGAGAGCACTGCCCTTCATTAGTACCTGGGCTCCCAGAAGGAAAAAACAATAAAATGGGGAAATAAGAACACTAATCTGAACTGCCTTGTATACTTTAAAATGGAAACCAGTAAAATGGGGAAATAAGAACATAGGTATGAACTGTTTTTTCCTTCTGGGTAGCTTCCGATTCATGGCATGGATGTTCTTTGTTTGATTTCAACATGTTCCTCTGTTTCTGTGGGACCTGTGATGCAATGCTTGGTACCCATATGGAGATGCAGAGTGCTAACATTACATATATTGCAGCACTCAAACCTCAGGCCCATACTTCATTCATCTAATACATGCAGTGTGCCTTGAAATGCCTCTGGCGCTTGGGGCCGGTGGAACCCAGCCCCCCCCCCTCCCTCCCCCCCCCCCCTCCTCACCCCCACCAACCTCCACCTGTCGTTGCATTTACTAAGGCTACAATTTTCATTTAAATTGTGACCTCTTCCCCATAATGCGGATATTCAGATTTATTCAAATTCTTCATCGGTTGACATCATTTGTCGGCCTTAAATAAATAGTCAAGTTGAATTCCTCAATGGAAGGACACTTTGTGGCATTTTTTCACTTCCAAGGTCAGCCTCCAAATAAGACCCCAAGGGTTTCTACAATTTGAATGAAGTCAAAACTTAAATAAAACTTTAAAAGTAAAAATTAAATTAAATTGACAATTTAAAATCTGATGGCAGCCCTTTAATAGCTGCTGGTGCTTGATAGTTGCCCCCCAGGCTTCATGATGAATGAACCCCATTATATGCTAAGCATTAGGAGCATTTTTGAATGAACTGAACTGGCCCTTTTGGAAAGGCCCCTACAATGGGGGCAGATGCCTGCAGCTCCAAGGAACACAAAAACTGACAGAACTTTACGAGACCTCACTATAACCAAACTTTCCCCCCGATCCCCCTGTACTCCGACACACAACTGCCCCCCAACCCATCCACTTGGCTACTGAGACCCATTGAAACCTTAGTTATTTGGATGGAAGTATGAGTTACAATAGCAAAGAAATGTTGCAAGGAATGCAAAGCGTAATTCATTTAGATTCTGTTGATGATGAAAGCCTCCATGAAACGGGCTTGGACAAGCTTCAGAGAAGTTGGATCAAGTAGGTCGGAGATCAGACACCAAGTTTGGATTTTAAAGGTCTGTAGCTAGAGAATGAAAAAGCTGGAGAGGAGAGACCACTGCAAATTTGAGGTTCTGAGAAACAATGAATGAGCATAGGTGAGGTGCAATGCCTGGGAAATTCGTTTGCCCTGATTTTAGGGCCCGGAGGTCATAATTTGTGAGGTGCTCGTGTCCGATCAGATTGAGGTGGGCAAAGTTTGTGCATGTATTGAACTGTGGCACTAGCTGGTGCATCTCACTTGCTGCTATTTCCTTCATAACACTGCCAGAAAACTCTGCACACAGCAGGAACCCAGCAGCCGTGTTACAGGCCACATGGTAGAGGAAGCTTGCTCTGCATAATGGGCAGCTGCTCTTTTTTTAATTAAAAAAAAGAATAAATTTAGAGTACCCAATTGAGTTTTTCCAATTAAGGGGCAACTTAGTTTGGCCAATCCACCTATCCTACACATCTTTGGGTTGTGGGGGCGAAACCCACGCAAACACGGGGAGAATGTGCAAACTCCACACAGACAGTGACCCAGAGCCAGGATCGAACCTGGGACCTCGGCGCCGTGAGGCAGCAGGGCTAACCCACTGCACCACCGTGCTGCCCCCAGCTGCTCTTTTAAAGGGAAGCTGCTCAAAAGGTTGCTGCAACAGAACTCTTAGAAACTAAACACTGTTTTTTAAAAAATGATTGATGCATAGGGACAAATATATTGTTGGATGGCTTAGTGATGTAAGGCACTAGGAGCCTTAGTTCTGAAGGGGTCCTCAAGGACCACTCTCAGGTTGGAATGAGAGCGGATAACCAAAAGGGTCAACTCCCAGGGCAGAAATTTCTAGCAGTGGCGGTCATTGGCTGATAATGGGATCTTCCAGTCCCGTGGATGTCTACCGTGTGTTGCATGCCGCACACCCTCTGCTGCTGTGGAATGTACTGTCAGGGTCGCTATCAGCAGGACTGAAAGATCCCACCGGCAGAAACGGCTGGAAAATTTCATTCCCAGTGTCTGATCCTGAGGATGTGGTACGCACCTCAAAGAGCCTAATCACATCATGCACAAAGTGAATATCAGTGAATGATGTTCACGTGATATTTCCCACAATGTTTCTGCTGAGCTGCAAGGGTGTGTAGCCAGGTAGCAGTCTGCCAGGTACCACACAGGCCATGTTCTGAGATAAACCTTGAGCACAATTTAACCACCGCGTTGCGCCCGCCGCAGATCTGGACACATCGGTTAAATAGTGGGATCGACCAAAATCGAGATCCACGCCAGGCGCAAATCAGTTCGCTACTGGTATCGGGTTGAAGATCCCTCCCAAACGTGGCATCGATCTCCATACTGTTAGTGAGATCGAAGTCCAATGTAACAGCCTCCCAGGAACTAACCGGCTCCCCAGCGAGAGATGAAGCTGGCATCGTTTAGCACACCTTGTTAAAAATGTAAAGTTGGCGCAATGGCTGCTGAGTGGGGCTGAGGAGGTGAGTAGCCATTTCCATTCACCGGAATGCACCCCAAGGCCACTGGAGCTGCTGCCCAATGCACGGGGGCTGGGGGGGGGAGGGGGTGGGGGGGAACAGGGGGGTGGGGGCGATGGGGGATCCCGCAGGGGGGATGGGCCTGGTCAGGGAGCTGGGTGTCAAAGGACGGGGTCACCCCTGGGCTGGCAGCATGAGGGGCCGAGCGTCTGCGGGGGAGACGAGCCATCCCCCAATATTGTGTATACCCATAATGGGGCAAGTGCACCTGCTGCCTGGCTGTCCTATCAAACATCTCCAGACAGGAGCCCTGCTCTTGGTTATGTGCAGCGGGTCACTTTGACTCCCCCTGTCTGAGCAGCCCCCAGCTTCACCGTTGAAGGTTGTTGCTCATAAGGAATTGGCATTGTTAGTTAAGTGAGTACTGCACAGTTCCCAAGTGAATTCTGGTGGGTACACATGCCATGTCTCAGGTGAGTGTTATTGCCTAGCATTTCAATCAAGCTGTGAGGCCTGGACACTTTGCCAGAACCCCGGAGGCGGCAGCACTACAGAGGCAGTGGCCAACAATCAGACACTCAGGAGCTGGGCTTCAGCATTGGGAGTATCCCCGTGACCAAAGGGTGAGTGTGTGGATCAGGGGAGGGCACCTGAGCACGGTCCCCTTAATGTTCCCGGCAGGGGTCTGGGGTCTGCTGTCCAGGGGCTCCTGCTGTGCCTGGTGCTAAGTGTGTGAAGCGGGGTTCTCCAGCATGACTGGCTCAGTGGAACGCACTCTGAGAGAATGAGGGACACGTAAGGGTGGGGGAGGTTTGAGGGTCGCAGGGTCGAAGCCCGAAGTGATTGTCGGTCTCTCTCCTTCGCCAATTCCTTACAGATACCAAAATGGGTGTTGTCAACCCCGCAGTGGCTGCCCTTGTGGTGGTAATGGCAGCCCAGGCGGCCAGACGTCGGAGAAGGCAGAAGCATTAACGCAGACTGGAGGCGGCACCCCATGTACAGGGGCTCACCGCACACCCTGCAGACGCGGCAGCCCAGCAGGCCAAGCAGGGATCCAGAGGCAGATGCCGGCGACGGGTGTATAGGCATTGTTGGCCGTTCATGTAGATGATGCAAAGTATGTAGCAGGAGACTCCGTCTCAACAAAGGGATGGTGCGGCACCTGTGCCATGTCCGCGTGGCCTTGTCACCCCGTGGAGGAGGAGGACGTCCACTTTCGGTGGCCATGAAGGTCACCGCAGCCCTTAATATTTATGTCACCGGATCATTCCAGGGCCCGAGTTGGGACTTGTGTGGAATCTCTCAATCTACAGCCCATAAGTGCATCCGTGAGGTCATGGATACCCAGTATGTCCGGGCAGCAGACTTTATCAACAATGAGCTGGACCAAGCACACCAAGGTGCCTGTCTGCAGGATCCTGCAGGATTCTCCGCTATCGCCGGGGTGCCCCATGTCCAGGGGGTAATCGATGGCATGTGTGTCACTTTGCGCACACCAGGGGATCAGGGAGTCCCTTCATTAATAGGAAGGAGTTCCACTCTCTGAATGTTCAACTCGTGTGCAACCACCAACTCCGGATCATGCATTTGTGTGCACACTACCCAGGGAACGTGCATGATAGCTACATCCTGGGACACTCGGAGATCTCCAACGTCTTCAAGGTTCACCCGAGGATAATGGGATGGCTCTTGGGGGATAAGGGGTACCCGTTGAAGTCCTGGCTGATGATGCCAATGTGGAGGCCGGAGACCGAAGCAGAGACCTGATATAACAAAGCCCATTCTACCATCCGTGATGTCATTGAGCGGTGCATTCCGTTGCCTGGACCATTCTGGTGGTGCACTGCAGTACACCCCCAGAGGATCTCCCGCTTTGTGGTGGTTTGCTGTGTCCTCCACAACCTGACACAACAGCAGGGCGACATGCTGGAGGAGGAAGATGAGGAGGAGCCAAACCATGAGGGGCTGGAGGACGAGCCTGGAGAGGATCCATGGGTGCAGCCCAAAGATGGAGGGTAGGCTGCAGGGGCCCTGGCATGCCCAGATGGCCAGGGAGACTCTTATCCTCACCCACTTCTCATAGGATGAGGCTTTGTCTGTGAGCCCCCCCCCCCAACTCTCCCCCCCCCCCCCATTCACCCACTTCACCCATTGACCACCTCCACCCCCATCTTTACAACCCATTCCCTGGCCCTCCCACATCCCCATTGCCTGACCCTCCACCCCTCCCCTCCCCTCACCCTCCCCGACTACCCTTCCCACAATCGCAGGGTTTGTGTAACGTCGCCCCAGGGTGATGGGCCTGTGTTGGTACCGTCAGTGGGTCGATATACAAGGCAGGAGAGTGATGATAACTCGCTGTGAGGTAAGCTCTCGTGCTCCTCAGGTATGCCAAAGTCTGATCCCTGTCTTTCTGCTGACTCACACCTGCTCATACCCATACTCTGAACGGGGTCTGCGTTTGGTCTTGGACCACTGCGCCTGGGGGTGGGGAGAGCGGAGAGCAGCAGGAGGTGGGGTGCTGGCAGGCCCGCCGCGGGGAATAAAGTGACCTGTATTGGGTGTTACTTGATTTAATGGTGAACATTTGACATTTCCACTGTATTGCTTCGAGGACCACCCTTGGTTCCTACAGATAGTGCTCCCCCCCCCCCCCCCCCGCCCCCCCAACCCCCCCACTCACCCAGTGCCCACTCAGTGATCCTCAATCTCCTTGATCTTTCATACTCTACCACTACATCTAGGTTTGTCCCCAGGATGCACATCAGAGGAGGAGACAGCCTGTTGCTCTCCTTGTCCTGTGGCCCTTGGTGGACATTCTCTGGAGGGCCTGGAGCCAGAGAGCCCCTGCTGACATACCGATGTCATGGGCGTTGCCGAGCCGACCTGTTCTGCCCGTTGACCTCGAGATGTGCCGGCGTCAGAAGAGGGAGATGTGGGTGAGGTAGAGACTGCCACCGTCTCCATGGTGACAGGTACCGGGTCTGCCTCCGGCACGTCCTCCTCCCTGATGGTCCCTATAGGGCCCTGGGGGGGTCTCCATAGGACGGAGGGTGAGCTGGAGTGAGCTCCAAAGGCCACTGAGTCATCTGGCTTTGCCAGCACTGGTGGCTCCCCATTGTCTGCACCATGGCGATGACGCCCTCAGCAATGTTCCACAGTGACGGAGCCATGCTCTGCAGTGCCCTGCCAATGCCCACCTGTGTCTGGGACATGTCCCTCAGTGACTAGGACATGATATTGAGGCCCTCAGCCATGTTCTTCACAGACTGAGTCATGCCTTGGACACCACCACTCGACGCTGACGTTGTGCTCCAGGCTTTCCACTGCGGTGATCACCCGAGCTGTGTTGCCCTCAATGTCATGCATTGCCGGCACTATCTACTCCAAATTAAATGTTGCCATAGTCCCGGACGACCATAGACTGCTCCCCTTTTAAGGGACAGTTGACTGGTGGTGTTTCAACCTGAGGGTCACCACACCTCAGGGAAGGGGCAAGGTTGAGAACGCCATTGATATCCTTCTCAAAGAACACCATAAAGACTATGCAGATGTGCAGCCTGACCCTGGAAAACCTAGCTAAGCCTTTGTAGTGCTGCAAATTAATCTTGGACTCAGTGAGTCTGTATATTGACACAGTAACAATGTACAAGGATCAGTCCAATCAACCTGTGTTCGCCCTTGCCCTCTGTACAAACATCTTGTCCTCAGCTACTTTTCCAATAATTTTTCACCCTCTTTTACATCAAACACCCTCCCATCAAATCATCAATGTTGGCATAATTTCTGCCTCAGCCATCAATCCTGGACGTGGATTTCACAGTCTCACAGCTCTCTGTGTGAACAGGTTTCTCCTGCTCTCCGTTCCAAATCTCTGACATCGAACCATCCATGGCTCTTTATATTAGGCCTTTCAATTTGTGGATCCTGTCTGCTCCTAACTGCCCTGACTCATCCCTTTTTTTACAGTAGCCTTGGATTAAACCCATCTAGACTAGATTTGCTGATAATCAACTGAAATTTTCAAGACTAGTATCCACATTGTTCTTGGGTAAAGGCATTAAAGGATATGGCAGAAAGGCTGATAAATAAAGTTAATATCCAGATTACATTTGATCGAATTGAATCATTCAGGCTTGAGGGCACGAATGGCTCTTACCTCTTCCTAGACCTTTGAGATACTGTATCCAACATATAGCTGAACACATTCAGTCCATTTCTATTATTGGTTTTGATGTTTTGTTTGTCCAGCTTTGATATTCAAAGACAATAACATGACCCAATCTCCACAGAGTTGAACATCACTGAGGTTGACGGTTGTGGAAGTGACCAGAGTCTAAACAGCAATGCCAGCCTTCCCAATGTTCAGGGCACTGCATGTTATGCTGAGAGATCAGTCGCCAGCTGGGCAGTGTCCTTTGAACGGCTTCTGCAAGACCCCGTTGGTGTGAAGTATTTCACAGTAAGTATTCACCACAGTACACCGTCCCGCACCAAAGACGCATTGGACACGAACACCCACGACGCGTTGATCTTTCCGGAATATAAAGATAACCCCGGGTTCTTTTTATCAGAATCGACTAACTTCACCTCCTCGCCTTGTTCTCCATTCTCACCAAATGTGTCATAGATTTCATAGAGTTTACAGTGCAGAAGGAGGCATCATTGAGAGCCCTTTGACAATCCAAACTTTTCCCGTCGCGCCGTGACAATGCCTGCCAGTGTTGGGCTAGGAAATCTCACCCTACAAGTCTAGTAATGTAATCACCATCCTACCTGTACCTCTATGTATGTTGAGGTTTCGCCCTCGCCCACCATAGCCAACAGAGCACTCAACCGAGTGCGACCCATTACCTGCACCTCTGCCCTCACCCCTTCCCTTCCCTCCCAGGGCCATGACAGGTCTTGTCACCAAATCCATAAAATCCCTGCAGTGCAGAAGGAAGCCATTTCACCCATCGAGTCTGCACCTACCCTCTGAAAGAGCACCCTACCCAGGCCTGCTCCCTCCCTCTCCAGGTAACCTGTAACCCCACCGAACCACTGGACACTAAGGGGCAATTGTAGCATGACCTTACGTTTTCCCCGTGTCTGCGTGGGTTTCCTCTGGGTGCTCCGGTTTCCTCCCACAGTCCAAAGATGTGCACGTTAGGTGAATTGGCCATGCTAAATTTCCCTTAGTGTCCAAAAAGGTTAAGTGGGGGTTACTGGGTTATGGGGATAGGGTAGAGACGAGTGGTGGGATTCACCAACTCCCCGCTGGGCCGGAGAATCGCCAGGGGCGGTGTGAATCCCGCACCGACGCCGGCTGCTGGCTTCTCCGCCGCCGGTTTTTTGGTGGGGCGGGAATCGCGTTGCGCCGGTCGGGGGCCGTTGGCAGCAGCCCCCTCGCGATTCTCCATTCCGCGATGGGCCGAGTGGCTGCCTGTTTTCGGCCAGTCCCGCCGGCATATATTACACCAGGTCATTACCGGCGGGACTGGGCTCTGCGGGCGGCCTGCGGAGTCCTCGGGGAGGGGCGCGGGGCAACCTGGCCCCGGGAGGGGGCCCCCACAGTGGCATGGCCCGCGATCGGGGCCCACCAAACCGCGGACAGGCCTGTGCCGTGGGGGCACTCTTTCCCTCCGCGCCGGCCGCTGTAACGGTCCACCATGGCCGGCGCGGAGAAGAACCCCCCTGCGCATGCGCTGGGATGACGCCAGTACACGCTGGCGTTCCCGCGCATGCGCCAACTCGTGCTAGCCGGCGGAGGCCCTTCGGCGCCGTTTGGCGCGGCGCCAACCCCTCACTTTTCAACGCACGAACCTCCGCATTCAAAGGATCCGCAATATCTGCCAACTCGAGCATGATGCCACCATGAAATACATCTTCCCCTCATCCACTTGTCAGCATTTCGCAGGGACCATTCCCTCTGGACAACCTGAACCACTCCTCAATCACCCCATCCTCTCCCTACGGCACTTTCCTTTGCATCCCAGAAGGTTGCAACACCTGCCATTTTACCTCCTCCTTCCTCACCATTCAAGTTCGCAAATACTCCTTTCAGGCTAAGCAGTGTTTCACTTTCACCTCCTTCAATTTGGCTTATTATATTTGCTGCTCCTCGACATAGGGGAGAATAAACGTAGACTGGGTGACCACTTCGCAAAACACCTGGGGTGAAATTCTTCGGTATCGGCGCGATATCCGCCGACCGGCGCCAAATATGGCGCAAATCAGTCCGGCATCGCGTCGCCCCAGAGGTGCAGAATCCTCCACCCCATGACCGGCCGAGCCCTCACCTTGAGGGGCTAGGCCCAAGCCGGACTGATTTCCGCCCCGCCAGCTGGCGGAAAAGGCCTTTGGTGCGCCGCCAGCTGGCGCGGAAATGACATTGCCGGGCGGTACATGCGCGGGAGTGTTAGCGGCCGCTCACGGCATCCCCGCGCATGCGCTGTTGAGGGAGCCTCTTCCGCCTCCGCCATGGTGGAGACCGTGGCAAAGGCGGAAGGAAAAGAGTGCCCCCACGGCACAGGCCCGCCCGTGGATCGGTGGGCCCCGATCGCGGGCCAGGCCACCGTGGGGGCACCCCCCGGGGCCAGATTGCCCCGCGCCCCCCCCAGGACACCGGAGCCCGCCCGCGCCACCGGTAAGAGAGGTGGTTTAATCCACGCCGGCGGGACAGGCATTCTAGCAGCTGGACTTCGACCCATCCGGGCCAGAGAATCGCGGGCGGGGGGGGAGGGGGCGCCAACCGGTGCGGCGCAATTCCCGTCCCCACCGAATCTCCGGTGCTGGAGAATTCGGCAACCAGCGGGGGCGGGATTCAGGCCAGCCCCCGGCGATTCTCCGACCCGGCGGGGGGTCGGAGACTCTCGCCCCTTAGCTCCATCCGCAACCTTCCCTTTGCGCTCCATTTCAACTCAGCATCTTGTTCTCATGCCCATATATCTGCCCTTGGCCTGCTACAATCCTCCAGTGATGCCAAGAGCAAATTGGAGGAGCAGCATCTCATCTTATGATAGGCATGTTACAGCCGTCAGGACTCAACATTTAGACTGTGACCTTTCTCATCCATCTTGACCCCCTTTTCCAATCCAAAAAGTCTTTTGTCCACACAAACACCGCCCCCCCCCCCCCCCCCCCCCCCCCCGCCCCATCCCCTTCAGGGCCATCTATCACTTGTTCTTCAGCTTTGCTGTCATAAGTTCATAAGATATGGGAGCAGAATTAGGCCACTTGGTCCATCGAGTCTGCTCCGCCATTCGATCATGGCTGATCTCATCCTGGCCTCAACTCCACCGTCCTGCCGTTCTCCATAACCCTTCAACCCATTACCAATTAAAAATCTGACTAACACCGCCTTAAATTTACTCACTGTACCAGCATCCACCGCACTCTGGAGTAGCGAATTCCACAGATTCATAACCCTTTGGGATAAGTAGTTTCTCCTTAACTCTATTTTAGTTTGCTACCTCTTATCCTGACCTCTCGTTTTAGAATGTCCCACAAGAGGAAGCATCCGCTCTATGTCTCCTTCATCCATACCTTTTATTATCTTGTATTATCATTTGATCTCCCCTCATCTTTTCACTGAGCACTGACCTTTGTTCTCTTATTAACATATTCTGCTATCTTACTTTAATGCCACAATCAACACCTTCTGTAGTCCTTCACACTGCCATGAACACTCTCTCTCTTGTGCCCTGCACATTTGCTGCTATCCTTTCTAGTTTTCACCTATCACTTCCTATTTACTCCTCCCACTCCCCACTTTTAAACGCTATAAAATCCATCACATTTCTCCCTCTCTTTAACTCTGAAGAGGAGTCATACCAACTCGAAAGGTTAACACTGTTTCTCACTCCACAGATGCTGCCAGGCCTGCTGAGTTTTTCAGCATTTTCTATTTTTATTTCACATTTCCAGCACCCGCAATACTTCACTTTTAATGAAAGTTTATATTGATGGGGTTAAATGAATTAGAATAGGAGGAGGCATATGTAGAGCATGAGGACAAGCAATTGGGATGAATGGTCTGTTTCTGTCCTTTAGGATCTATGGGGAGAATTTTAACTTTTTAGCCTGCTTGGAGAGGGGGAGCATGGCGACTGAGGTTACCACACCTTTTAGCTCTACATTGTACGAGTGATGTCGGCAACCTACTCCCCACCTGCAGATCGGGCCTTATTGACAGGCTTGGCTTGCAATCAGAGAAGATTCTGGGAGGTCACATCGAGCCCTGACCCAGAGAGGGCAGATGATGGTGGGTGGGGCAGGGAGGGAGGGGGTGGCCATGTGTGAGATGGGGTGGGGTGGTTTTATCTTTGTGTGGGATTAGGGCTGTTAATCAGGTGAAAGGGGGTTGTTCGATCCCAGAAGTCGGGGTGGTTATGGATTGGAGGCATGAAGAATGGAAGGCCTAAGAAAGAGATTGAAGGGCTCAAGAGGGGTGGGGATGGATGTAGACTTCATGGAAAGTTAATAGGCCTTGTGGGACATCTGGAAGTTTTGGGCTAGAGTGAGGACTGAGGCTTCAGCAGGGCAAGTGTACTGGCCTGAGGGGAGCTTGGCAGAGGTCCGAAGTAATATGGGGGAGGGTGTCCTATCACAGGGAGTTCGCAAAACAGGTCAACTGTATTCAGCAGGGAATCAGAAAAGGTGCTCACCTCCTGGACCTAGCTGCTAGCTGCCCACAATATCTCTTTAGTTGACGGGTTTCCCCAAGGCCCAGGAAACCCAGTTGGTCAGAGTTAAATATGAGGCACATGCTTAAATTGCAAACCTGCCTTCTGGGAATAGGTTGGATGCATTCACCACCCCCTTTGCCGTACAATTCCCAGCCTCCTTCATAAAAACCGGAACTGGCTGAGTCGAAGTCTGGATTCAGATTTGTAATACTTTAAGCACCCACCCGACCTCCTTTGGGGTCAGAATTCCACTGCCCATGAATAGGTTTGCAATAAATTGGAGGTAAATTCACCTAATAAATCCATATCTACACTTGCCTGGAAGGAAATGAAATTACACAGTGGTGAGTCATTGCCATATGACAGTGGTGAAGAATTTTTTTCTGTGGTGTAAAGTAATTTGTGTATTTGTGGGAACAACGTCAATACTGGGAATGGTGGCATTTTGTAAAACCTCTCACCTTAATCGGAAATTCCAAGAGTGCAAAGAACAGGCAGTCAATTAAAAAGCTTATCAAATTGGACCAAGGTATTGGTGAGTGACATGTGATGGGGGACTGGGGGATGTCGACCAATAGATTTAGTCTCATTGTTGGGGGAAATGTCTTGGGCGGGATTCTCTCAGCCCACGTCGGGCCGGAGAATCGTCGGGCCGGGCGCGAATCGCGCGACGCCGCCATGACGCCAGTCCACCAATTCTCCGGAGAGCACCATGTTGCGTCGGGGCCGACAGGGAGAAGGGAACCACCGCGCATGTGGGCAATCGCGCCGGTCGCACTGCGCATGCGCAGACCTGCCGGTATCGGCACCTGGAGTGGCGTGGGTCGCTCCAGTGCCATGTTGGCCTCCTGTAGGGGTCAGAATCGCTGCTCCTGGGGCCAAGTTGATGCCGTCGCGTGAACAACGGTGTTAACACTTAACCTCAGGATCAGGGAATCCCACCCCTTGTCTCCACATGGTGGAATGACATCATCCTGTTTGGGAACAGTGTAGAAGAATAAATCTGCTTCACTTCTGATCTCTGCATAGCATAGATTATAAATCTGATTCACTCCTGGTAGAAAGTAGAACTTTGAATCTGGGTCACTCCTGGTCTCTTTACAGTGTAGGATTCAGACATGCTCCTTAAAATACATTTCCTTTCAATTGTGCTTCCATGAAGCACCGTAGGGATTTTCCTATCGTATAAAGGTGCTATAGAAATGGACGTTGTTGTAGCAGTAGCTATAGTACCGATAGTTGTGTATCTGGAGAGAGGAATATTCAAGAGGGTATTGGTGAGGTTGAGTTTGGCCCAGTTCACCTTCTTCATAATAACCGCTGCTGTCTCCTCTTTCCTTAGGAGTTTTTAAAGAAGGAATTCAGTGCGGAAAACATATTATTTTGGCAAGCTTGTGAACGTTTTCAGCAGATCCCAGCAGATGACTTGGACCAAGTAAGTGTTGGTTGATCCTAATTTCCTCCGCATGCATTCACTATGTCTTCAGCTTTCTTGTCTCTTCTGGAGGGCACCAGCTTAGGTAGGGTAAGTTTTCTTCTGGTTGCCTCATGTCATTCTCCCCAAGCGTACACCGATCATGTCCAGCTGTGGACAATGAGGCCTCTCGCGAGGCGTCCCAAGCGTCGCACGTCCCGCGTGAGGCCTCAAATGGTACAGAGGCTCTGACCTGAAATGATTGAATTCAATGTTGGGTTTGAAAAGTTGCAAAGTGCATAATCAAAAGATAAAATACAGTTCCTTGAGCTTCATTTGAATAGTGTTGAAGGTCAAGGACAGAGAAGTCAGAGTGTGGGTGGGTGGAGAATTAAAATGTCAAGTGGCCAGCAACTCAGGGTCACGTTCCTAGACTGAGTGGAAGTGTCTCACAAAGGGGTCACTCTCCATTTGATCTTGCTGCTGTACAACGTGTTGTGCTGTGAACAGCGAAGGACACTAAGGGTGGGATTCTCCATCCATTCACGCTGGTGGGACTCTCCGTTCCCGCTGCGTTGAATGGAATTTAGGCTGGTGCCAAATTCTCCCTTGTTGCTGGCAGTGGGAGCGGGGCTGACGCGGAGAATCTCAGCCTAAATTGAAAGCAGTATTACCAAACCAATATTTCACCTGGAAGAAATGTTTGGGGCCATGGACAATAAGAATGATGGAGGAACAAGGGCAAAACCTGCATCTCCTACACTTGCATGGGAAGGGGACAGAGTGTTGGGGTGATTGAAGCACTGACCAGTGTGTCGCCGTGGGGACATCCAGGGCGGGATTCTTTCAGCCCACGCCAGACCAGAGAATTGCCGGGCCGGGCGCGAATGCACGACGCCGCCCCGACTCTGGTCTGTCGATTCTCCGGAGAATCGGCGCCGGCATGGCCGGTTGGAGGCCGCGTGACTCTCCACCCGGGATGGACCGAATGGCCGCACAAAATATCCGAGTCCCGCTGGTGCCGTCCACGTGTGGTCTTACCCGTGTGGGACCTTTGCCGTGCATCCATCCGGGGGCGGCCTGTTGGGGGAGGAAGGGGGTCCCACCCCAGGTGGAGCCTCCGCTGTGGCCTGGCCTGCGATCGGGGCCTACCGATCGGTGGGCTGGGGGCCTCTTTTGCTCCACGCCGGCCCCTGTAGGCCTACGCCATGTTGCGTTGGGGCCGGAGCGGAGAAGGGATTCACCATGCATGCACGCAATCGTACCGGTCGCAGTGCGCATGCGCAGACCCGCGCCACCCATCTGACGGCGGTATCAGCTGCTGGAGTGCCGTGGGTCGCTGCAGTGCTGTGCTGGCCCCCTGTAGGGGTCAGAATCGCTGTTCCTTGGGCCAAGTTAACACCGTCGTGAAACGCGACGGCATTTACAACATTGTCAACACTTCGCCTCAGGATCAGAGAATCACGCCCCCTTTCAGAATGCTGTAAATGGAAAGGAGGTGATGACGTCAGACAGGAGGTGGCAGAAATGGCAGAGAATGATTTGTTGAATGTAGAGGCTGGTGGGGTGGAGGGTGTGTGCCGGGGATATTACTATACTGCTGTGGGAGCAGGAAAAAGGCATGAGAGCATAAATGTGTAAAATGGAATAGACATGGTTGAGAGCTCTGTCAACTTTGGTGGGGGAGTCGGCGAGGAATCCTCAATTAAAAATAGACGGGAATATTGATAGCATTGGTATGAAATGCTGCATTGTCAGAACAGAGTTGAAGAAATTGGAAGAATGGAGCCGTGTCCTTCCAGCTAGGAAACAAAACGAAGTGTGAGCAAGTGTAGTTGAAATAACTGTGAGAGTAGCTGGACTTATTGAAGCTATATCAATATTGTTTATGAATAATATGTTTTAATATATTCCGCTAATTACTCAGGTATAGCTCCCATCATTACAGGAATTGCACTGTTTTGATCCCTTTCTCTTTGCTCCTGTGTTAAGCTCTCAAAGATTGCGAGTGAGATCTACAACACATACCTGTCCAGCAACTCCCTCAGCCCCATCAACATTGACAGACAGGCACATCTGGAGAAGGACGTTCTCAATGACCCCACATCGGATATGTTCAAAGCACAACAGCTTCAGGTATTCTCTTCCAGGTTTTGCCTCATTTCACCACATGATCGAGTGTCAATCTGTAAAGAGGTTAAGACATCTCTGGTACTAGCTCACAGTCTTAGAGCAATATCTTCAGATGGAGTTTGTGTGGAAAACCTTTATTGGGCTTCATGCTTCCTGGTTGGGGGCATGTCCACTGTGAAAACTTTCTGCCCCAAGAAGATAAACTGATAGGAGTTATATTTGTTTAAACTTTTCCCTTCCCTCAGCAAAATATTGGATCATTTCACTTTGCCTGGACTGAACCATTCCTCAACCATCTCTGCTCTTTCAGGTAGACAGCGAGCTTCTATCCTATTAAACTACAGATGTTAGCCGAAGCTCAATGGCAGCATTCTCACCTCAGAGTCAGACGTTCACCAAGTCAACCGCTATTCCAGGGATTTGGGATGGGATTTTCCGGCCTTGCTCGCCAAAGGTGACCCCCCTCCCCAGCGGGTTCCCCGGTGGCAGGGCGAATGAGACATACAAAACGCCTTAGACTTCAGTGGAACCAGAAGATCCCACCAGCGGTTAATGGCGAGCTGCCTCCGCCGCTGGAAAACATGCTCTGGAGGGACTGGAAAATCCCACCCATTAACACATCATTGCAGCAGAGCCTGCGATACAATACCTGGGGATTCTGTAGGAGGTGTCATCGTTTGATGGCATGTTGAACCCAGTCCCTGTCTTACCTTCCCGGTCGGGATGTAAAATGTTCCACTGCACTGTTTCGCATAAAGCAGGAGGTTTAAGCACACTGTCCTGGCCAATATCTAATCCTCAACCAACATCTTTAAAACAGATTATCAGGCCATTTATCACACTGCTATGTGAGGGAACTTACTGTGTCCAAATTGGCTGCCAGGTTTCCGACATTAAAACAGTGACTACACTTCGAAAGTACTTCACTGGTTATGTAAAAATGTAGGACAACCGGATGCCATGAAGTACAGGACGTGTAAAGTGTAGGATATATAAATGCAGGACATTGCACAATCCCAGCACATGGTTATCCATCACTGGACAGATAATCATTGCCTGAGGGCTCTACCAAAGTAGAAAATCAGTGCATTGATTTAATTTGATTTTTCGTCTCCTGTTGGAAGTCCGCGTAAGAATCACAGAATCATGCAGCACAGTGAGGCTTTTGACCTGTTATGACTGCGTAGAAGATCTAACTAATTAGTTGCTCTCCACTGACCTTTACTCAAAGACATGCAAATTTTCCTCCTTCAAGTATTCATCCTATTCCCGTTTGAAAATTTTAATTGAAGCTGCTTCCGTTACCCTTTCAGAGAGCACATTCCAGATTGTCACAATTCTCAGCATTTTTTTTCCTCATCTGTTACCTTTGCTAATGACCTTAAATTTGCTTCCTCTGATCTGCGAATCTTCTAAAATTGGAAAAGGTACGTCCTTACTCTAATATATTAGAACGATTTTGAACACTCCTAAATCTCATCTTTACCTTTTCTTCTCCCAGGAGAACAACAGATTCTCTCTGTCTCTCTGCACATCCTCCCGAATATGCAGTGCCCAGAATCAAACACAATGGCCCATAACTGTCTAACCAGCATCAGAAAGAGATGGCCTGTAAGATACAGAAAAATGTAATGCACACTTACCTGTTCTTAAAAGTTTGGATGGAGGGGTCGATGTTTGGCGGAAGGGTCAGAGTAGGGATGAGTCAGGGGGATGGGGAGGTCGAGGGAGTGAGAGTGTGGGATTGAAGGGATCATGGAGGTGGGGGAGATTGGGGTTGGTCGGGTTGGATCTGTGTGTCGGGGTCAGTCTGGTGGGGGTGGGGGTGGTCAGGTCACAGGGGCATGGGACAGAGTCAGGCCATGGTGGGGGGGGGGCGGGCCTGTGAGGCAGAATCCTTTGGGAGGGGGGGGGGGTCAGGTTGGTGGCGAATACCATGGGAGGGGGGCTAATAGTCGAGGATGTGGGGGGTGTCCTGTCGGGTGGCTGGCCTGAATTTTTACAATAGTTTCCCAGAAGTTAGAAGAAATTTTAATTCTATTTTTTTCTGAATAACTATTGGTGTAACCCTGGTTGAACCATTCGAAGTTTGCAATTTAAATTGCATTTTCGGATGGTTTCCAACGCAGGGCAATTGCCCAGATGATGCTTGCACTTCTGGGCAATTGCCATACAAACCTTACCTATGAAATTCGGAAAGGGATTCCCCAGCACATCTTCGCATTAACAGCCCCCCCTCCCTCCCCCCCCCAATTCGACACTGGGGAGCTCGTAGCATACAGCCCAGTATTCCAGCTAAGGCCAAACCAATTTAGTAACGATTAATGGTTCAGCATAACGTCCTTGCTTTTGTACTTTACACCTCTGTTAATAAAGCCCAGAATTCCATATTTTTTAAAAACAGCCGCTGCCAAATACTTGTGCACAAACCCCTCTGGATCCCTCTGTTCCTGCATGACCTTTAATATTACTTTATGTTTAAAAAATTAACTCTCCTCATTCTTCCTTCAAAAATAAATCATTTTTACTCTTTTAAACTTTAAAATTCATATGCCTTGTGTGTGCCTATTTCACTAGTTTACGTCCCCCATATTGTTTATGACATTTTGTGCTATCTGCAAACTTTAATTATTCACTGTATTCCCCAAGTCATTAATATATATCTAAAAGAGCAGTGTTTTTAATATTGACACCTGGGGAACAACGTTGTGTTGTTCAACGTTGCAACTTCATTGCAATTTGATGTGAGGAAAACATAAGTAGTTTTATGGATTTATATTTGTATTGGTAAACATTAGAAATAAGGTTAGTTTTAAGTGTCTTTAGTTTAATTTTTCCAGCCTGGAACAGTTAAACCTATAGTAAGATTCATGCTGGACAAAGATGTTTGTGTGTGTAGGAATTGGTTAAATTCCAACTGTGTTTCTGTCATGCTTAAAGTGGGCTACAACAGGAAGAATAAATAAACCAGCATTGTTTGCTTTGCAACTGTGGGGCCTTGTAAGGTTGATAATCTTTTCAGTTTTAGTTTAGCTAATTTGATTGCAGTTGGAGATAGGTAGTGAGAGAGAAGGCAGCTCTCATCGTTCTGCTGGTTTTAGAAGGCTAAAGAGGGAACATCTTTTTCCGCCTTGCTCAAAGAAAATCCATACTATGGAGTAATGGTTAAAAAAACAGATAGAATCATAGCATTCACAGTGCAGAAGGAGGCCATTCGAATCTGCACCTGTCCTTGGAAAGAGCAACCTACTTTAGCCCACTCCTCCATAACCACATTGTACCTTTTGGACATGAAGGGGTAATTTAACATGGCCAATCCACCTAAACTGCACATCTTTGGATTGTGGGAGGAAACCGGAGCACCTGGAGGAAACCCACACATAGACGGGGAGAACATGCAAAGACCACACAGTCACTAAGGCCAGAATCGAATCCGGGTCCCTGGAGCTGTTGGGCAGCAGTGCTAACCACTGTGCTACCAGACATCTAAAGTCCAGATAATTAAGGAAACTAGAGATTTAAAGAGAAGCGTCCACAAAGACTGGAGTTAAGTGATCAGAGACCAAAGTGTGGTTCTGAAGAATTCAAGAAAGGGTCAACAAGGTGTTCTGAGTTAAGGAGACAATTGCAACAACCAGATTGAAAGTGGGATACCATTCTTCAAACATAAATCAAATATTTGATGCCATTTTAACACAGTGGGGGAACTGAGAGTTAAAGCAACTGTGAGCAATTTACACAGCAATTAAGACAAATAAATCCTAAAGGGGTTGGTGTAAAATCCTGGATTGGATTCGCTGTTAAAAGTGAGGTGGAATCTTTGTTTAAAAGTGTCATTTGGAAAATCTGATCTGGATTTCAGAATGCAAACCACTAAGGGAAGGCATTATTATGAGAAGATTTTAAAGCATGTTTTTGGGAGTTTAGAAATTTTTATCTGCGGCATGGTAGTACAGTGAGAGGCAGCATGGCAGCACAGTGGTTAACAATGTTGTTTCACAGCACCAGGGACCCGGGTTCGATTCCCGGCTTGGGTCACTTTCTGTGTGGAGTCTGCACGTTCTCCCCGCGTCTGCGTGGGTTTCCTCCAGTTTCCTCCCACAATTCCAGAAAGACGTGCTTGTTAGGTGAATTGGACATTCTGATTTCTCCCTCACTGTACCCGAACAGGCGCTGGAGTGTGGTGACAAGGAGGTTTCCACAGTAACTTCATTGCAGTGTTGATGGAAGCCTACTTGTGACACTATTAAAGATTATTATTATTATTATTATTATTGAAACATGCTCCACTTCTTTCCCCAGGCATCCAGAATTGCTTCCTTCCTCATTGGGCTAAAAACAAATTTATCAAAAGCTTTTTCTTGTACATATTTCAGGAATTCCTCCCACTATTTATGTGGGTTATATTCGGATAACTGAAATCTCCTATATCCCTGAAGCTCTTGCAACCTTCTGTTATTTGCCTGCAAATTTGCTCTTCCATTTCCTTTACAACATTTGGTGGTCAATGGGATGCACCCAGTAGCATAACAGCTTGTCTATTGTTCTTTAATTCTTTAAATAGAATTTCGGATTTACCACACCACATTATATTTCTCTCTCTACAGATATTTAACCTGATGAAATTCGATAGCTACACACGTTTTGTGAAGTCCTCACTTTACCAACAGTGTGTGTTGGCAGAGGTCGAGTGTCAACCACTACCTGGTAATAATTCACAGGAAAGAAGTCCAGCCTTGGAACACAGATATGACAAGGAGAAGAAGGTAGGACCCAATCCCTAAGACAATCTGACACAACCTTTAATGTACAGTCCCTTGAGTGTTCCTATTAAATTGACTTGCAGCACCGAAAGCCACACCACATTTTTTGGTGCTCCTATTTAGTTTTCTGCAGCATGTACATGAAAAGGCGCCGGAATGTGGTGACTGGGGGCTTTTCACAGTAACTTCATTGCAATGTTAATGTATGCCTACTTGTGGCAATAAAGATTATTATATTTTTATGTTGGTGGTGATACGTTCACTTTAACAGGTTAAATTCCACTCTGCCCCATTTTGATTTACTTAAACCCTGGCTCTTGCTGATCTATGTCCTTTATTTGTGGCAGGCAGGGTGTGTCACAACAGAAATAGTGAGAACTTCATATCAGACTGATGGAATTTCCTTATGTGAGTAAGTGGCTTGGAGGAGCCACTGTAATACACCAAATGGGCGAGCTTTTACAATTTGTCCCAATAGTTAGACTTGCTCACATGTGCTTCGGTTTTGCAGATTATTGTTGGAAATGTAAACTGATAGCAAGATAGCTGATAGCTGATAACAAGAAAATCAAGGCAGCTCTGATCTTTGTGAACAACAGGAAAAACAGTATATCATCTTTACAAATGAGAATTAAGGATTGCAAAATAAACAAAAATGAGGATAAATTAAAGTGGTGAACTAAAGTTCACATCGTGTACAGAAAGGAGAACTAGAGAGGGAAAGAATGATTGGATTAAGAAAGAAAATGAAAAGGAGGCAGTAAAGAGAAGTGAGAACAAAAGTAAAAATTCAAAATTTGAATTTTTAAAATCCCGAACAACTATTCACAACCTGAAGGAATGAGAGTCCACATATTTAATTGTTCTCTTCCTGGACCATGAGTTTATTGTCATTAACAATTATCAGGTTGTTAAAAGAGTACTTACACTTTTAGTTTCTGGATGTAACTTTCTGTGGTGCGTTTAATGCGGATTTATCTGTAAATCCAACAACTTCCCGAAACGCAAGACTGATTCAGTTTTGAAAGTGTAAATTGTCCAACAATGTGTGATGATTCGCAGTTCACAGCTATGTTGTAATTGGATAAATCTCAGATGGGCACGCGTACTACAGTTTATTTCCTTACAGGGTTTTATATTTGCAGATGCTCCATCAGGCAGCCTATTTAGCTGTTTTGTTAAACCTTTCATAATTTTATTATTTGTGGGCAAGTGTTTTTTTCTTCATTACTATAAGTCTTTGGCTGATTTGCACATTAATAATGGTGTGTGTTGTTGATAGTCCTCTATTTATTCAGCTAAATCTGGCCTATGTCCTTTTGGTATGGCACACACTGGACTGAGCTCAGATGTGATAGATCAGGCGTTGGAACACTTCCACTTCACGGAGCAGTGGATAACCTTCACAATGCACCTTTTACCATCCTGCAGCAGCAGAAGAAGCTGAAGTCAGGAAAGTCTTTCAATGGTATCCCACAGGACAGCTATGATAGAAAAGGAGGAAATCTGGAAAAACAGATCCGGAGGAGTAAAAGCAAGCTGAATCGGAAGAACGAGAAAAGAGATTCCTTTGGAGGTTAGGCATGAAAAATCTACTTGATAAATGGAATGTAATATCTTGTAATATAATGTAATGGGATGTAACACAATGTAAAAGGTTATAGTACACTGTAATGTCAATATGCTAGAATAGGTTGCAATATGATTCAATGGACTGCATGGGGAAGTGATGTAGTAGTGGTATTGACACTGGATTAGCAATCCAAAGACCTAGGGTAATGCTCTGGGGTCCTGGGTTCAAATCCCACTACAGCAGATGATAAAATTTGAATTTAATTTTTTTTAAATCTGGAATTAGAAGTCTAAGAAATTAGTGATGACCAGTGTCGATCATTATGAAAAAAATCTCCATTTCATTCACTAATGTCCTGGAGGGAAGGAAATCTGCCATCCTTACCTTGTCTGGTCGACATGTGACTCCGTGTCCACAGCAATGTGGTTGACTCTTAAATGCCCACTAAAATGGCCTAGCGGTTCATTCAGTTCAAGGGCAATTAGGATGATCAATAAATGCTGGCTCAGCAAGCGATGCCCACATCCCATGAATGATTTTTTAAAAAAGAGTTATAATGTGATACAATTCAATCTAGTGGGGTCCTTCAGGGTACAAAGGGATTTTCTCATTTGTTAAAAGACCTTCGGCTGGATTCTCCGCCGGCGGGATGCTCCATTTTGCTGGCAGCCCAGGGGTTTCCCGATGGCGTGGGGCTGCGCCACAATGGGAAATCCCATTAACCAGCCGGCGTAACAAGGCATCCCACTGGCGAGGGGAAACAGAAATGCGGCGAGGCGGAGAATCCAGCCCTTTGCTCTTATGAAGCAAACTTGATGATCTCTCACATCTGGCATGTGAGAGGTCACATATATATTTTTCCCAATTTTCTAACACTTCATTCCCCCTGAACATTGGAGCCCAAACTGGGTTGCAGTTCCACAGGCATCAACTGCTCTTGATACACCACCAATATTGTCAGGCTTATCAACCCTACAAGACATAGCATCCTATCCTTATTGCACATTCACATGACATTGAACTGAGCTTGAATTCTTACAGCAATGACGGTTGACAATAACATGTTGTGCACTATGGGTTACCTTCACTGACAGTTCTGCTGCTGCCTTGGAATGGGCCCCATAACAAACAAAATACCTTCTATCTGCCATCCTTGAACATCCAGACCTTCGACCTGCAGTGTGCACTATCTCGCTAAGATTTCTTCAACAGCACGTTCCAAACCCACAAATCTCACCACTAACAGGACTAAACCATGGGAATATTGTCACCCCCAAGTTCACGTCCAAGTCACACAGAACTCTGTAAATATCCCGTTGTTCCTTCATCGACATTGGGTCAAACCCCTGGAAATCTCTACTTAACAGGGGTATGTCCTTGGCCCAACCATTTTCAGCTGCTTCATCAATGACCTTCCTTGCATCATAGGGTCAGAAGTGGGGATGTTTGCTGATGACTGCACAATGTTCAGCACCATTCCCGACTCCTCAGATACTGAAGCAGTTCATGTGCAATATGCAGCAAGACCTAGATAATATCCAGGCTTGGGCTGACACGTGGCAAGAAACACTTGCACCACACAAATGCCAGGCAATGACCTTCTTCAACAAGACAATCGAATCATTGCCCCATGACAATAAATGTCATTACCATCACTGAATCCCCCACGATCAACACCCTGGTGGTTACCATTGACCAGAAAATGAACCGGACTAACAATACAAGTATTATGGTTACAAGAGCAGGTCAGAGGTTAGGAATCCTATAGTGAGTAACTCACCTCCTAACTCCCCAAAGCCAGTCCACCATCTACAAGGCACAAGTCAGGAGTGTGATGGAATACTCCCCACTTGCCTGGATGAGTGCAGCTCCAACAAAATTCAAGATGTTTAGTGCCATCCAGAACAAAGCAGTCTTTTGATTGGCACCTCATTCACAAATATTGTCTCTGTTCACCACTGACGCACAGTGGCAGCCGTGTTTACCATCTACAAGAGTCACTGCAGGAACTCACTTTGCCTCCTTAGACACACATGTCCACAGTGGTTCAGGAAGGCAGCTCACCACCAGTTTTTCAAGGGCAATAAGTGATCGGCAATAAGTGCTGGCCTAGCCGTCGACCGGAGAATCGGCACCAATCGCGCCGGTGCGGTCGCCGCGGTGCCGGTCGGGGATCGCTGAAAGCTCCCCACCCCCCCGATGATTCTCCGCACTCGAAGGGCCGAGTGCCCACCGAGTTCCACCGAGTCCCGCCATCGTCGTTCGCATGTGGTCCTACCCAGTGGGACCTCATCGTTCTGGCTGCGGGGGCCGTCCTGGTGGGGGGGAGGGGGTATCTGACTCCGGGGGGGGGGTCTACAGTTGTTCAGGAATGTGGCTGACCACCACCTTCTTGAGGGCAGCTCGAGATGAGCAATCCACAAACGTTCACTCCCTTCACCAGCGATGCACAGTGGCAGCAGTGCGTGAAATCTACAAGTTATCTGGCAGGAATCTTAGGCAGCACCTTCCAAACATGAGGGGCGGATTCTCCCGCAAATGACGGGATGGCCCGACGTCGGCGCCAGGAACGGCGTGAACCACTCCTGCATCGGGCCAACCAGAAATTGCGGAATCCTCCGCAATTGGCCGGAGTGGTTGGCGCCGCGCCAACTGCCGGCGATGGGCCGGCGCGAGTTGGCTCATGCACACACTGGCCGCGTGTGTTCCTGCGCATGCGCAGGGGGGGGGGGTTCTTCTCCGCGCGGGCCATGGCAGAGCCTTACAGAGGCCGGCGTGGAAGGAAGGAGTGCCTCCACGGCACAGGCCCACCCGCAGATCGGTGGGCCGCGATTGCGGGCCAGGCCACCGTGGGGTCCCCCCCCGGGGCTTGATCCCCTCGCGCCCCCCCCCCCCCCCCCCCCCCAGTGCTGGATCCCGTCACGCCCCCCGAGGACTCCATTAGACATCCTACCAGCCTGGTCCTGCCGTGTGGGACCCTGTCCATTTCACGCCAGCGGGACTGGCCAGGAACTGATGGCTGCTTGGGCCATCGGGGCCGGAGAATTACTGGGGGGGCTACTGCCAATGGCCTCCAACCGGCGAGGCGTAAACCCCGCCCGAAAACCGGTGCCGGAGAATAAGGCAGCCGGCGTCAGAGCGGCGGGGCGGGGTTCACGCCGCCCCCCCAGGGGATTCTCCGACCCGGCGGGAGCTCGGAGAATCCCCCCTATGATCATTACCATCTAGAAGGACAAAAGCAACAGAAGACTGGGAGCACCATCACCTGGAGGCTCCCCTCCAAGTCACTCACCACCCTGACTTGGAAATATCTCGCCGTTCCCTTCACTGTCGCTGGGTCAAAATCCTGAACTCCCTCCCTAACAGCACTGTGGGTGTACGTACACCACATGGAATGCAGCGGTTCAAGAAAGAGGCTCACCACCACCACCTTCTCAAGGGCAATTAGAGATAGGCAAATATTCTGGCCTAACCAGTGACGTCCACATCACGTGAATGAATTAAACAAACATGGACTGCAGTGGCTCAGGAAGATAGCATACCATCACCTTCTTGTGAACAGCTAGGGATGAGCAAGAAATTCTGATGACAAAATCATGAGAAGATTTATTTTAAAAAGGTCAAAGATTTCTTAGAGCCATTAAACTCTCTGCCAGGAGGACAGCATGAAGTTTCAACAGGATACTTTTGGCCAAACACTGATAGTTACAATTCTCCACCTCAACACCCGGTATAGTACTCTTAGTTGCATAATTTGGAGATTTGCAACAGAGCAATGACCTGTTGTCAATCCACTTTGCACACAGTTACATTTAAACAGAAAATGCTGGAAAAACTCAGCAGGTCAGGATGCATTTGTGGAGAGAAAAGCAGGTAACTTTTCAGTTTCCCTCCACAGATGCTGCCTGACCTGCTGAATATTTCAAACATTTTCTGTCTTTATATCAGATTTCCAGTATCTGCAATGTTCTGCTTTTGTGTGATGTTGTCCCTCCTCCCACCCTGCCCAGTATATTTATCTGAATGAACGTTTCCAGCTTTTATGTGTTTTGTATTTTTGTCTGTGATTTTCAAGTTCTGAATATTCTCAATGCTTAGAATGACAACCTAAAGTTTTTAGTGCCATCCCCCATCTCCCAATCTGTTCAGTGTCGGCAATCGCTCAGCTCACGGCACACTTACCGCTGAGTCAGAAGCTTGTGGTTTTAGCTCCTCGCCTGAGAACTGAACACACAACCTAGGCTAACCGCCCAGTTCAATGCAGAGGAAGTGCTGCACTATTGGAGGTGCTACCTTTCAGATTAACAATTAAATTGAGGCCCCGTCTACCCTCACAGGTGAAGCTAAAAATCTATTCGAAGGTGATCAGAGGAACCTTTCCTGGTATCCTGGACCAATATATATTCCTCAACCAACAGGAATAAAACTGATCAGCCTCTCATTACTCTTTATGTGCTCCTGCTTTGTGTTAATTGGTAGCTGTGTTTACCGTATTACAACAGTGACTATAATCTCAAAAGTACTTCATTGGTTGCAAAGTGGTTTGGGACACCCTGAAGTCATGGAAGGTACTGGATGAATGCCAATCCTTTCCTCTTTTTTCCTTTTCCCTCATCCGTTGAAAAGACCATCTCGCACTGGAGTGCATTTCCATATATCCCAACTGGGCACCAGGAGCTCAACTTAAAGACCGGCCTTCGGCTGCAACCTTTTGTGGTGTGCATCTGGAATGCTATTTAAGTGTGGTGAGGACCATAGTCCAGACTGAACTTTTCCTCATCTAACCCCTCCACAAAGCCGTAACCGGGAGTAATTTGCTCGTCTACCAATCAGCTATCTTAGCTGTTTTAAAATTCATTTACGGGATGTGAGTGTCACTGGCTGGGCAAGCACTTATTTCCCAGCTCTAATTGCCCATGAGGAGGTGGTAGTGAGCTGCCGCTGTCCCTGAGATACACATTGCTGTTAGGGAGGGTGTTCCAGGGTTTTGACCCAGCAACAGTGGAGGAACAGCGATAAATTTCCAAGTCAGGATGGTGAGTGAATTAGAGGAAAAGTTCCAGGTGATGCTGTTCCCAGGGGTCTGCCAACTTTGTCCTTCTAGATGGTAGTGGTCGTGGCTGCCTATGGAACCCTGGCGAGTTCTTGCAGTGCATCATGTAGATGGCACACACTGCTGTTACTGTTCATTGGTGGTGGTGGGAGATTGAATGGAGGTTTGTGGAGGTTATCTAGTTTGTTGAAGTTGAGATTATCTAGTTTATTACAGACCAAGGATGGATCCATCTTGTGGTCTATGTAACTTAATACCAAATAGATGGTGGCTTTACCCACTCACGTATCAGGGAAGTCAATTGATGCTTTTCATTACTTGATCTCGGTCATACTGAAACATTTTGCAATGTGACTAACAATTCTATCTCTCTTTTTAGGGGACTTTGTGGAAAGCAATGGCTTCTCCCTATCTCGCTGTGAGTCCCAGGGGTCTGTCTATTCAACAGCTAGCGTGGAACTGGGTTTCCTCAGCTCTCTGCAAGCCAGAACCGAGGTATGATAGAGGGGGGAAAATGGAATCCATGATCGAGGTTACCCATTCAAACTACACAAATGTATAGCATATGTTAGAAATCATGGGCTGGAGCTTCCACTTTGGCTGCAATCAGCAATCTGGGCCAGTTGGACTGGGAGTAGCCAAGGAAGAACAGAGCAGCCAACTATGTGAGATGCTGGCTCTATAGTTGTGCAGAGCTGAACCTTGCAGCCAATTTGCTGCATGCTATCCTTACTCAGCAAATTCCCTGTCCCCTCAGCAGTTCAACCAGCAGTCGAGAGAAATGAATGTCTGGGATTTGGCCTCTCATTATAGCGGTCAGATGCTAATCTGAACTGGCCTTGTATACTTTGAAATGGAACTCTGGTTCGGACCAGTACTAATCATTTCCAAATGTTATTGTTTTTTTCTTTATGGATATATATTGCCTTTTATGTAAGATATTAATCTCCCAGTTGTGCGGAGTTGAGGTATATAAGATGCTCAAAGGGATTGGGTAGACACAGAGCAGGTATTTCCCCTTAGAATCCATAGAATCACATTCAGGGTTTTCATACAGGCCATTTAACCCATCGGGTCTGCACCGACCATCCAAAAGAGCACACCCACCTAGGCCCACTGCCCTAACCTATCCCCACAACCCCACCTAACCTGCACATCATTGGACACTAAGGGGCAATTTAGTATGGCCAATCCACATAACCTGCACATCTTTGGACTGCAGTAGGAAACTGGAGCACCTGGAGGAAAACCCTTGCAAAGAATGGGAGAAAGTGCAAACTCCACACAGACAGTCACCCAAGGTCAGAATTGACCCCGCAGGGTTCCCTGGCACTGTGAAGCAGCAGTGCTAACCACTGTGCTGTTGTACTACCCCTATTGGGACATTCTAGAATGAGAAGCCATAGTTCTAGGCTCAGGGCTGGCAGATTTAAAACAGAAATGAGGAGGAATTGCTTCACTCAAAGAGTCATGAATCTGTGGAATTCTCTACCACAGAGTGCAGTGGATGCCAGAACACTAAACAAATTTAAGGAGGAGATAGATAGGTTTTTAACGAGTAGCGAACAGGAAGGTGGAGGTGAGGCCAAGATGAGATCAGCCATCATCATATTGGATGGTGAAGCAGGTTCGAGGGGCTGAATTGGCTATCCCTGCTCCTAATTCTTGTGTTCTTAAGTAAAACAGTGCTAGTTGCTCGTCACATTTAATTATCTATTGATTAACCAGTATGTCAAACCTGTGAAAGACTTCTTCAGTTTTTTTATCAAAGGTCATTTGGTTGTCGTTAATCCAACCATTTATCACCAAAATACAGATTTCCTGTTGACATGTCACAGAATCATAGAATGCTGCAGTACATGAGGCCATTCAGACCATTAAATCTGTGACAGCCCTTTTTGAAGAACAATCTAGTTAATTCAGCTCCCTGGCTATTTCGCCATATCTCTGCAATGTTTTCTTCTTCACATTTTTGTCCAATTTTCTTTCGAAAGCTATTATTGAACTTGGTTCCACTGCCCTATCCAGCAGTGCATTCCAAAACCTAAACGCTCAGCATCTAAAAAAAGGTTTCTCATGTTTCCTCTGAATATTTTATCAATCGACTTCAACCCGCAGTAGAGAACAGAAAGGCCCCACTTTACACCTCCCGCCTCTGCTGAGGTAGCTAATCTCAGCTGGAGCAATGTTGTAGAGCTACGGCTCAATGCTCCAGGAGCTGGAAAGGAAATATTCAACAGTGTTTCCCTGCAGTATTTAGTTACAGCAGTGGCCTTGGCTGAATAACATGTCAATGCTCATTGTCAGGAATTGGATTGGAAGATTGTTCAAGTTGTCCATGAATGGACAGGACTCTCTTAAATGCTTTCTTAACCATGGTGTACAGCAATAAATAGGGCAGAAGGATTACTTTTTGATCCCCCCCCCATTCTTCCCTTAATTTGAATGTTTCTGGGGAGGCCCTTCTTCACTAAAACAAGTGGTTAGTGCTTGCAAAGGTTGGTGGGTAAAAGCTTTTGAATCAATTCGACCCAGTTTGATGTCGCGGTGGGAAGACTACAAAATAAGTTGGGTTCAATGGCTTTCTTTCTCTACATCTACCTTCTGATCTTGAGGTTTATTTTCTGCGGGAAAGGAGACAGTGTAATGTGTTGAACAGTAGATTGTGTTCGGTTGCTGAGAGCTAAATCTGGTTTGTGACATTGGTTTTCACAGTTACAATTTAAAGTTTACTGAGGTAACTTCAAATCCTGTGTCAGATCTTCCACCATCTTGATGGCTGCTGTCAGCCACGCAGCTGATGAAGAAGCTCTGAGGTTTTGGATGCAAGCCAGCCACGAGAAGGCATTGCCTTGGGGCAGGGTGTGAAAACACATGTTAATGTATTGTGAGTTTGTGATGCATGATCAATTACACAAAGAAGACAGCAGAATGTAATTGAGGCTTTACGACACTGAGATGTGTGGCCTCCCACAGCAGCTGATGAAATGGCTGCTGTACTGGGAGCACACATATTTATACTCTGCCTACTGGGCGGAACCAGCAGGCAGGGATCTACCCCCGTACCTGTAGTACAGGGACCTTACCGTAAAGCACCTATATCAACATTCTATATATACAATATATACATCAGTGGTGACTGCCACATTCACCCCTTGTTAAAAAAAATGAGTCCGGCAGGGGGGGGAGAACTATATACAGAAAGTTGTGTTTTAAAAGTACAGATAATATAACAAATTCAGGCGGTCAGGTGCCTTGATCTGCCATTGAGAGCGCCGCAGTGCTGGTGGCGACTCCGGCGGCGGCTTGGTCTTCGGTGACTCTGGGAGCATGTCGAAATCCTCTTCATCCCCGGGTGTGTGCAAGGGAGGACGGATTGTCCCGGAGCGGGTGCTGCGGTGGGGTGTGCCGGAGGAGGGGAGGGTGGCGCCCCCGGGGCAGGGGTGGGGGGGGTGAGTGGAACCAGCTGGAGCCAGGTCCCGGAGGGAGACTGTGTCTTGGCGGCCGTCGGGGTACGCTACGTAGGCGTACTGCGGGTTGGCGTGACGTATCTGTACCCTCTCAACCAACGGGTCTGCCTTGTGGAGTCAAACATGTCTACGGAGGAGAACGGGTCCTGGAGCTGCCAGCCATGTCGGGAGTGAAACCCCGGAGGTGGACTTCCCAGGGAAGGCAAAGAGACGTTCATGGGGGGTTTCATTAGTCGCGGTGCGCAGGAGCGACAGAATGGAGTGAAGTGCGTCGGGGTGGACCTCCTGCCAGCGGGAAGACGGGTGATTTCTGGACCGTATGGCCAGCTGGATGGCCCTCCAGACCGTCCCATTCTCCCTCTCCACCTGCCTGTTACCCCTGGGGCTGGAGCTGGTCGTCCTGCTCGAGGAAATGCCTCTGTTGAGCAGGTACTGGCACAGCTCATCGCTCATGAATGAGGATCCCCGGTCGCTGTGGACGTAGGCGGGGAAGCCAAACAGAGCGAAGATGGTGTTGAGGGCTTTGATGACGGTGGCAGACGTCATGTCGGGGCATTCGACGGCAAAGGGGAATCGGGAATATTCACCGACCACACTGACAAAGTACGTGTTGCTGTCGGTGGAGGAGAGGGGCCCTTTGAAGTCCATGCTGAGGCATTCAAAGGGGCAGGAGGCCTTCACCAGGCGCGCACGGTCTGGCCGGTAGAAGTGCGGTTTACACTCCGCGCAGACCTGGCAGTCTCTGGTGATCGCCCTGACTTCCTCGATGGAGTAGGGCAGGTTGCGGGCCTTGATGAAATGGTAAAAATGTGTGATCCCTGGGTGACAGAGGTTGTCGTCACGAGTCAGTCCACTTGTGTGCTGGGCCATGTACCTCGGGATAGGGCATCGGGGGGCTAGTTGAGCTTACCGGGGCGATACAAAATCTCGTAGTTGTAGGTGGAGAGCTCGATCCTCCACCTCAAGATTTTATCGTTTTTGATCTTGCCCCGCTGTGTGTTATTAAACATGAAGGCAACCAACCGTTGGTCAGTGAGGAGAGTGAATCTCCTGCTGGCCAGGTAATGCCTCCAATGCCGCACAGCTTCAATGATGGCCTGGGCCTCTTTTTCGACGGAGGTGTGCCGGATTACAGAGGCATGAAGGGTGCGGGATAAGAATGCCACGGGCCTGCCTGCCTGGTTGAAGGTGGTGGCCAGAGCGACGTCTGATGCATCGCTCTCGACTTGGAAGGGGAGCGTCTCGTCGATCGCGTGCATCGTGGCCTTGGCGATGTCGGCCTTGATACGATTAAAGGCCTGGTGAGCCTCGGCCATCAGAGGAAAAACAGTGGATTGAATGAGTGGGCGGGCCTTGTCCGCATAGTTTGGGACCCACTGGGCGTAATGCAAAAAGAACCCCATGCAACGTTTGAGGGCATTGGGCCAGTGGGGGAGGGGCAGTTCCATGAGGGGGCGCATGCGATCGGGGTCGGGCCCCAGAACTCCGTTCTGGACCACATAGCCGAGGATGGCTAAGCGGTTCGTGCTGAACACGCACTTCTCCTTGTTGTATGTGAGGTTAAGGAGAGTGGCAGTGTGGAGAAATTTGGCAAGGTTGGCGTCATAGTCCTGCTGATCGTGGCTGCAGATGGTGACATTGTCCAGGTACGGGAAAGTGGTCCGCAGCCCGCACCGGTCAACCATTCGGTCCATCTCCCGTTGGAGACCCCGTTGGTGACGCCGAAGGAAGCCCTAAGAAGTGGTAAAGGTCTGCCTCGAACGCAGTGTATGGGCGGTCCGCCTTGCGGATGGGGAGCTGGTGGTCGGCAGATTTCAGGTCTACTGTCGAGAAGACCAGGTACTGTGCAATCTGATTGACCATATCAGATATGCGTGGGAGGGGGTACGTGTCGAGCTATGTGTACCGATTGATGGTCTGACTGTCGTCAACGACCATCCTGTTTTTCTCCCCAGTTTTGACCACCACCACTTGGGCTTTCCAGGGGCCTCGATGACGCCTTCCCGAAGCAGCCGCTGGACTTCAGACTTGATGAAGGTCCTGTCCAGGGCACTGTACCGTCTGCTCCTGGTGGCGAAGGGTTTGCAATCCGGGGTTAAGTTTGCAAAAAGGGAAGGTGGGTCAACCTTAAGGGTCGCAAGGCCACACACAGTACGGGGATGGGGGGGGTGGGTGGGTAGGGGCCCGGCGAATTTCAGGGTTAGGCTCTGGAGGTTGCACTGGAAGTCCAGGCCGAGTAGCAAGGCAGCGCAGAGGTTGAGGAGGACGTAGAGGCGGAAGCCGGTGAACTCCATGCCCTGGACAGTAAGAGTGGTGATGCAGTACCCCCGGATCGCCACGGAGTGGGACCCAGAGGCCAAGGACATTCTCTGGTTAGCGGGGTGTACCGAGAGGGAAAAGCGTCTTACCGTATCGGGGTGAATGAAGCTCTCAGTGCTCCCAGAGTCCAGCAAGCAGGAGATCTTGTGCCCGTTGACCTTCACTTTAGTTGAAGCAGTCGCGCGGTTGTGTGGTCGAGACTGGTCAATCGTGACCGAGGCGAGACGCGACTGGTCGTTGGCGGTTGCAGGCGATGTGAGGCCGGATGAGGTGCCCGACCGGCATGGAGTCGGGTAAGGTGGCGGCGCCCACAGGCCGCACGTGTCCTGGTGGAAGCAAGATGGCGGTGCCCGTTGGTCCTGGGAGGAACAAGATGGCGGTGCCCAAGGGCCGCACGTGTTGCGAGTCGGGCATGATGGCAACGTCCACTGGCTGCACGTGGTCCTCGGAGGGGAAGATGCCGGCGCCCACTGGCTGCACGTGGGGGGTGCCGGGACAATAGCGGCGATTGAACGGGCCTGGCACACTGCAGCGAAATGTCCCTTCTTGCCACAGGCCTTGCAGAGGGTGCTCCACGCCGGGTAGCACTGTTGGGGGTGTTTTGACTGCCCACAGAAGTAGCATTTGAGCCCCCCGGGGTTGCATGGCTGCCGCGCGGCACAGGCGTGGGATTGGCTGAGGGCGGTCGCTGATGCGGTCCACGATGGGGCGGCCGTCTGCGGAGTCCACAATGCACAGGGGGGTGGGGGTGGGCCGTGCGGTCAGGAGCATAGGCTGAATGTTGCATGATGCGACCGTAAGTGAAAGCGCTAGTTTTTTGGTCGCCGCGAGGCCGAGCGTGGCCCCCTCTAAGAGGCGCTGGCGGATGTAGTCAGACTCTATGCCCGTAACAAATGCGTCTCTCATCAGCAAATTCGAGTGTTCCATGGCCGAAATGGCCTGACAGTCACAGTCTCTAACTAGGGGGAGCAGGGCTCGCCAGAAATCTTCCACCGACTCACCGGGACGTTGACGCCGCGTGGAGAGGAGGTGCCTGGCGTAGAGTGTGTTAGTCCGCTGAGCATAGTTTTCCTTCAGTAGCGCCATGGCCTCTGCATAGGTCGGCGCGTCCTGGACAAGTGGAAAGATGTTGGAGCTCAGCCGCATGTAAAGGATCTGAAGCTTCTGGAATTTTGTCTGGCGCAGACCCGATGTACGCTTCGAAACAGTTCAAAGTCCTTTTTGGCGTTGTCTGCTTGCGGATGCAGCTGCAGGCGATCCGGCTTGATGCGGAGGCCCATCTTCTGAAAAACTCAGTGTACTAAATTGATGCACGATCAATTACTCAAAGACGAGAGTAGGATGTAATCGAGGCTTTATTACACTGAGATGTGTGGCCTCCCACAGCAGCTGACGAAATGGCTGCTGTACTGGGAGCACACATATTTATACTCCGCCTACTGGGCGGAATCAGCAGGCAGGGATCTACCCCCGTACCTGTAGTACAGGGGCCTTACCATAAAGCACCTATATCAACATCCTATATTTCCAATATATAGATCAGTGGTAACCACCACAGTCTGTAACAAAAGATTCATTCATCTGATACCTGAACCATGTCTTCAGTCCATCGTGATGGCGCTAACAATTAATCAGCAAGTTTAGATTTTCTGTTGAATTCTGGTGGGATTTTAAAAAATTCTTTCCCAGGTAACCCCACAGGTCAATGCTCCAGTGGGAAGGGTGTCCCTAAATGGAGAAGAAAACAAAAACTCTGATAAGCTGCACAGTATCAGGCTGATGCTTGGGCCTGACGGAGTATCCCTAATACTTGGCTCTGCCAATTTGTGCCTAGGCCCTCGCGACTTGGGTAAATGAGGGTTCCCCTTCAGGGAGAAAGTGTGCATTACCTGCCATAGAACCATAGAAAGGTTACAGCACGGAAAAAGGCCATTCAATCAATTGTGTCAGCGCCGGCGACAAAAGAGGAAAAAAATTTCCTCGGCTAGGGGAAACCTAGTGAGCAAACAGAAACAAGAGCAAAGCCAACTTGCATTTACATACATATATATATATATAGCACCCTTAACACGCAGTCACAATCTGACACCTAGCCACAAAAGGAGACATTAGAAGGGCTAACTAAATCAGACATAGTTAACTTTTAATGAGGATCTTAAAGGAGATTAGAGAAGGGAAGATTTACAGAGACAATTCTAAAATTTAGGGCCTAGCTGACTAAAGGCCTGGTCACCACTCCTGGATCGAAGTCAGTGGCCGCTGCATAAGAGTCCAGGGTTAGAGGCTTGTAGGATTTGTGGAGGTTTTAGAGATCGGGAGGGGGCCCTACAGATAGGTGTGGACTTTTCATTAGCAATGAAGGGTTTCCAAATATGGATGATCAGAAAGAACATAGAACATACAATGCATTCGGCCCATCGAGTCTGCACCGACCCACTTAAGCCCTCACTTCCACCCTATCCCCATGACCCAATAACACCTCCTAACCTTTTTTGGTCACTAAGGTCAATTTATCATGGCCAATCCACCTAACCTGCACTTCTTTGGACTGTGGGAGGAAACTGGAGCACCCGGAGGAAACCCACGCAGACATGTGGAGAACGTGCAGACTCCGCACAGACAGTGACCCAGGGGGGAATCAAACCTGGGACCCTGGTGCTGTGAAGCCACAGCTGCTATCCAATTGTGCTACCGTGCTGCCCGTGTAGAAAACTACAGTCAGATGTAATGTGATGGTGTTTTACTGTGTTGCCCTTGGTTGCAGAGTGAGAGGCCGAGCCCGGAGATAGAAAAGGAAAAGAAAGTGAGATACTGCTGTGTTTACCTCCCCGACAAAACGGCGTCTTTAGTAATGATTCGGCCTGGCTTGACCATCCGAGAGTTACTGGCTAACATATGTGAAAGACATGGGATTCCTCTTGCTGCCACGAGTGTCTACATGGCTGGAAGTGAGAAGGTAAGCTGGTGTTTCACATTTTAGCAAACGATTTGACTTCAAGGTAGCTTTTCCCGCTGGTCTCATGGGTACGCTATTATCTGTTCTCAACTTCATATACAGCAGAGTGCCCTGGATCAATTCATTGAAACAGCAGTAGATCAGCTGCAGGCCAAGCAGCCGCTCCAGCCTGTTCCATAATACTTTTAGATCATGGCTAAGCTGTACGTCAACTCTCTTTATTTGCCCTTTCTTCAAAGCCTCAAACTTAAAATTCTCATCCTCCAGCCCCACAACTCTTCAAGATATCTGCATCCCTCCAATTCTGACCTCTTGAGCTAACCAATTCTAATTGCCCCCAACATTGATATCCTTGCCTTAAGCTGTCTAAGCCCGAAGATCTCTTCCTAAACCTCTCCACCTAACTCGAACACTCACCTCAATTAAGATGTTCCTTAAAGCCCATCGTTTTAACGCCAACAACTACATCTCTAACCAAAATTTTGGTCACCCGCCCTAATCTCTCCTGAAGTGGCTTGCGGTGTCACATTTGCTCTCTTGTGAAATGCCTTTGTTGTTTTAATAAAGACTTTCTCAGGAAAGAGAAACAATTGCCTTTGCAGGCTATTCAGGGTATCTTTACTGGAAGACACTGCAAGTTCCTACCTGAGTGGAGTTCATATAGTGTATCAAATTATGTTAAAAACAATGCATTGATTGAATTCATGTGGAGGTTAAATTATAACATCCTCTATTAAAAATCTATCTTTATTTTTACAATAATAATACTAACAGGTTGTGACAGAGCCTGAATTATTTGGCTCTACTACTCCCACCTGTATGGTTTTTACATTCAATCAGTAACTTTCACTATTTAGTTAGAGTCTGGAAATCATAACGTTTAACAGCTTAAGCAGAGTGGCTCGAATGTGGAAGTCACTAGTTGACATGTGACGCAAAGACACATTGACGGGGAAGTTAGGTAATTAGATGTGGGAGAAAGGAGGGGTTAAATGGAGTAAAATGGGTGGTTTGTGTGAAGCATAAAAACTGGCACAGAGAAGTTGGATTGAATGGTGTGTTTCAGTGCTGTAAATGTTACATAAATCCAGACTGTTCGGACGGGTTCTGCAACTTTGTCTTGGTTTAACACAATACTTTCACTTCATAGTGAAGTGAACACGAGGCATCGAGGATGGAGGAAGTTGCAATCTTAGTTTGCACTACCTCAGGAAGTAAAAGCAGTTTTGAAGGTTAAAAAAACAGTGATTTTGTGAAGTCAGGAGAGTTTTATCACCACATGGTATTTTTTTTGCGTTTAACCAAGTTTCACGTGACTTTAATCCATCGCTACCTGTTCTCTATCACGAGGGTTTCATGTGTTACGTCGGTGTGTATTATGGAGAAAGCTCGTGACAGGAACAACAGGAGGCCATTCAGTCCCTTAAGGCTGTACCGTCATGATCTTGAACTTCAAATGAAAATCTGTCAACCTCAGTTTGGATAGTTTGAATTGACCACTGACATCCACAACCTTCTGGGAGGGGCAATTCCATGATTCCACTATCCATTGGGTGAGAGAATGCTCCCTCATTTCATTCCCTAATGATCTAGCTCCAATTATGGGCCTTTTTTCACCATGGAGGTGGAAAGCTCAAGGTTGGCACTCTCTCAAATTGGCAGACCTGTAACCATGGAAATGATCCCTTCACAATGTTTGCACCAGTTGGGCAGGGACATGATTGAGTCGGACCATTCACCGCTAGAGACAGCCACAGGTGGATGAGTGCTGATGGGGGATTGTTGGAGAGTTGCCCTCAATTCTCTGAGACTTTGACACAATTTTCTAAAAGGTTGTTAGGGCCTCCATCCCTCATCTCACATCTCCATCCAGCCCCCATGCCACCTCATACCCTCCTCATACCCCCTTGCCACCTCATATCACATGCCACTTTATAACCACATGGCACCTCATACCACTACAGCATCTCCTAACCCCCGCATAACTCCATGCCTCTTCTGTGCCATGTATGTGCCACATCATTTCTCTGTGCCATCTTTATATCCACTCACCAAATATCCACTTTGGGCAGACCTCAGGGGCTATGAGGAGATAGAAACAAAATCTCAACACTATAAGGGAGCTCTCACTCATACACACTTGATACAGAAATAAATCTTCATGAAACCTATTTCAAGTATTATAAATCCCTTCAAATGGTCAATCTGTTATAAAAATAAACAAACTCCTATTCAGTAACCACATCAAAGCCACAAAATCCTTTAATAACCTCTCAAAACTGCCAATCAAACTGTGAACTCAGACCTCCCACTGAGATAATTGATTTTGGAAATTTTGAGGTGTAGCCAAGTATGGACTCAACTGTAATAACGGCCTTTGAAAAAAAATCAATTGACACTGCGGTACAGGATGGTAATTTTATTGTAAAGCTACACCAGCTTGTTTAATGGCGGGTTTTTTCTTATTCCAACTGACAGTTTAGCCTAATTGTTTAATTTTTAAAGGGCTGGGGAATTAAATAACTTCAAATCATGGAACAAACTAATCTATGTGCCCCGAAAGGGCATTTATACCTCCTCTGTAAATTCATGACTCCCACACTGTGTGTTAAGACCCTTGGAATGTTGAAAACAGTCTGTTTGAACTCAGCACCAGTTTCAAATTGCACTGCTGACTTTAGGCTCCCCACCTATGTGATTCTCACCTTGCCCCTTCGCCCTGCTGGCAAAAAATGACTCCTTGAAGGTCCAGTCCTATGCATAATTCCCCCCACCAGAGGAAATAATTTTACTCGTCTAGAAAATGGGAAATTGAAAAGTGGGTGCTTTGTGGGCACTTATGGCCTCACAATGGTGGGCTGGACTCCTCGGAACACTCCTGGACTCCTCGGAACGCTTCTTTTTACATCATGTTGGAGGTTCAGAGGAGGGGGGAGGTGGAGCACCCAGAAGGTGACTGTCATGATATACACCAGTATATCATGGTGCAGATACACACACACTGACGGACACACAGCAAGACCAATCAACACACACAACACCGCAGCCAATCATCAGTTAGAGCACACTCACTATAAAGACAGGGGGCATCAGAGTTCCCGCTCTTTCGGGATGCAGCCTCCGACAAGGACAGAGCTTACAGCTCATACAGAACATACGATGACATCTGAGGATCCTGGGATTATATTCATTGGAGTTTAGGAGGTTGAGGGGAGATCTAATAGAAACTTACAAGATAATGAATGGCTTAGATAGGGTGGACGTAGGGAAGTTGTTTCCATTAGCAGGGGAGACTAGGACCCGGGGGCACAGCCTTAGAATAAAAGGGAGTCACTTTAGAACAGAGATGAGGAGAAATTTCTTCAGCCAGTGAGTGGTGGGTCTGTGGAATTCATTGCCACAGAGGGTGGTGGAGGCCGGGACGTTGAGTGTCTTTAAGACAGAAGTTGATAAATTCTTGATTTCTCGAGGAATTAAGGGCTATGGAGAGAGAGCGGGTAAATGGAGTTGAAATCAGCCATGATTGAATGGTGGAGTGGACGCAATGGACCGAATGGCCTTACTTCCGCTCCTATGTCTTATGATCTTATGGTCTTACAGCACAGGTCCTCACCATGTGCTAAGTGCATAGACTGGTCGGATCCCCCCGCGCCCCCATGAGGACCGCCCCAGCTGACTTACCTGCCAGGTCCTGCCGTATGGGACCATACGTAACCCACGCCGGTGGGACTGGCCAAAAACGGACGGGCGCTCGGCCCATCGGTGCCCGGAGAATTGCCGGAGGGGCCGCTGCCAACGGCCCTCGACCGGCGTGGCGTGAACCCCGCTCCCGCCTGAAAAACGGAGGCGTAGAGTACGACAGCCGGCATCGCGGCGGTGGGGCGGGATTCGCGCTGCCCCCTGGGGATTCTCCGACCCGGTGGGGGGTTGGAGAATCCCACCCCGAGTAGAGTTTGCCATCGAACCGCTGTTCTTGACCCTTGTATGTCCAGACAAACCATATTGGAAAGCCATTCCAATACAGAGGGCAAAGTGAACACGACTAGCCTCCACCCTGTCCTCTACTTTCTACTGAAGCTGAACTATTCTTTAGCAATCAGAAGCAATGCCGCAACAATTGTACCCTCCCCCGCACCCCTGCCATCATTTTTTAGCCTGGTGAACACCAGACAGATGCCACTGCCATGAACCATCAACTCATGTGAGAGTAATTAACTCAGTCAAGAGCAGGGTTTGATCCCTGAGCCGCCCTAGTTTTTATGTCTCATCTATCCCCACTGGGACAAACCAATTGAGACAACAGGGGAGTCCCAAACCTAAGTATGTCTGACTTGTAAAAGTATATTGCAAAACCTGAGGATTTTGTTATATTGTCCCCTCTGCTGTCTGCTCTGTTGGGGAGGTGTAAATAAAATTAGTTCAATAATAACTGCCTGCAGCTGAGCTCATATTGATGTTACTGAGTGCAAAACACAGCACGGTAGCACAAGTCAGGGTCCCAGGTTCGATTCCCCGCTGGGACACTGTCTGTGCGGAGTCTGCACATTCCCCTGTGTCTGCGTGGGTTTACCCCAGGTGCTCCGGTTTCCTCCCACAGTCTAAAGATGTGCAGGTTAGGTGGATTGGCTATGATAAATTGCCCTTCGTGACCAAAAAGCTTAAGAGGGGTTAAAAGCAAATTACTGCGGATGCTGGAATCTGAAACGAAACAGAAAATGCTGGAAAGTCTCAGCAAGTCTGGCAGCATCTGTAGGGAGAGAAAAGAGCTAACGTTTCGAGTCCGATGACTCTTTGTCAAACCTAACAGGCAGAGAAACTGGGAAATTTTTATACTGTGGAGTGAGAATGAAAGATGAGTCATAGCCACAGAAACCCAGGGAAACCGGGTATTAATGGCCACAGAAACCAAGGGGAAAGAGTGCTAATGGCAGTCCCCAGAGAGAACAAAAGATGTGAACGGTCAAACAGCAGAGAAACTAACATCAGAGGATGAACTGTAGATGTGGGGGAGGGGAAGGGGGAAGCAATGAGGAGAAAGGTGAAGGAAAGGTGGATAAGATTGGCGGGGGAGGGGGGGAATTAAATATATATGAAGAAAGAAAGAAATGGTAAAAAACAGAAAATGAAATGAAAACAAATGGGTCAAGGTGGGGTAGAGCTGATCAGCTGAAGTTGTTGAATTTGACATTCAGGCCGGAAGGCTGTAGCGTGCCTAACCGGAGGATGAGATGTTGTTCCTCCAGTTATTGTACCAGATGTTGTACCCCTCTGGAGGGGTTATTGGGTTACGGGGTAGGGTGGAAATGAGGGTTTAAGTGGGTCGGTGCAGACTCAATGGGCCGAATGGCCTCCTTCTGCACTGTATGTTCTATGTTCTAAATCATGTTGTTTATGGTCATATTTTACATTTCAGAAGTCCCTCTTGCTGGATCAAGATAGTATGATCTTGTGTGACCAGGAGGTTCGCGTGGAGAAGAAAATACTGTTTGAGTAAGTGTTACGGAAGATCAGTTGAATAGTATCAGATATTGGAAGTAATCAAAGTGGTCAGCAGAAAGATTGCAGAGACTTGGAGAGGGTGGAGAAATTGGGTTTGGGAACATCTGTTTTTTGGACACTACATATATCCTTCCAGTTCTAAAATGGAGCCTGAGCCGCAGCACTCACAGTTCTATTGCCATACGTACCAGGTGAGGCTTACTCTGCATGCACTAACCTCTGCCAGAAACCTGCAGGACAGGCAGATTGCGATGCATGCTGATTGACACCAGTGTGCCATTTTGGCGTTCAATGCTCCAGCCATACACTCGCTTAACCTCAGATAGCTAAACATGAGCTAAATGGGGAAATAGACATAGTGGTAATGTCACTGGACTAGTAATCCAGGGGGCTCAGGCTAATGTTTTGGACCCAAGGGTTCAAAGCCCACCATGGTAGATCGTGGAATTTAAACTTCATAGAAAACAAATTCTGGAATTGTAAGCTAGTGTCAGTGATGGCAATCTTGAAGCTATCATCGATTGTTATAAAAACTCACTTAGTCTGCAAATATCCTTTCGGGGAGGAAATCTGCTATCCTTACCTGAACTGGCCTACATGTGACGCCAGGTCTGCAGCAATATAGTTGACGCCTAACTGACCCATTGAAATGGTGTACTCAGTTTAAGAGCAATTAGGGATGGGGAACAAATGCTGGCCTTGCCAGTGACACCCACTGTGTTATTTGAAGTGATCACCAAGTACTAAAATATTGTTTGCTGTTTGATTTTCCCTGTTGTTTTCTACAATTCTGCATCTGTTTAATGCTTTCTTGATGTCTTGATACCCTTGCAAGGTAAGCTTTTTCCCTCGAGCTTATTCCTATCTGGGAATCTCAGCTAAAATAAATCTCTAGGTATTAAAGGAACATAGATTGGGTCCTCAAATAAAAAGTCCTGTTCCCAGGAGTTTCCAAGTTAATAACATTATCTGAAGATGTGCAGGTTAGGTGTATTGACCATGCTAAATTGCCCCTTCATGTACAAAGAAGTGTAGGCAAGGTCAAGGGGTTATTGGGATAGGGTGGGCGAGTGAACCCTGGGCAGGTTGCTCTTTCAGAGGATTGGTGCAGACTCAATGGGCCAAATGGCCTCCTTCTGAACTTTCGAGATGCTATGATGATTCTATGATGCTATGACCACTTTAAATAGCACGGTGGGTATCACCGGCAACGTATATCTTGGTAGACCAAAGTTCTTTGAAAGTTTACCAATACCAAACCCCTAGAATTATGTGAATATGTGGGCCCTTGAGATAATATATACTTAAGTCTGCGATCACTTGTATGCGTCATTAATACAGGTCATTTATTGAAGCCAATTCTTGATTACGATTTATGCATAAGGGTTATCAATAGTAACAGAGGTAATGATAATGATAGCTAATCTGGTCATTTGCAATTTTTAACCCCACCTAATCAGAGTTTGGGACTTCATGAGTAAGGAGGTGGCTTCATTTCCTGCACTATCACCCCCGGCACTGCAGGACAAACTCCTGTCCGAGGAGGAAATGGGAGAGGGCATGTCTCGGATATATATGGGAAGCTGTTGAGAGAGGGTATTCTGGTGCAGGAGGTTAGGCATTAGAGGGAAGAAGAGCTGGATGAGGCTTTGGGGGCTGGAGTGTGGAGTGAGACTTTGTGGAGGATTAATGCGTCCTCGTCATGCACAAGACTTAGGGCACGAACCAAAGGCCACACTGCGCCCGAAAAGCAGCTCGCCGCAGTGCAAGTGGCCAATAAAAGCCGGGAGACCCCACTCCCGGGATCTACCCGGTTCGCAACATCTCGCGCGGTCTAACGCTGATTGTGGCCGCGATCATTTTCTACAAACCTATATATTAAAGCGAAACAGCTTGTCTCACATTAATGTGCAGATTCCCCAGGTACCCGAGGCATTGGGATTTATCCCCTTCGCCTTGGAGATCTCGGGCGAGGTGGGGACCAGACAGAATGGCATTCATTGGGGTCTCCCAGGTGCATGTCCTTTGGGCAGGGTCGTGCTCTGGCGCTGCTGGTGCCATCAGAGCACCCTGGCACTGCCAGCCAGGCACCCAGACATGCCAGCCTTGCACCCTGTAAGTGCCACCTGGGTGCCAGCCTGGGACTGGCAAAGTGCCCAAGTGACACTGCCTACCGGCAGGGGCACTGCCAGGGTGCCAAGCTGGAATTTCCTGTGTGCTGATGACTGGGCCGGTGGTGCCCTGTGCGGGTGTTGGAGGGGGGAGGGGGGACGGGGAAGGAGTGCACCTCCCATAATGCATTGGGGCTAGGAGGGAGTTGGGGATCACATCAGGTTTGGAGCTCCCCGGTGTACAAAATGAGGCTATTTGTGACCTTGGCTGCGCGTTCCCTGCTGAGGCCCCTTATTTAACGTAAGTGGTGTTGTATAGCCATCTGTTTCTTGGCACTGGGAAACACGCTGTGGACTTGTTCCCATTTAGTTGAATCGCCCATAGTCTCATCCAGTTCAAAGTAGTACACAAGGCCCACATGACTGTGAACAGGATGAGTCAGTTCTTTCCGGGGTGGAGGATAGGTGTGGGTGGTTTGCGGTGAGGCAGGCGAAACATGTCCATATGTTTTGGGCGTGTTCAAGATTGGATGATTTTGGACAGGATTTGCTGATATAATGTCGAAGATTTTGGGGGTAACCAGTTGGTCCGAGTTTGGAGATGGCAATATTTGGAGTGTCGGAGAATTCGGGAGTGCTGGTGGGGACAGAGGCGTGCTACCTGCATGGAGGCTGACCAGCCGAGGACCTCCCATCACCTGGGAGACATCCCAGGTACCGTTTCGCCTAGTCTCCGTTTGTGGGATCCAGTATTGAGCTTCGCCCGGCTGGTGAGGCTGATATGTGCCGGGTGCCTATTAGATCCTGCGCGAGTATGGCTAAGTGTTTTTTAAAATTCACTTAGGCATGCGAGAGTGCATCCCGCCAACAACCTGCGGGACCCAGATTGCGATGTCTCGCGAAACTAGTTAGATATCGCGAGGCATAACGGCCGTCATGAATCCTGAAGAAGACCTCTCCCGGAATCTACCGACCACATCTCGCCTCAGCGGGACGCGGCCAGTAGACCGCACCTTTCATAATTTTCTTGGCCCTTGGAGAGCTTCTCCCTGGTCTAACCCACACTTCGAAAGTTTTTCAACAGTGGGGAGCTAACGCGGCAGCAAGACCACCTCCTCAGAGATCGGGCCGCCATTTTGAAAGGTGCCCCGATCTCTAATTGAACTTGAACATCCCCCACACCTCCACCCACGGGCAATGTCACCCCCACCGTGGACATGGACATTTATTCCCCCAACCCCCAAGAGAGGACACCCTGCTATGGGGCACTGAGGGTCCCCCTTTTCACGGCTCCTCATCCACCCCCCCCTTTCGGGTCCCCTCCCCTTTCAGGACCCCTACCCTTCAGCCCCCAACCATTCTGGGGCCCCTTCATTCCCGCCCTTCACCTTCCCACCCTTCATACACCCCCATCCCTTCTTTTATGGGCATGGTTCGCCTCAGGCCATGACCCTTGGTAGCGCCACCATGGTACCTGTGCACCCTGGCACTGCCACTGTGGTACCCTGGCAGCCTGGAAGTGCCACAAGGGCACTCTGATAGTGCCAGGAAGGCAGTGACAAGGTGCCCAGGTGCTAGGAGGAGGGCCAAGGTGCCACCCTATCCTGTATCCGACTACCCAGTGGTCTCCAATGGCCTGGGAAACCACCCAGGTGCCGTCACGCCTGGTCCACATTTATGTCGACCAGCACTAAACAGGGTGCTGGCGAGGACGTTAGGTCCCTGGTGCAGGAAAAATCCGGCGAATGCACATTCAAATGAGCCGCCAATCTGGATCTCACCCAGCGAGGGCGTGATCCAGATCGTGACATCTCACGAGGTTCGATTGAATCTCGCGAGACATCACAAACCTCGTGAGAGGCCATATGCCATACCAAATGAAACTAATCAGCTTCATACATGACCTTAATGTTTGTCTTCCCTCTGCCTTTGCTTATCCTATCTTGTTCCTACAGTGCTACTTTATTGTGGTTGCAGCATGGCTGGTGTGAGGCTGCTGACTAGCAGTGGAGGAGGCTGCAGATGACCTTGCAATACGCCATGGATCAGCCCTGGGCAAAGAAGCACCGCCTTGGCACTTGTGGCAGTTCTCTGGGCTGGACGCCTGACAGGCCAATTAAGCAAGGGCACTGGTCGAGTGGCAGATGTAGGATTACAAATACTGTCATCCCGAAAGAGGACAGTAGATTCTTGCTCCATGAAATCACTGCTGCTCCTCCAGGGTAGGGATTTAGCAACCCTGTAATCTGTTGCAGGACAGATTGCAAGGCTGCTTTCAGGCCCTATAACCCGCTTTACACACTATAACCTCAACCATGATGGCAGCAGTCTGATCTTCCACACTGGCACTCAGACCTTTGGTGGAAGCTCCTTGTATTGAAATGAAGCTGCGATATCGACCATCTGAAATCCATCATGGTTGAGTCCACAAGTGTGTTGATGGAGTTGACCACCAGTACATTGTTAGAACAGATGGGCAAAGCGCTTTGCCAAGTTGGGTTCCAGGCTCCTCCCCATTATAAAGATAGACGATGAATGTAAGCTTTTTGGCAGGTTTCCCAATGTGTGTACATTCATCAGCCATTTTCTGTTGCCTGGCTCATCACCGCCCTCATCGGCGGTCCTCTGCAGTGTAACTCATGTGCGACCTCAGCCTCCGGCGATCTGGAACCTGCACTACTATTGCCTCTTGAAAAGGTCTGCCTTGCCCTTCCAATGTTCTCATGATCGGAGGATTGGCTGTCCCACTCTGGTGTGAAGATCTTGGGAAGGAAAAGCAATATTCAGGAAGATGCATTCAGAATCAAAAACTGCATGTGTGGTTAAAACATGAACTCCTCTATTCTCTGAACCACACTGTCAAAAAGAAAATGATGGAAGACTTGCATTTATATATCACCCTTCTCACCCACTGGATGTCGCAAAGCACTTTACAAGCAATGAAGTACTTTTTGAAGTGTAGTCACTGTTGTAATATAGGAAATATGGCTGAGAAATGTGCCCCCTGCAATAATGTGTTAATGACCAAATAACCATTTTTTACATGATGTTGATTGAGGGGGAGAATATTGGCCAGGATATCAGGGATAGCTCTCCAACTCTTCATTGAATAACTGGGTTTTCTACATCCTTCCAAGAGGATAGCCTCAGTTCAGTCACTTATCTGAAAGGGAGGGGGAGCGCTGACAGTCAATACTCGTTTTGGAGTGTGAAAGTAGACTGTTCTGCTTCAGACCTAGAGTGGGATTTGAGTCTGTAATCTTTAGACCCAAAGGCAAGGGAGCTACCAACTGGGGCAAAGCTATCAGGCAACTAGCTTGAGTTGGGACTGTTGTGCCTCTTCCCTGATTTGTATTCCCTTCTTGGGCAGTTGGGATTGATGAATTTGATCGGCAGTTTGTTTTCCAAGCTGTGGTGAAAGAGAGCAATGTTAAACCTTGGCTTCAGTGAGGGGGGTTGTGGAGTGTTGACCTTCATTATTTCACCTTCTTTCACTTTGATTCCCTTTCAGGTTGGAACTCGTTCCAGTAGAACGGAAACTTTGGGTGACGGCTAAACCAGGCAAAACTGTGTCCGAGGCTTTGCAGCCATTTCTGATCAAATATAACTTAAATGCCAAGGAGGTGGAGGCTAAAATTGTACGTATCAACACAATAAAACAGAACAAAATAACTTAATTTCTATCGAGCCTTTTGCGTGTTCCCGGGACATCCAAAAGGGCTTTGCTGCTCTTGAATTATTTTTGAAGTGTAGTCAATGCTGAAATGCAGAAAACATGGCAGCCACTTTGTGCACAGCAAGATCCCAGAAACAGCAATGAGGTAAAGGTTCGGATTAAAAGCAAAATACTGGTTCAGACAATCAGGGGAACTTGCTTTCATTGAGTGGTGTCAGGCGATCTCTTATTTCTAATTGAGAGGGCAGACAGAACCTTGGTTTAACATGCCATCCAAAAGGCACACTGGACAGTGCAGCCCTCCCTCAGTATAGCACTCGGGTGTCCACCTTTTTTTAAAATTTAGAGTACCAATTCATTTTTTCCAATTAAGGGGCAATTTAGTGTGGCAAATCGACCTACCCTGCACACTTTTGGGTTGTGGGGGGCGAAACCCACGCACACACGGGGAGAATGTGCAAACTCCACATGGACAGTGACCCGGGGCCGGGATCGAACCTGGGACCTCGGCGCCGTGAGGCAGCAGTGCTAACCACTGCTGCCCCCCGGGTGTCCACCTTGATCATGTGGTCAAGTTGCTGGGTTGGCCTTCTACCCAAGACTTTCTGAGTCAGTGGCACGAGTACAGGCACTGAGATCACAACTGACATTTGACATTGAACCATTGGGAAAGTGGTGCTTTTGAAGCTCAAGTCCTTTATCTCAGCAGCCTCTTGGCAGATATTCCTCCTCAAAAACGTTGAAGACTGCCATCCTACAGTACCCCCTGGATGTAGAACTAATCAGCGCAGGTACTGAAATCTCTGACCGGGATTCTTCATGCCAAGTTCACCCCGCCACCACTGCCAGTGAGGTCGGAGAATTTGGCGCTCATCCAAAACTCCATTCACTGCAGCGGGACCGGAGAATCCCGCTGGCGTGAAGGGAGGGAGAATTCCAATCAGCAGTTTTATTTGTACCATGCATGGCTGACAGGATTTTCAACGATAAATGAAAATCAATTACATTTAAGATAACTATCTAGGCAGAAACTCACTGCTAGTTGGTAAACTCCACCTTGTCGACTAACTCCACCAGTCTGGATCCAACTTGTTGTTTATTTGAAAATCTAAATATTTAATGATATGAAAATTTGAACAATAACTGACAAGAAAAGGCTATTTCCATCCGACCTGAGTCACTCAATTGTTGCACCTTGTGGTAGTAATAATGATCTGCCTGAGTCAGGTCCTTTACTCCATGTCTGACGGTTTTGTGCTTTACTCCTGCTTGAAGGAGCCATCCCTTTTCAATTTCAGTGAACAATAGTGGAAAGAATACATGAGGTGGTTTTCCATTGCCTGCCTTACGTTTACAGTTAAGGACGGACAAGGCCTCTTCCTGAATGATGCACCCTCCCCACCCCCACACACCCCTGAGTGAGCAGTATTGTCCCTTCAGGTTCTGACTCTCCATCAAAATTTGCTCATTCACCGTTACCCATGATCCTGAGCATGGGACCCTTACCTCGGCCTGGGCCTACGTGCAAAAGGGCAGGGTGGCCAACACCTGAGAATCCAAATTGCTTTGCTGTGGTGCCATCACTTGCTCCTTATCCCACCTGTAGCCATATGATCCCCGGGGAGACGTGGAAATCCAAGTACAAAAAAAACAGGTCAATTTGGGAAAACAAATCTGTGAAGTCCCTCTTCAAACACCCCCACACCCAGCACCTAGATGATCAAAACTAGTTGTGGAGATCATTCTAGGCTGATAATTCTGTATGGACCCTACCTTCTGTAAGAGGTGATCTCTGACCTAACCTGGAACGGGTCCAGCTGTCACATACCTTGTTAAATGAAAGCCTCAAAATGTTCATCGTCAAACTGCAACATTAATTCAGAAAACCATAAGAAAGCTGGCTATGACATATATATGGATTGAAACAGTTCACTCCTGAAACCATGTTTTGTTATGCTCTTGTCGTAGCATAAGCTGCTTCCTTGATGTGCACTCTGACAAAGGAAGGTTCAGACTTGGAGATAGCTTTCACACGTTTATTAAACTATTAACAATTCTCCTACTTGGATTCGACGCTACTGTTAATCCTGCTCTGGCTACTCAGACTAAAGAACCAATCTGCTACAATCCACGTGGTGGAAGTGATGTTCAATCAACCCTGTGTCTGGACTCACTGAGAGTCTCCACTGGAAAGAGACTGAGCATGTGTGATGTGTCCTTTTATAAGGGTTGGTGTAATGCCCTCCTGTGGTAGTGTCACCTCTGTGTGTGTCGTAACTGCCCATTGGTCGTGTCCTATCTTACTGACCTATTGGTTGACTGTCATGTCTCTGGTGTTCCCTCTAGTGTCTAGCTAGGTGTAGTGTATGTACATTAACCCTTTGTGTACTTACAGTGATGTATATTACCACAGACCCTACCTTCTGTAAGAGGTGATCTCTGACCTAACCTGGAACGGGTCCAGCTCTCACATAACTTGTTAAATGAAAGCCTCAAAATGTTCATCGTCAAACTGCAACATTAGTTCAGAGTACCATAAGAAAGCTGGCTATGACATATTGTTTCCACAGGCTCTGGTGGAGTAGCTTTAACCATCAGCAATTAGGATGGTCCGGTGAATAATTGTTCTTAAATCTGTGTTACATAGAGCGGAGAGTCCCAGCCTCTGAAACTGGATGTCACAGTTTCCTGCCTGGAGAATCAACGAGTGATCTTGGACCACAAACCTGAGCTAAGTATGTATTTCGCAGATATCTTTGTTCCATTCCGTTTTTCTTATTTTTTCATGGGTTGTAAGCAAATCTAACTAAGCCAGCATTTGTTGCCCATCCCTAATTGCCATTGAGAAGTTGATGATGATGCGCTGCCTTGAAGTGCTGCAGACCATCTAGCCTAGACACATCCGCAGCTCTGTTCGGGAGTGAGTTGTGGGACTTTGACCCAGTGACAGTGAAGGATCAGCGATATATCTCCGAGTCAGGATGGTGTGTGGCTTGGAGGGAAACTTTCAGGTGCTGATGTACCCATGAATCTTCTGCCATAGTCCTGTCCTTATAGGTGGTAGAGGTTGCGGGTTTGGGTAATGCTGTTGAAGGAGATTTGGTGAGTTATTGCAGTGCATTTTGTAAATGGTACACACTGCTGCCACTGTCTGTCGATAGTGGAGGGGAGAACTGTTTCGATGGGGTGCTGCTCAAGCCGGCTGCATTGTCCTGGATGTTGTTGAGCTTCTTCAGATAGGAAACCTCTTGGGCCTGCTCCATCATTCAATTAGATCCTTTCATTCGTTCAGGGGCAGTGGGTGTTGCTGGCTGGGCGAGCATTTATTGGCCATACTTAATTGCCCTTGAATTGAGTGGCTTGCTCGAACATTTCAGGGGGTCAGTTAAGAGTTGACCGCATTGCTATCAATCTGGAGTGATCGGGTAAGGACAGAAAATTTCCTTCCCTATTAGTGAGCCTTGATTGTAATCACAAATTAATATTCATTAGATTGCAAATCAATACTCGTGAGCAACCTGACTGATTTGAAATGTGTACATTTGAGAGATGTGCCCGTTTATTCCTCTGTGACATTAACTCTTTCCTTGCTGCGTCCTGTTCAACAAAGTCGAGAGTGATATTCGTCCTTGACTGTTGCAGTCTAAGAATTTGCATTTATATAGCACCATTCATGACCTCAGGGCATTCCAAAGTGTTTCGCAGCTAATGGGGTACCTCTTAGGTATATTATTATATATGAGAAAATGCCAGAAATACTCAGCATATCTGGCACCATCTGGTAAGGGACAGAAATGATGAAGGGCCATTGACTCAAACCTTTTCTCTCTCCACAGATGCTGCAAGACCAATTGAGTATCTGCAGCATTTTCTGCTTCTGTTTAAGATTTCCAGCATCTGCAGTACTTAGCTTTTATATTGCACAGAGCAGATCCTGGCTCTCTACAGTTGAGTCTAAAACTTCCTCCTTGACTGCAATCAGAAAGTAAAATCGAAAAATGTGCTTCATTTTGCCGATGTCAATTTTACTCGAGTATCGCCCAATCTCAATAGAACATGCCTGAACAAAGAAACCTTTGGGATTGTGGCCAGTTTTATTGGTGGAGGCTTTGATGGGCAAATGTGAAAGATCAAGGAGACTTGACTATATTTCGATATATGTAACTCACTTATTCCCAAAGTACCACAATCTTTTAGCAAACGTGATTTGGATGCCCAGTTTGCGGATCCACTGGGCATAAATGCAAAGGAAATCCAGACCTTGATGTTAATATATTCAATTGGTAATAAGACTCCTCTTGACCCTCACTTGTTTCCTTAACAGTGGATAGTGCACTGCCTTTGGCCAACCTCTATACCTTTCCGAGTGTCCTTACCTGGAGCTATGCCGCAGAAAGTGTAGCTTTTAGGGTCACAGGGGTTTGTGAACTTTCGTAATATGCGAAAGGCCTGTCCCTCAGGAAGGCACATGTACACAGGTAACAAGTAAAAGCTCCAACCTCTATATCAGATGGTATCTACAGTTGCTGTATTGATCTATCCATCTATTTCCTTCTTAAATATATTTAGTGACTTGGCCTCCACAGGCTTCTGTAGTAGCGGATTCCACAGGTTCACCATCCTCTGAGTGAAGAAGTTACTCCTCATCTCAGTTCCACGTGGCCTATGCCTTATCCTGAGACTGTGACCCCTTGTTCTCGACCCTCCCAGCCAGAGGAAATACCATCCCAGCATCCAGTTTCAATGAGGTCCATTCTCATTCTTCTAATCTCCACTGAATACAGGCCCAGCTGACCCAATCTCCTCATTATACACAGAAAGCAAGAAACCCTTGTTAACTTATTCCCCCCCCCCCCCCCCCTATTTTTGAGCCGATGGTACTGAGATCAATCAACACAAAACAATCCCCCAGCTGAGGTCAGGTCAGCGCAGCTGAAGCTTTGGAGGCTGAGACTCTTCGGGTCTATAGAGATGCTACCAGATTGAGGAAAGCATTTACTGACAGAGGCATAGAGGGCATTGTGCTATGCATTTAAGAAACAATCCACATCTTTCTGTGACTCAAATAGCAGGCTGGAGAGACAGTCTCTGCGTCTTATTGTGTGTGAGCCACCAGATACCAGCTCTAAATGTTAAACAACCAATTGTAAATGGGGCTCCCGCAGAGCTGACCTTTTACTGGCTCGATTCAATCACATAGAAGTTCTCTGTGGCTGTATTAGCTTGACGCATTCAGCTGTTGAATTCTATTTTTTACAGCGTGTTGTTTCGCAGAGCCTTTATCCGAATAGATTTCAGTGAGTTTTATTCGAAGATCTGCAGATGTGAAGTGTGGATTCACCTTGTGCATGATTAAATCATAAACTGCAAATTCAGGACTAATCCTATGCTGGCGATCACTGCAAACTGTGCCTTTATTTTTTGCAATGATTGACATGGCTGCATGGTGGGTTATAAGGACCACTGTGACATTAGAGAGAGTTTCTTTGCTTCTTTATTCTCTCAGACAGTCGGTTCCTGTAAAGATAGATGACTGTACCAGAGACACAGAGTACTGGAGGTGTGTGGAGGATAGATGGGGAGGGCGCGGTTCACGATTGGTACGTGTTAAAATCTTGTGGTCCGCAATCTCCTTTTTCCACTACATCCCCAGGCTACAGTACCCTTTTTCAAATTTTGCTGAATTTGCTAAATTTTTCTCAGCCTCTTTTATTCTGCAAGAAACCGTTCATAACTCCTCTGGACCCACCCTTGTCCCAGTATCACCACCTCTTGTCATTCAATCACTCCTTCCCCCAGCTCAAGTGGGTCTCAAATCTTTTCCTGTGCTGATCACTGAGGTGGGGCAGAAGTCCCCCCACAGACCACCTACCAGACATACCCTACCCACTTTCATTTGCCAATGCAAAAAACATGTCAGAATTAATAGAAACTTATAGAAACTGAATATTTCAATGATTTTATGCTATTAAATTTATATCCATTTAATTTTTGTATTAAATATCATAATTATGTTATTAGTTCACTGAAGAAACAAGAGTACAGACAAGTTCATATTGTGAACATGAATATAAAGAGAGAACACATATGTTTCAAACATTCTCATATGTATTACAAAATCTTCACTATCTTCTTTGAAGTTTATCGTACATGTATATCAATCAAAGAAAATCAATAGTAACATAAATCTTGCTTATAGATCAACATTGTCGCTGCAATCTGCAACTCATGCCACACACATAGGAGCCAGTCTGGTTTAGTGACATCAGGTGCATGGGCAGCACGGTAGCACAGTGGTTAGCACCGTTGATTCACAGCGTGATGCACGATCAATTACACAAAGATGAGAGTTGGATGCAATTGAGGCTTTATTACACTAAGATGTGTGGCCTCCGACAGCAGCTGGCGATATGGCTGCTGTACGGGGAGCACACATATTTATACTCCGCCTACTGGGCGGAGCCAGCAGGCAGGGAACTACCACCGTACCTGTAGTACAGGGCTTTACCAGAAAGCACCCAATATATACATCAGTGGTGACTACCACATTCGCCCCCTATTAATATTGAGTCCAGCGGGGGAGGTGGAGAACTATATACAAGTAGATGTTTTATAGTACAGAAGAAAAAAAATTGAATCCAGCGGGTTGTGGAGGAGAATTATACAGGAGGAGGATGTTTTAAGAGTCCCGATCAAGTTAGAGGTTCAGACAGTCCGGAGCCTTGAGCTGCCGTTTGGAGCGCAGCAGTGATGGCGGCGATTCCGTGTCAGTTTGGTCTTTGGTGACTCCGGGAGCATGCCAAAATCCTCTTCATCCTCGGGCGTGGCAGGGGGAGGACGGATTGTCCTGGGGCGGGGTGCCTCTGGATGCGCCGTGGGATGGAAAGGGTGGCACCGGGCCGGAGGTGTGTGTGTGTGTGGAACCTGCTGGTGCCAGGTCCCTGACGGAGACAGTATCTTGGCGGCCATTGGGGTACGCTACGTAGGCATACCGTGGGTTGGCGTAGAGTAGCTGTACCCTCTCAACCAATGGGTCCGCCTTGTGGAGTCGTACGTGCTTAGGGAGGAGTATGGGTCCTGGAGCTACGAGCCAAGTCAGGAGCGACACCCCAGAGGTGGACTTCCTGGGGAAGGCAAAGAGACGTTCGTGGGGGTTTCATTAGTCGCAGTGCATAGGAGCGACCAAATGGAGTGCAGTGCGTCGGGGTGGACCTCCTGCCAGCGGGAGGCCGGGAGATTTCTGGACCATAGGGCCAGCTGGATGGCCCTCCAGACCATCCCATTCTCCCTCTCCACCTGCCCATTTCCCCGGGGGTTATAGCTGGTCGTCCTGCTCGAGGCGATACCCTTGTTGAGCAGGAACTGACGCAGCTCATCGTTCATGAATGAGGATCCCCTGTCACTGTGGACGTAGGCGGGGAAGCCGAACAGAGCGAAGGTGGTGTTGAGGACTTTGATGACGGTGGCAGATGTCATGTCGGGGCATGGGATGGCGAAGGGGAATCTGGAATATTCATCGACCACACTGAGGAAGTACGTGTTATGGTCGGTGGAGGGGAGGGGCCCTTTGAAGTCCACGCTGAGGTGTTCAAAGGGGCGGGAGGCCTTCACCAGGTGCGCACGGTCTGGCTGATAGAAGTGCGGTTTGCACTCCGCGCAGACCTGGCAGTCTCTGGTGATTGTCCTGACTTCCTCGACGGAGTAGGGCAGATTGCGGGCCTTGATGAAGTGGTACAATCGTGTGACTCCCGGGTGACAAAGGTTGTCGTGCAGAGTCCGGAGTCGGTCCACCTGTGCACTGGCACGTGTACCTTGGGATAGGGCATCGAGGGGCTCGTTGAGCTTACTGGGGCGATACAAAATCTCGTAGTTGTAGGTGGAGAGCTCGATCCTCCACCTCAAGAATTTATCGTTCTTGATCTTGCCCTGCTGTGTGTTGTTAAACATGAAGGCTACCGTCAGTGAGGAGAGTGAATCTCCTGCTGGCCAGGTAATGCCTCCAATGACGCACAGCTTCAACGATGGCTTGGGCCTCTTTTTCGACGGAGCAATGCCGAATTTCGGAGGCATGAAGGGTTTGTGAAAAGAATCCCACAGGCCTTTCTGCCTGGTTGAGGGTGATGGTTAGAGCGACATCTGATGCGTCACTCTCGACTTGAAATGGTAACATCTCGTTGACTGCAGGCATCGCAGCCTTGGCGATGTCAGCCTGAATACGGTTGAAGGCCTGGTGAGCCTCGGCCGTTAGGAGAAAAAGAGTGGATTGAATGAGTGGGCGGGCCTTGTCCGGTAATTTGGGACCCACTGGGCGTAGTAAGAAAAGAACCCCAGGCAACGTTCGAGGGCCTTGGGGCAGTGGGGAAGGGGGAGTTCCATGAGGGGGCACATGCGATCGGGAACGGGCCCCAGAACTCCGTTCTGGACCACATAGCCGAGGATGGCTAAGCAGTCCGTGCTGAACACTCACTTCTGGTTGAGGAGAGTGGCGGTGTGGAGAAATTTGGCACGGTTGGCGTCATGGTCCTGCTGATCGTGGCCGCAGATGGTGCCATTGTCTAGATACGGGAAAGTGGCCCGCAGCCCGTACCGGTCAAGCATTCAGTCCATTTCCCATTGGAAAACCGAGACCCCGTTGGTGACGCCAAAGGGAACCCTAAGAAAGTGGTAAAGGCGGCCATCTGCCTCGAACGCAGTGTATGGGCGGTCCGCCTTACGGATGGGAAGCTGGTGGTAGGCGGATTTTAGGTCAACAATTGAGAAGACCCGGTACTGTGCAATCTGATTGACCATATCAGATATGCGTGGGAGGGGGTACGCGTCAAGCTGTGTATACCTATTGCTGGTCTGACTGTAGTCTGCGACCAATCTGTGTTTCTCCCCAGTTTTCACAACTACCACTTGGGCTCTCCAGGGCCTGTTGCTGGCCTCGATGATGCCTTCCCGAAGCAGTCGCTGGACTTCGGACCTGATGAAGTTCCTGTCCTGGGCCCTGTACCGTCTGCTCCTGGTGGCGACGGGTTTGCAATCTGGAGTTAAGTTTGCAAATAGGGAAGGTGGGTCGACCTTTAGGGTCGTGAGGCCGCACACAGTAAGGGGTGGTAGGGGCCCGCCGAATTTCAATGTTAGGCTCTGGAGGTTGCACTGGAAGTCCAGGCCGAGTAGCACGGCAGCGCAGAGGTTGAGGACGTAGAGGCGGAAGCCGCTGAACTCCACGCCCTGGACAGTGAGAGTGGCTATACAGTATGGAGTGGGACCCGGAGGCCAGGGAGATTCTCTGGTTGGCAGGGTGTACCGCGAGGGTGCAGCGTTTTACCCTATCGGGATGGATGAAGCTCTCAGTGCTCCCGGAGTCCAGCAGGCAGGAGATCTCATGCCCATCGATTTTCACGTTGGTAGAGACCGTTGCAAGGTTGCGTGGGCGAGACTGGTCAATCATGACCGAGGCGAGACGTGGCTGGTCGTCGATGGTGGCAGACGATGGGGTGCCCGGGGGGGCATGGGTCCTGGTGCGATGGCGGCACCCACGGGCCGCTCGTGTCATGGGGGAAACAAGATGGCGGTGCCTGATGATCCTGGGGAGGACAAGATGGCGGCACCCACAGGCCGCACGTGATGGGGGTCGAACAAGCTGGCAGCGCCCATGGGCCGCACATGGTGTGGGTCGAACAAGACTTGTATGCCTGAGTTACGAGGTGAGGCTGGAGAGATGTGGGACCAATTTAGTCTTGAAAGGAGATAACAGAGATGATTTCATGGAAGTACATAAAAGAATGTGTTAAACACTTAAAATTGCTTTGAATTGGACAGCTGTAATAGGACAGAGAGACAAAGGTTAAAAAGGGTTAAATGGAAATTCAGGACTGATATCCAGATATACTTCACACAATGGGATGCCAATACACAGACTGGACTCTAGATTAGATCTTGCAGGTGAACACCCCAGAAGCATTAAAGGACAAATTGAATGCTGCAGTGGGAAGATCCCATTGGACGTTCAGGCTCAAGGAAACAGAGTGGACCGATAAGCTTACCTCATCCATAATAACCCAGTAAACCGGAAGGCAGTGTGTGATAAAAATAACCAACATCTTGCTGCGTGCTTTCTAACCATCAGTTTTGTTTCCATTGTTCACAGGTAGACAAGAGGCGATAAAGAGTCCCAGCCGATTGTCCCCGTGCCTTGTGAGTCGAGCAGAATCTTCCATCCTCAAATGAGCTGGCGCTAAAGGCGCCTTTACGTTAGGAAAGGGAGCCCTGCCCCAAACACACCATTCTTCAAATATAAGTTTGAAAGGCAACTGCAGACCACAACAACTTGCATCTAGCATGTAGCATCTTTAACATATTGAAACATTCCGTGCTATTGCAGCAGAAGGTTATTAAACATCATCTAGCACCGTGTCACTTAAATAAATATTAGCACAGGTGACCCAAAGCTTGGCCAATGCGGTGGGTTTTAATGAATTTTAAGGATTTTTTTTTTCACCCACACGGTTTTGGGGAGTTTGGAACCTGCTTCCTGAATGGATAGTAGAGGCACAAACCCTCAACTCGTTTCAAAGGTGTCTGGATGTGCACCTCAAGTGTTGTGACCTGCAGGGCTGCGGGCCAAATGCTGGAAAGTGGGATTTGGCTCGAGACTTGTTTTTCATCTAGTGCAGACACAATGGACCAGGTGGCCTCATTCTTTACCATTATAATTCAACACTGTGAATGGAATGTCTCAAATGAAGCGAGGGAGCTAGATTGATGTTGAAGTTCAGAGAGGAAATTCCGCAGCCTCAGGGCTTAGGCAGCTGACCAGAATTGCAGGAGTGCCAATAACTTGGGAGGGTTGGAGGAGGTTACAGAGATAGGGAGAGGGAAGGCCATGGAGGGGTTTGAAAACAAGGATGATGTTGTATTTGGTCTTCGATGTCTTGCAAAGGAATCCACCAAACGCCTTGACTTATCCAAACCAGGATCTTTATTAAATCACACGTGGTAAGGTAGCGTTCAGATAACCTTAGGGTTTCTTTGTACTCCTCTGGAACTACACCTAGCACGACTGTTCACCTGTATGTCTTACTATCATCTCCTACAACCATCTGGTGATGGCTGCATGTGCCCTCACTTATATTGGAGACCCTGGTCACATGAAACTGTCTTGAGACCGCATGGTGAGTCTGCACCACCACCTGCTGGTTGGAAGTCACACACCATCCATCTGTGATATTGTTTACAGGCATATCACCACAGATGAGACTTTTAAAATTGAATTGTTGCCATACCAGGGAACTTTCATGACATTAACGAGCAACAGGGTTGATAGGTGAACATGACGTGGTGTGAGTTAGGACATGGACAGCAGATTTTGGGGTAAGCTCAAGTTTTACAGTCAGTGGAAGCATGGCAAGCGGAATTGGTGTTGTGCCATTATCACCAATCCGTACACTGAGCACCACTCCCCACCTGAAGTGTGGGTGCGCTGAATCTAGCCCCAAGTGATGTTGGAGCTGAAGCTGTAGTTTGCAGGGGCAGGGGGGGGGGGGGGGGTAAAGTACATTAGATCAGCGGTACACTGATTTCTCCAAATATCTCATCAACAGAAGCAACAGCAGTCTCCCATGCACATCAAGGAAACCTTGGAGATCCCCTCCCACTCATTGCAGACCTCGAGGAGAAACAGAGTCAAAGGAAAATATGAAGAGAGGAAGGAACTGTACCGCAAGACTTACGATGTGGAAGGTAAAGCAAACAAAGATTAATTTGTTGCTTGTGAGTAAGAATACTTGCCAATCCCTGCACCCTGAGGATCAGGCGTGGTAAAGGGAGAAACAAAGTGGTTTAGAATTTGGAGGGATAGTTTCTGCTGCATGGAGGATTGTGCGTACTGTCATTGCCATTATTGACCAATTGCTGGGAGAACAAAGAACAAAGAAATGTACAGCACAGGAACAGGCCCTTCGGCCCTCCAAGCCCGTGCCGACCATGCTGCCCGACTAAACTACAATCTTCTACACTTCCTGGGTCCATATCCCTCTATTCCCATCCTATTCATGTATTTGTCAAGATGCCCCTTAAATGTCCCTGCTTCCACCACCTCCTCCGGTAGCGAGTTCCAGGCACCCACTACCCTCTGCGTAAAAAACTTGCCTCGTACATCTACTTTAAACCTTGCCCCTCTCACCTTAAACCTATGCCCCCTAGTAATTGAACCCTCTACCCTGGGGAAAAGCCTCTGACTATCCACTCTGTCTATGCCCCTCATAATTTTGTAGACCTCTATCAGGTCTCCCCTCAACCTCCTTCGTTCCAGTGAGAACAAACCGAGTTTATTCAACCACTCCTCATAGCTAATGCCCTCCATACCAGGCAACATTCTGGTAAATCTCTTCTGCACCCTCTCTAAAGCCTCCACATCCTTCTGGTAGTGTGGCGACCAGAATTGAACACTATACTCCAAGTGTGGCCTCACTAAGATTCTATACAGCTGCAACATGACTTGCCAATTCTTATACTCAATGCCCCGGCCAATGAAGGCAAGCATGCTGTATGCCTTCTTGACTACCTTCTCCACCTGTGTTGCCCCTTTCAATGACCTGTGGACCTGTACTCCTAGATCTCTTTGACTTTCAATACTCTTGAGGGTTCTACTATTCACTGTATATTCCCTACCTGCATTAGACCTTCCAAAATGCATTACCTCACATTTGTCCGGATTAAACTCCATCTGCCATCTCTCCGCCCAAGTCTCCAAACAATCTAAATCCTGCTGTATCCTCTGACAGTCCTCATCGCTATCCGCAATTCCACCAACCTTTGTGTCGTCTGCAAACTTACTAATCAGACCAGTTACATTTTCCTCCAAATCATTTATATATACTACAAAAAGCAAAGGTCCCAGCACTGATCCCTGTGGAACACCACTGGTCACAGCCCTCCATTTAGAAAAGCATCCTTCCATTGCTACTCTCTGCCTTTTATGACCTAGCCAGCTCTGTATCCACCTTGCCAGCTCCCCCCTGATCCCGTGTGACTTCACCTTTTGTACTAGTCGACCATGAGGGACCTTGTCAAAGGCCTTAGTGAAGTCCATATAGACAACATCCACTGCCCTACCTGCATCAATCATCTTAGTGACCTCCTCGAAAAACTCTATCAAGTTAGTGAGACACGACCTCCCCTTCACAAAACCATGCTGCCTCTCACTAATATGTCCATTTGCTTCCAAATGGGAGTAGATCCTGTCTCGAAGAATTCTCTCCAGTAATTTCCCTACCACTGAAGTAAGGCTCACCGGCCTGTAGTTCCCTGGATTATCCTTGCTCCACTTCTTAAACGGAGGAACAACATTGGCTATTCTCCAGTCCTCCGGGACATCCCCTGAAGACAGTGAGGATCCAAAGATTTCTGTCAAGGTCTCAGCAATTTCCTCTCCAGCCTCCTTCAGTATTCTGGGGTAGATCCCATCAGGCCCTGGGGACTTATCTACCTTAATATTTTTTAAGACACCCACCACCTCATCTTTTTGGATCTCAATGTGACCCAGGCTATCTACACACCCTTCTCCAGACTCAACATCTACCAATTCCTTCTCTTTGGTGAATACTGATGCAAAGTATTCATTTAATACCTCGCCCATTTCCTCTGGCTCCACACATAGATTCCCCTGCCTATCCTTCAGTGGGCCAACCCTTTCCCTGGCTACCCTCTTGCTTTTTATGTACGTGTAAAAAGCCTTGGGATTTTCCTTAACCCTATTTGCCAATGACTTTTCGTGACCCCTTCTAGCCCTCCTGACTCCTTTCTTAAGTTCCTTCCTACTTTCCTTATATTCCACGCAGGCTTTGTCTGTTCCCAGCCTTTTAGCCCTGACAAATGCCTCCTTTTTCTTTTTGACGAGGCCTACAATATCTCTTGTTATCCAAGGTTCCCGAAAATTGCCGTATTTATCCTTCTTCCTCACAGGAACATGCCGGTCCTGAATTCCTTTCAACTGACACTTGAAAGCCTCCCACATGTCAGATGTTGATTTGCCCTCAAACATCCGCCCCCAATCTATGTTCTTCAGTTCCTGCCTAATATTGTTATAATTAGCCTTCCCTCAATTTAGCACATTCATCCTAGGACCACTCTTATCCTTGTCCACCAGTACTTTAAAACTTACTGAATTGTGGTCACTGTTACCGAAATGCTCCCCTACTGAAACATCTACCACCTGGCCGGGCTCATTCCCCAATACCAGGTCCAGTACCGCCCCTTCCCTAGTTGGACTGTCTACATATTGTTTTAAGAAGCCCTCCTGGATGCTCCTTACAAACTCCGCCCCGCCTAAGCCCCTGGCACTAAGTGAGTCCCAGTCAATATTGGGGAAGTTGAAGTCTCCCATCACCACAACCCTGTTGTTTTTACTCTTTTCCAAAATCTGTCTACCTATCTGCTCCTCTATCTCCCGTTGGCTGTTGGGAGGCCTGTAGTAAACCCCCAACATTGTGACTGCACCCTTCTTATTCCTGATCTCTACCCATATAGCCTCACTGCCCTCTGAGGTGTCCTCCCGCAGTACAGCTGTGATATTCTCCCGAACCAGTAGCGCAACTCCGCCTCCCCTTTTACATCCCCCTCTATCCCGCCTGAAACATCTAAATCCTGGAACGTTTAGCTGCCAATCCTGTCCTTCCCTCAACCAGGTCTCTGTAATGGCAACAACATCATAGTTCCAAGTACTAATCCAAGCTCTAAGTTCATCTGCCTTACCCGTAATACTTCTTGCATTAAAACATATGGACTTCAGGCCACCAGACCCGCTGTGTTCAGCAACGTCTCCCTGTCTGCTCTGCCTCAGAGCCCCACTGTCCCTATTCCCTAGTTCTCCCTCAATGCTCTCATCTTCTGACCTATTGCTCCCGTGCCCACCCCCCTGCCATACTAGTGTAAACCCTCCCGTGTGACACTAGCAAACCTCGCGGCCAGGATATTTATCCTCTCCGGTTTAGATGCAACCCGTCCTTCTTATATAGGTCATACCTGCCCCGGAAGAGCTCCCAGTGGTCCAGATAACGGAAACCCTCCCTCCTACACCAGCTGTTTAGCCACGTGTTTAGCTGCTCTATCTTCCTATTTCTAGCCTCACTGGCACGTGGCACAGGGAGTAATCCCGAGATTACAACCCTCGAGGTCCTGTCTTTTAACTTTCTCCCTAGCTCCCTGAACTCCTGCTGCAGGACCTCATGCCCCTTCCTGCCTATGTCGTTAGTACCAATATGTACAACGACCTCTGCCTGTTTGCCCTCCCCCTTCAGGATGCCCTCTACCCGTTCAGAGACATCCTGGGAGGATTTGAGTCAGCTGATCAATGGTGGGGACATGGGGGTGGGGACAGATTATGTGATGCAACTTCTTAGATTAAAAGCCAACCAGTATTAGCAACCCAAGGCCAAAGGACAACGGGGCAATGTAGAGGATTGGTCAACAGCTGGTGGAGCAGAGGGAGGAAGGAGGGGCAAGGGGAGGGTACTTTTGTAATTGTAGTCAAGTTAGCTGGCGCAAACACTGTATCATGTCGACTTGAGCTGCACTTGCCAGAACTCTAAAGTTCAAACCCTGGACAGTTGTGGTGACTGTCCCTTTAAGGGCAACACAGCAGAGTTTGGATCACATGGCCTGTGTGAGCAATCAGGACTCAGAGTGTGGAATCACCCCAAGGTGACAGAGGCTTCTTTGGCAAAGAAATATTTTTGGAGTTTGCTCCAGCCATGAGGCTGCTGTACAATTCTTATTAATAAATATCTTTTGTTTTCACAAACAAAGTCTGTGAAAGTACACCTTTACAACTGTACAGTCAACGGACCTTATGTGCGACAGTTGTGGAAATGCCCCATTGAACTCAGTAGCTGCTTGAATGATGAGGTGACAATCTCTGATCATTGCCTCTTGACTCTCGGCTTCAGGAAGGGAGGGAAGCAGAGACGGAGATAGTCACCTTGTGCACCAGAGCAACGATATAACTAATTTTGTCCTTCTTCTTGCAGCCCTGTTTGAGATGTTGGCAAAAGCACAGAGCTGCCGTGCTGACGATCAGCGAGGCCTTCTGAAGAAGGAGGACCTGGTGCTTCCAGACTTTCTGCAGCTTCCCGAGGAACTGGCCGGCATCAGTCTTCAGCCGGCCGAGTCGCACAGGAGGAGGGAGAAAGGCACCAGAAATCTAACCTGTCCAAAGAGCGGAAATACCTCAGGAGTTCCGAAGGAGGAGCCAACCCCGAATATCTCCACTACACAGGGCACACGGCAGGAAGATTTAACAGAGGCGAAGTACGTGTGCCCCCGCACTGCCTTCTAACAATGTGTGGAATGCTGTAGTCATAGCCTGCAGAGCTGGAGGGTCAACGTAGAGCAGCTTGTCCACTTCTTCCTGTTTCCTCATGATGGGCGCAGAGGGACCAAGCTCAATAAGGCAGGCATTCCCAATCCTCGGTGAGTCCCAATCAGTCGGCACTGCCAATTCCATCAGCACCATGCCTGTTGACAGCACTCCTGCGGCACCGGGACTCCATTTCCTCCTCAGTGGGCCGAATATCCTCCTTCTGTGCTGTACGATTCTATGAAATCTAGGTTTGAGGCACTTTACAGAATCCCAGCTGTGAAAGAAATATCATTGGAATCTAACAGACATTGGGCACCTCAGGATCACAATGTCGGAAAAGGTCACCGCTTATCAGGGACGGTCCTTTTCAGGATTTTTCTCCATTTTAATATTCCGCGAATGCTGCTGAGTGCAATGACCCGGAATTAGCTGAACTCGAAAGAGGACCATGCTCGGATTTTAGTTCGAAGCATTTTGCATTCAGAGAAATGAGCTGTTGATTGGGAAGGCAGACTTAAACTGAGAGGCACATGGGTCAAAGATGTGATTGACTGGACCTACTTTGAACCGTTTCTTTGGTCTTTCCAAAGTGACTTCAGCACCTCCACAGACACATTTATTCATTCTTGAAGTTGTTTACATGTATCTGTTGTTCTTATTATTGTGAGTCTTTGTATTTTTTTTTGCTCCTGGTGCAACTAAAGAATGTGGGTTTCAGGAAAATGCTATGAATGTTTACTTCCAAGTCAGGGTACATATACAGGCATTGGACACAACATGAATGTACCACTCACTGACTACAACAAGCGATTTGGGGATGGAGTAAAGTTGTGTGACAACCTGCAGTTTCTTGTGGTGTGGAAAACGCAGTCCCCACGCCAGTGAGAATGTTTCTGTGTGGATCGGATCCAGGGCTGCAAAATAATGCCCCTAATCCTCACAGGAACACCACCCTGTTGTTTCATTGGGACTATTTCAGTCAGTTTCTTGTAACTATAACCCGGCTTCGTGGATCCCTGATGCAAAAGTTTGGTTCCATATTCACACTTTGAAGACAACTTCATTTCCAAATCACAATCAGATAACATTCACTAAATGCTGTCTATCAGTCCAAATAAGCACAGCATCTGTGAAACCTGAGATATAGCCTGTGTGAGCTTCTCAACTTCATTGTCTGTGTGGCCTTCTGAGAATATTTTCAAGAGTGATGTGTCAACATTGTGTGGCTGGTTTTGAGGCTGCCCATGTCGGCTCTGCTTTAGTAAAAATTACTAGGCCTCGTTGATCAGGAAGGCCACAGGGGTTAGATCATTTCAACTGGCCCATGATGCAGCTGCTCGCCACATCTGCAGATCTACACAATGAAGAAGAAAGAAGCAGCCAATGCTGTTGGGATTATTCTTCCCAAATCAAACCTTTTAGTGAAAATATGGTTGTGAACATTAAATGTAAAAGCCTTTGTTTACGCATATGCTGAGAGGTGGCCACGGCTGTGGATGTGTCTGTGCCTCTATCTGTGTGTGTGTGTGCATGTGTGACTGTGTGCACACAGATGGGCATATGTTTGTATGTGTTGGCTGTGTTTGTGTGTACACGTGGGTCCATATGTGTGTGTGTGTGTACATGTATGTGTGTGTGCATGTGGGTGTACACGTGTCTATCTGTGTGTGTGCATGTGTTTGTATGTTGCGCCTGTGTGCATGTATGTGAGTATCCACATGTGTCTACATGTGTGTGTGCATGTGTTTGTATGTTGTGGCTGTGTGAGTGCGTAGCTGTGTTTGAGTGTCTGTCAGTTTGTGCGTGTTGCTTTGTGTGTGTCTGTGGTTATCTGTGAGCATCTTGCGATGTCTTGTGTGTCTGTGAATGTGCTTATGAGTGTGTGTTTCTTTAAGTTTGTGTGTGTCTCTGAATGGGTTTGTAAGTTTGTGTGCTTGTGGAGCAGTGAGTGCGTCTGTAATTGTCTGAATTGGCTGTGGGGCTGTCAGTGTGTATGTGTTTGTGTGGTTGTTAGTGTATGTGTGTTGGTTGACATTTTTATGTTTGAGGAACATTAGGTTTTACTTTGTCTGTCAAGACAGGCACATATTGCTCATCCCGAGCTTCCCTGAGAAAGTGGTGACAGACCTTCAAATACAGAGAGTGATTTAATATAATTGAGTGGCTTAGAGCAAAGTTATCATCGTGAGACTAGAGACACAATTGATTGGACTCTAACGACAGATTTACCTTCGTTAATAACCGACAGATTTACCTTCGTTAAAAAACAGTTGGGTTTTACGACAAGCCAATGGTTTCAGGATCACCGATGCCAGATTTATTTTTTAGATTCTGCACCAGTTTAATTCTATATCCTTGTCACATACCTCTTCCATGTTAGAGTTAGACTTTGTTTCAATTAAACAAAATAAAACTGCAGCACAAGACATATTCAGTGAGCGGTAAAGAAGGAGCTTTTGGGGAAAGAAGTTACAGTGGTTAGACCCAAATAAAGTCAACTCTTCTTTCAATCTTAAAAATGTATTTTGTGGATCTGCTTTGGTAAGTCCTTTATCATTGGCACTGACTGCCATTTATTTATTCCCTTGTTCATAAACTAGTTTACTTTAAGGTCTGAGGAAGGGCTGCTCAAGTAATGTAACTTCCCAAACAATAACTGTTGACACTTGCAGCCTGGTGCTTTATTGTATATATTGTTCAATGATTGTAATTCTAAACCATAGCACATTTTGTTAAGATTTCTCTTGCAGGAAGTATTAAAGCTGAATTATCCACCATTTTGATATCACTGTTAATCTGTGTGCCCAGATTATTGCCCTTTTTTTGGAATTGTTTTCTGTGCTACAATCTCACAACATTTCTGGTAAACTGAGAAAATAGAAGAAACTTCCTTTGTATGTCTCCCTCAGTCTCACATTCTCACAGTTTCCTGTGCTTACCTCCCTCCCTCGCTATCTGTATTTTGCTGTACCTCTCTTTCTCTCGGTCAGCATTTGGTGTCTCAATATCTATGGCCGTGATTATTGGCCACATTGTGCTTGAGCACGATGAGACCGCTAGATTCCGGGAGAGGCCAAAACCGAGAATCGCGTGGGGCCGGTACCGATCGGCTTGCGAATCTAACCGGCCCGCACCTGTTGTTGAAATCAGGATCCCGCCATGACGAGGCGAGAAACCAATAATCACCATATAAAGCCAATCTCCATACAGTTAACGGGAACAACCCCTATCTAACCGCCTCCTGTGATCTAATGGCCTCCCCAGCAAGTGGTCACGCAGGGGATGTGGGGGGGATGGGAGATGCGAGGGAGGGTCCCAAGGTGCAATACACCGCTTGTCGCCAGCCTCACACCCTCTCCAATTCTTTACAGATATTACACAAGATGGATGATATCTTGGACCCGTGGAGGCTGCCCTGGCGAGTTGCTGGCAGACCATGCGGCTAGATGCCGAAGAAGGCACCGGCAGCAGTGTCGACAGAGGCCGGAGGTGGCGGCCCGTGTGCAGGGCCCCGCCCACATCCTGAGGACCCTGCCGTCCATCAGGCCAGGGTGTCACCCAGAGGGGGAGGCTGCAACTGCCCAAGGTGTACAGGCTTCGCTGGTCTTTGAACAGATGACGGACAGCGTGTGCCTCAGGAGGTTCCGTCTCAACAAGGAAACCATGTGGTACCTGTGCCATTCCTTGTGGACTTGGCACCGCGCGGAGGAGGAGGGTACCCATTCCCGGTGGCCGTCAAGGTCACCGCAGTCATGAACGTTTACCCTTCAGGATCATTCCAGGGCTCAAGCAGAGACTTGTGTGGCATCTCACAAGCTACAGCCCACAAGTGCATCCGGATCTGTTTGCCCGTGTCGCAATCTCTCTAAACTTTGACATGGCCCAGGCCCAACAAGATGCCCGGGCAGCAGGTTTCTCCACCATCGCCGGGATACCACAGGTCCAGGGGTAATAGATAGCACGCATGTCGCCCTGCACGCACCGAGTCATCAGAGAGTGCCCTACATCAACAGGAAATGGTTCCACTCCCAGAACATCCGGCTCGTGTGCGATCACCACTTGAAGATCATGCACGTGTGTGCACAACAGCTACATCCTGGGGCAGTCGGACATTCCTGATCTCATTGAGGACCACCCCTGGATGGCCTGTTGGCTCTTGAGGGATAAGAACAAAGAACAAAGAAAATTACAGCACAGGAACAGGCCCTTTGGCCCTCCAAGCCTGCACCAACCATACTGCCGTCTGAACTAAGGCCCCCTCCCTTTTGGGGACCAAAACCCTCTATTCCTATCCCAAAAGAACAATGAAAAGGTGAAAAATAAGGGGTACCTGCTGAAGATCTGTTTAATGACGCCAGTACGGAGGCTGGTGACTGATGCGGAAACCTGATACAACGAGGCACATACAGCCACCCAGGCTGTCATTGAGTGGTGCATCGGACTCCTCAAAATGCAGTTCCATTGCCTCGACCGTTGGTGGTGCACTGCAGTACACCCCCAAGAGGGCCTCCCACTTTGTGGTGGTCTGCAGTGCCCTCCCCACCCTGGCACGACAGCGCGGCGATGTGCTGGAGGTGGAGAGGGAGGAACATGTGGCCATCTCCGAGGAAGAGGACGATGAGGCGCCGGTCTAGGAGGAGCTGGAGGACAATCCCAGGAAGGACCCGTAGGACCAGTCGGAGGAGGGAGGACAGGCGGCAGCGGCGAGGGTCTGGCAAGCCCAGAGGGCCAGGGAGGCCCTCATCCTTGCCTGCTTCACATAGGATGTGACCTCAACAGTCATCGCATCCCCTGCCCACAGCTCCCCTCTCCCACCCCAACTGTGTCCCACCCACCCAGGGTCTGTATAACTTCACTCCAGGACTGTGTTGGCACTGTCACGGATTACTGTCGATGGCAGGGGGGTGATGATAACCCGCAGAGAGCTGAGCGCTGGTGCTCCTCAATCTATTCCATAGTCTGACTCCTACCTGTCTGCTGAGTGCTCGCTCACTCCCATCACCTGCACGTGGTGTGCCTGGGGAGGCAGGGGTAGTCCAGGACCGCTATGCCTAGGGCGGCTGGCACAGGGGATTGGTGGACGGCCACATTGCGGAAGAAAGTGCCAGAAGATTCATATATATCGGGTGCAACATCTTTTAATGCTGTACATATATGTCCCCAACTGCCCCTACCCCACCCCACCCCTCCCAACCACTCCCCCCACCCCTTTCCCCCCACCCCACCCCGCGTCCCCTTAACCCCCAGTGCCCTCTCAGTGATCCTCGACCTGCTTAGTCTTCCTTGCTCGACCGCTGCGTCTAGGTCTGTCCCAAGGATGCACAAATGAGGTGGATGTAGCCAGCTGCCTACCATGTCTCATGCCCTTTGATAACCCTGGTGGGCGTCCACTGTAGCCCCTGGGACTGGAGAGCCAAACCAACTTGCCAGCGGCTCATGCCCCGCCATGCCACTAAGTTCCAAGGGCTAATTCCGAAAGGCGAACGAAGGGGAGCTGGTGGCCGACGTTGCCACTCCGAAGGGTGGCTCTGGGTTGGCACCCAGTGCACCGTCCTCCCAGTCGGTGCCCTAGGGCCCTGGGGTTCACCTGGGTACAAAGGGACAGCTGGATCGAGCCTCGGCTATCCCTGCGTCATCAGGCTCTGCAAGCCCTGGCAGCTCCCTAATGTCTGCAGCATGGTGTTGATGCCCTCGGCGATGCTCCTCTGTGACTGGGATGTGCTCTGAAGCGCCCCCCACAATGTCCACCTGTGACTCGGACACTTCTGACAATGACAGGGACAACCTCTGGAGTGCCTCAGCAATGCCTACCTGAGACTGGGACATGCTCCACAGCACTTCATCAAGGTCTGTCTAGTACTGGGTCACGCCCAACAGCGACTGGGACATGCTGTCGAGGCACTCTGGCCATCACTGACTAAGCCATGCCTTGGACACATCCACTCATGCTGATGAGGTTCTGGGACTCCTCCAATAGAGTATGGACCTGCTGGAGTGTCGCTGTCACCCCCTCTGAATATACGACCACGCACTTTGGACTGCATCAGCTCCGGGTAAAGCCTGGTCCAGAGGCTCAGCATCTGACTGGGACCCAGCTGGGTCCTGGGATCCAGCAGATTTCCGACTGCTATCTTGTCTGGGCATTCCTGTCTCTACCTGATGTCCATCAGCAACTGTGAGGTACATAGAACATAGAACGATATTGTGCCGAACTAGTCTGAAACTCAGATCAAATCAACCTACTCCTAATCATTCTAGTGCACTCCATATGCCTATCCAATAACCGCTTATAAGTTCCTACTACCATAGCTGGGAGTGCGTTCCACGCCCCAACCACTCTCTGAGTAAAGAACCTACCTCTGACACCCCTCCTACATCTTCCACCATGAACCTTATAGTTATGCCCCCTTGTAACAGCTACATCCACACGAGGAAAAAGTTGCTTAACGTCCACTCTATCTATCCCTCTCATCACCTCAATTAAGTCACCTCTCATCCTCCTTCGCTCCATTGAGAAAAGCCCTAGCTCCCTCAACCTTTCCTCATAAGACCCACCCACCAATCCAGGCAGCATCCTGGTAAATCTCCTTTGCACCCTTTCCAATGCTTCCGCTTCCTTCCTATAATGAGGTGACCAGAACTGCACACAATACTCCAAATGCAGCATAACCTTACGGCTTTTAAACTCAATCCCCCTGTTAATAAATGCTAACACACTATATATAGGCTTTCTTCACGGCTCTATCGACTTGGGTGGCAACTTTCAGAGATCTATGGACATGAACTCCGAGATCTCTCTACTCCTCCACACTCTTCAGAACCCTGCCGTTAACCATGTAATCCGCATTCAAATTTGTCCTGCCAAAATGAATCACCTCACACTTATCAGGGTTAAACTCAATCTGCCACTTTTCAGCCCAGCTCTGCATCCTATCAATGTCTCTTTGCAGCCTACAACAGCCCTCCACATTATCCACTACTCCACCAATCTTGGTGTCATCAGCAAATTTACTAACCCAACCTTCAACTCCATCATCCAAGTCATTGATAAAAATCACAAATAGCAGAGGACCCAGCACTGATCCCTGTGGTACACTGCTGGTGACTGGGCTCCAGGATGAAAAATGTCCATCTATCACCACCCTCTGTCTTCTATGTGATAGCCAGTTACTGATCCAATCGGCCAAATTTCCCTCTATGCCATGCCTCCTTACTTTCTGCATGAGCCCACCATGGGGCACCTTATCAAACGCCTTACTAAAATCCAGGTATACAACATCAAGTGCTCTACCTTTATCTATGTGCTTAGTTACCTCCTCAAAGAATACAATCAAACTTGTGAGGCAAGACTTACCCCTGACAAATCCATGCTGACTATCCTGGATTAAGCTGTATCTTTCCAATGATCATAAATCCTATCCCTCAGGACCTTTCCAATAATTTACCGATGACCGAAGTGAGACTAATCGGCCTATAATTCCCAGGGTTATATCTATTCCCTTTCTTGAACAAGGGGACAACATTCCGCTCTCTCCAGTCTTCTGGCACTATTCCTGTAGACAGTGAGGACATAAAGATCAAAGCCAAAGGCTCTGCAATCTCATCCCTCGCCTCCCAAAGAATCCTAGTATATATCCCATCAGGCCCAGGGGGCTTATCTATCCTCAGGCTTCTCAAAATTTCGAACACATCTTCTTTCCGAATATCTACCTCCTCCAGCCTACCAGCCTGTATCGCACTATCCTTCTCAACAACATGGCCCCTCTCCTTTGTGAACACTGAAGAAAAGTATTCATTTAGGGCTTCTCCCATATCTTCAGACTCCATGCACACGTTCCCACTACTGTCCTTGACCGGCCCTAACTTCACCTTGGTCATTCTTTTATTCCTCACATAAGTGTAAAAAGCCTTGGGGTTTTCCTTGATCCTACCCGCCAAGTACTTCTCATGCCCCCTCCTAGCTCTCCTAAGCCCTTCCTTGAGCTCCTTCCTAGCTATCTTGTATCCCTCAAGTGCCCTAACTGAACCTTGTTTACTCATCCTTACATAAGCCCCCTTCTTCCTCTTGACAAGACATTCAACCTCTTTTGTAAACCATGGTTCCCTCACTCAACCACTTCCTCCCTGCCTAACAGGGACATATATATCAAGGACACGCAGTATTTGCTCCTTGAACAATCTCCACATCTCAATTGTGCCTATCCCTGACAGTTCCTGTTTCCATCTTATGCTCCCCAATTCTTGCCTAATCGCATTGTAATTACCCTTCCCCCAGTTATAAATCTTGCCCTGCCGTATGTTCCTATCCCTCTCCAAAGTCACCGAATTGTGGTCACTATCTCCAAAGTGCTCTCCCATAACCTAATATAACACTTGGCCCGGTTCATTACCCAGTACCAAATCCAATGTGGCCCCGCCTCTTGTCAGTCAATCCACATATTGTGTGAGGAAACCCTCCTGCACACACTGGATAAAAACAGCCCCATCCAAACTATTCAAATTATAGTGGTTCCAATCAATATTTGGAAAGTTAAAGTCACCCATGACAACTACTCTGTGACTACCGCACCTATCCAAAATCTGCATTGCAATCTTTTCCTCCACATCTCTGTTACTGTTTGGGGGCCTATAGAAAACTCCTAACAAAGTGACCACTCCTTTCCTATTTATAACTTCAGCCCACACTACCTCAGTAGACAGATCCTCCTCAAATGGCCTTTCTGCAGCCATTATACTATCCTTGATTAACAATGCTCCTCCTCCACCTCTTTTATCACCTTCCCTAATCTTACTGAAACATCTAAACCCCGGAACCTCCCACAACCATTCCTGCCCCTGTTCTATCCACGTCTCCATAATGGCCACAACATCGTAGTCCCAGGTACCAATCCATGCTGCAAGCTCACCAACATTATTCCTGATGCTCCTCGCATTGAAGTAGACACACTTCGAACCACCTTCATGCCTGCAGGTCCACTCTTGTGACCTTGGTACCTTTCTCAGTACTGCACTACCTTCAACTTCCTGAACTCCAGCAACGCTATCTCCTGGACTACAAATCAGTTTCCCATCCCCCTGCCAAATTAGTTTAAACCCCCCCGAAGAGCTGTAGCAAATTTCTTTCCCAGGATATTGGTGCCCCTCTGGTTCAGGTGTAACCCATCCTGTTTGTACAGGTCCCACCTTCCCCAGAATGTGCTCCAATTATCCAAGTAACTGAAACCCTCCCTCCTACACCATCCCTGTAGCCACGTGTTTAACTGCACTCTCTCCCTATTCCTCACCTCGCTCATCAGAATGCGCCCCAGAAGCCTGACCACAACCCACCAAGGTGTGTGTCTCAGCGCGGGTGGAGAATGGGGAATGCAGCTGTGCCACGAATACTGTGGTCTCCTTGGATCTCCCCACCGAGGTGTTCTCATGGGCGGGGGGAGAGGGGTGGTAGAAACCATCCCGGATGGCCCCGCACTGTCGGATGGAGATCCTGTGGGAGAATGGACATGGAGTCAGTGGAAAGGATGGTCAGTCTGTACGGCATTTACAACTCACGTGTGACAGGTCATCTGGGTGGCGGCCGGGAGATCTTCAACTCGGCGCCATACACCAACCTCTACGTCGGTGACCGACATGTCCTTGGCCACACCCGTGACCTCCAGGGCCCATTCTTCATAGGGGGTGAGGACCCTAATGTCTGGTGCTCCGCCACCATCTGGGCCCTCTTCCGTCTGTTGTGGACCAACCTCTCTTGCGGGGACACAGGGAACCTGTGTATGGGGGGGATGGGGTGCTGCCGGCGTGGGTGGCACTCCTGAACATGTGTGGGCCGGGGCATGGTACAGTGCTGAGCATGGCGGTTCCAGTCACATGATCTTGGGGGGGAGTCGGGGATGGCGGGTGGGGACAGTGCCAGGGAGCCAGCCGGTGACAACCCATCCGCATGGCCCGGTGGAGCTCGTTGATCTTCTTATGGCACTGGGTGCCAATCTTCCGCAGACAGTCGCTGCCATTTCCCCCAAGTGGTATTGGTTGTCCCGTGGCTGGCCCTCTGAGACCGTCGGGGGAACAGGGCTTCCTGTCTGGTCTGGACCTCGTCTAACAATCTGGCCTAGTTGGCATCCCTGAATCGAGGGGCTGGTCTCCTCGGTGACGTGGCTGCGAGCTGCAGGATTGGTTTAAGTGCTGCTCCCCCTTGTTAGCGGGGTGCTGGGGGCCGCGGACCCAGCGAATCAGCCAGGAGGAACCATCATTTGCAGCGTGAAGCACGTGGGGCCTCGTTAAGTGGGCTAATTAACGTTTGATACCGGTGACGGCCTCGCTGGGTGGGAAACCCGTGACCACACTTTGAAACTTTACCAATAAATCGCACCAGCGTGCCTTGAGAAAAATATCAGCCATGATTGAATGGCGGAGCAGACTCGGTGGGCCGTGTTGCCTAATTCTGCTTCCATGTCTTATGGTCTTTTGGTCTTTCATAGAATCCCGATAGTTCCGAAGGAGGCCATTTGGCCCATCGGGTCTGCGCAGACCCTCTGAAGAGTACTTCACCCAAGCTCACTTCCCCACCCTTTCCCATCAATCCCTTAATCTAACCTATACATTCTTTTGGACACTAAGGGCAAATTAGCATGGCCAATCCATCTGACCAGCGCGGTAGCATGGCGGTTAGCACAATTGCTTCACAGCTCCAGGGTCCCAGGTTCGATTCCGGCTTGGGTCACTGTCTGTGTGGAGTCTGCACATCCTCCCTGTGTGTGCGTGGGTTTCCTCCGGGTGCTCCGGTTTCCTCCAGTCCAAAGATGTGCAGGTTAGGTGGATTGGCTATGATAAATTGTCCTTCGTGTCCAAAATTGCCCTTAATGTTGGGTGGGGTTACTGGGTTATGGGGATAAGGTGGAGGTGCTGACCTTGGGTAGGGTGCTCTTTCCAAGAGCCGGTGTAGACTCGATGGGCCGAATGGCCTCCTTCTGCACTGTAAATTCTATGATAATCTTTGGACTGTGGGAGGAATCCCGCGCACCTGGAGGAAACCCACACAGACACAGAGAGAACGTACAATCTCCACACAAGACAGTGATCCAAGGCCTGAATTGAACCTTGGTCCCTGGTGGTGTGAGGCAGCAGTGCTAACCACTGTGTCACCATGCCACCCATTTATTTCTTTCCCACTATTTTGGGGGTTATAAAATACATCAAGTTGCACCAAGTCACCTGTACTGTTTTCTACCTCTAATTAAATAGATTTTGTCATTAACCCTTCAAGAAGTGAAATATTTTCCCTAATCAAGACTGCTTTATCTGCTGTTTTTTAAACTTTCCGATCTTTTCTGAATAAATCCCATAAATATTAACCATCCAATCGTGCTCCATTTCTGAAGTAGTTCTCCTTTATTGCCACTATAGCATTTTACCTTGTGCCATCGACTTGAACAAACCACGCTGTGTACATTTGCAACTATGAATTTCAAACCTTAGACCTTTTGTATATTCTATGCTCCCACCTAATTCTGTATCATTTCTAACGCTGTCTCTACTTTCAGTTCTTCATGCATCTCACTTCAACTTTTTAAGATAACGTCTTAAGTGCCCAATGAAATGATCGGCTTAGGCCCTCCCCCACAACACCAATTCTTTTTTTGAAAATATTTTTATTGAACTTTTAACATTTTATATCAAAAATTTACAAAACACATGCATCAACAAGAGAAAAAATTCCAAATGACCACAACAACGGGGCAGCATGGTAGCACAATGGTTAGCACAGTTCATTACAGCTCCAGGGTCCCAGGTTCGAATCCCAGCTTGGGTCACTGTCTGTGCAGAGTCTGCACATTCTCCCCATGTCTGCATGGGTTTCCTCCGGGTTTCCTCCCACAATCCAATGATGTGCAGGCTAGGTGGATGGCCATGATAAATTGCCCTTAGTGTCCAAAAAAGGTTGTGTGGGGTTACTGGGTTACGGGGATAGGGTGGAGGTGTGGGCTTGGGTAGGATGCTCTTTCCAAGGGCTGGTGCAGACTCGATGGGCTGAATGGCCTCCTTCTGCACTGTAAATTCTATGGTTCTATGAACAACCATACCTCCCTTAACAGAAATACAACCCAACCAACCCATCCCCTCATGCCCCACTAACAGTGACAATATGAATGGCCGCCATCTCCAGTAGAAGCCATCAATCGACCCCCTCCCAGTGAACCTGACCTTCTCGAGGTACAAAAACTCCATCAAGTCATCCAGCTATGCTGAGGCACTAGGTGGCGTCACCTGTCTCCAACTCAGCAAAATCTGCCACTGAGCAATCATTGAGGCGAATGCTAGGGCATCCGCCCCGCACCAGTCCTTAACTCCGGCTGATTTCGCACCCCAAATAAAACTACTAACGGACAGGCTCTAAATTAACATCTAGGATTACTGATGTGGTGCTTAAGAAAGACCCCCAAAAACCCACCAATTTGGGACAGGACCAGAACATTTGTGTATGTTTCGTGGGCCCTCTCGAACACTGCTCACATCGATCTTCAAATCTTGGAAAAAAAATTGACTCATTCTGGCCTTGGCGAAGTGCGCCCTAAACACAACCTTGAGCTGGATCAAGCTCAACATCGCACAGGATGTCGTAGCATTCATCCTACTGAGGGACTCACTCCACACCTCCTCCTCCAAAATGGGTCACAGCTCCTCCCACCTGGCCTTCACCTCTTCCACCAAAATCTGCTCCTCCCCCAAGATCCGTCCATATATCCTGGACAAGCTGTTGTCTTCCAACACTGCACAGGAGAGTATTCTGTCCAGTAAGGTGGATGGTGGCACTACCAGGAATGTCGGAAATGTCCGCCTCACAAAGTCCCACACCTGAAAGTTACTGAATGTATCCGTCCCCCCAAATCCCACCTTCTCCTTCAACACTTCCAAGCTGGCAAACCACCCCTCCAGAAACAAATCCCTCAACCTCTCCAGCCCATTATCTTCCTATGCCAGCCCATCCCCCCAACCGTGGCATCCAGTTTCGCCGGCTCAAAAAATTGGGTGGGATTCTCTGTTGTCTGACGCCGGAATCGGGAAAGGCAATTGGACGGAGAATTGTTCGTGAGGCCAAAATATGTGGCTGCAGCGTGTCAGCTTCTCGAGTGTCAATCCTGACCCCAGAGAATCTGACACCATTTTTCATCGATTGTGTTCCATGTGGTGCCGGTGCTAACCCTTTAATGGTTGAAAAATTGCTTCGGGAGCGGTCCCAACTTTGCTGTCGTAGAAGTCCACCGATTCTGTCCCAGCATCAACACTTAGGGCTGAATTCTCCGGCAAAATTGGAGCCGAACCCTCACCGATTCCAGGACCAGTGGGGGGCTAGCAGCCTGAGGGAATGACAGTACCCCCAATCCAGCTCCTCCACCGACAGGCTAACCGCAAAGTACTCACTCTTCCCAAAATATAATTTGCACTCCAAGAAGGAGTTGAACCACTTCAATATACCCATGATACCTCATAATTGGCCTCCGATCCCTTACGTACAAGGAGTCATCAGCACACAGGGACTTGTGGGGCGGGATTCTCCGACCCCCCGCCGGGTCGGAGAATCACCAGGGGGCGGCGTGAATCCCGCCCCACCGCTCCACCGGCTGCCGAACTCTCCAGCGCTGTTTTTTGAGCGGGGGCGGGGATCGCGCCACGCCGGTCGGGGGCCGTTGGCGGAGGCCCCCCCCAGCGATTCTCCGGACACCGATGAGCTGAGCGGCTGCCCGTTTTTGGCCAGTCCCATCGGCGTGGATTAGACAAGGTCCATACCGGCGGGACCTGGCTTTGAGGGCAGCTTGCGGAGTCCTCAGGGGTAGCGGGGGAATCCGGCCCCGGGGGGGAACCCACGGTGGCCTGGCCCACGATCGGGGCCCACCGATCTGCGGACGGGCCTGTGGCGTGGGGGCACTCTTTCCCTCCCCGCCGGCCTGTTTAAGGCTCCGCAATGGCCGGTGCGGAGAAGAAACTCCCTGCACATGCGCAGGAATCACGGCAGCGCCTCTGCGCATGTGCCAGTAGACGCTGGCGCTCTTGTGCATGCGCTAACTCGCGCCAGCCGCAGAGGCCCTTCGGCACCGGTTGCCTCGGCGCCAACCACTCCAGCGCCGGTCTAGCCCCCGGAGGTGCGGAGGATTCCGCACCTTCCGGGCTGCCCGACGCCGGAGTGGTTCACACCACTCTTTGGTGCCAGTACGGCCCGCCCTGCCGATTGCGAGAGAAACTTCACCCCTCACAATTCCTCTCATCTTGTCTGAAGCCCTCAAAGCGATAGCCAATGGCTCAGTCGCCAACGCAAACAGAAGAGGAGAATAGGCCACCTTTGCCTTGTCTCTCTATGCAGCTGAAATGACCTCAAACTCATGGGGCGGGATTCTCCATTGCCCGGCGCCGAAATCGGGCATGTGCCAGTTTGGTGCCGAATCGCGATCCTTCACCCTCTTCAAATCTATGGCATTGCGGCGCACACTGCACGTAGTTTCAATCGCGTTCGCATTCCGTTATCGGGCCAACCCGCAATGTTCCTCCGCTGATGAGCCGAGTTCCCGGCGTTGCCATCCATGTATGGTCTCAACAGTCGTGAGCCTGGTGTGATGGCTGTGGAGAGAGAGAGAGAGGGCGTATGGGCAGTGTCCAGCACCGCCATACTTCGTGATAGTCGTGCTATGGCCGGGGAGCTTCTGCCAGGGCTGGGGGGAGTAGTGGGAGGTGGCCGGGCGGTGGACTGTGAGGTCGGGGTGGACATGTTCACGGTCCAGCACAACCGGCACCATCTTTAGGGGCGCGATCAGTGCGCATGTGGGTGGTGTAAGTGTACACGCGGCTGCAGCTTGTCAGCCCTGCGTGTGTCCAGCACAGACCCAGCGATTCTCCCACCATTTTTCATGCGCTCCACGGGCGTTTCACGCGGCACCAGTTCTAGTCCCTCACCAGTAGCGGAATTGGTGAGGGTGTGGCGCTGATTTTTCCATCATGGAACTCCACGGATCCTCGGTTGGAGTCAACACTTCAGATGCATGAACGGAGAATTGAGCCCATGGTGTTGTGCCCACATTAGGAGGTGGAGCTTCGCCGCATCCATGAGACAAACCCACGACCAGCCCAAACTTTCCCAAAACCACAGAAAGATAGCTCCACTCAACCCTATCAAATGCTTTTTTTGCATCCAGTGACACAATTATCTCCTGCTCCGGCCCCAACGGCTAACTGATAAAATTCTACCAGGAATCAACTGGCCCTGGCGTCTTCCCCGTCTGCATCTTCCCTAAAGCTGTTCAGACGTTCTCCAACCCCAGCGGCACCTCCAACTCCCCCCGCAATTGCTCCCCCACCTGTTGGAACTCCAAACCCTCTAAGAACTCTACCAACCCTAATTGGCAGCACCAATGTATACAGCCCCTTAGAAAAAGTTTGAAACGCCCCATTCATTTTTCAGGGGCAGAGACAAACCTACCCTTCGGCTCCCGCACCTACATACTTTCCTTAGCCGTCTCCTGTCAGCGTAACTGATGAGCAAATAGACGACTAGCCTTCTCCCCATGCTCATACTCTACCCCCTTTAAGCGTCATAGCTGGTGCTCCACCCGGCCATGGGTCCAACGAGTTGAACTGCTTCTTCCCGCGAGTCCATAACTCCTGCGTTGGGCCACTCACATACTCCCGATCTACAGCCAGAATCTTATCCACCAGCTCCTGGCACTCCTTCCTGGCCTCCCTGTCGATGCATGCCTTGTACGAGATGATCTCCCCCCTAATCACCGCGTTTAATGCCTTCCACAAAGTAGAGGGCAAGACCGTCCCATTCTCATTCAATTCATCATTCTCCTTTAAGGCACCAGAAATCATCCCGCGAAGATAACGGTCCCACATCCAGTGTCCATCTTCTGCGCTGAGCCTGACCCACCTCCAACATCAAGTTCACCAAGTGCAGCACGTGGTCAGAAATAACCACAGCCGAATACTCCGCGTTTTTCACCGCAGGGAGCAGGGGTGACAAAAAGGTCAATCCTCGAGTACACCTTGTGCACTGAGGAGAAAAAATGAAAACTCCTTACCCCCCGGGTGCATGAACCGCCATGGATCTGCCCGTCCTGTCTGCTTCATGAATGCGACACCTTCACCATCCCCGAAAGGGCCAGGGGTCTCAGCCTAAAATCAATTGATGTGCGTCTAATTCCAGAATTGCAGCCAGCAACCTCCTATAAAGTTAATATCATCCCAATTCGGGGCGTACACGTTCATCAACATCACGGCCATCCCCTCCAGTGTACCTGTAACCATCATGTAACAATCCCCCAGGTCAGCTGTCCCGGCCTGAAAAGGGAACCTCTTGCTAACCGGGTCCTGGGTCCAACTATTAGAACTTGAGTGGGAAATCTGGCTCACCCAGCCCTTTCGCAACCTGGTCTGGTCCCGCACCCACAGTTGAGTTTCTTGTAGGAACACCGCAGCGGGCCCCAAATCCTTTAAGTGGTAAAAACAACCTCTTAGCTTCTTCACAGGCACACCCATGCCCTGCTTGTTCCAGGTGACACTTTGTTGAGGGTCTCTCACCACCCCACCTCCTGGAGTCAGCCACCTCCACCATGATGCAATACGCCTACACAAATTCCTGGATCTCAGGTCCACATAAGATGGCTTCCAGCCCCACCCCAAGGGTGAGACAAAGAAAATACCCTGGTCACTGTAAGTTCTCGCCCCCCCTTTCCCACCAAAATGTTCCCTCCTACCCCCAGCAGGCTCGCAGACTGCCTGGCACCATAACCTCCTCATCCCCCCATCAAAGAAAGAACTAGATCCATTGAGCCCCACCCAACCTGGCCCAATGAGTCACAGCCTCTCCCCCCAATCCACACCCATTCGCTACACACACCCTCTCCTTCCCACTTGCAGAGTGACCCCCACCCAGGGTCCCCCTCCAACACCCCCAAAATCAACAACCACATTGTGGTGAACCACTGTAATAGGAGATATAAGGTAGGACCTGCACTACAGGTTCGCCGGTCGCTCCTGCCGGCTGGCTCCGCCCATAGAGAACTGTATAAATATGCATGACCTCCAGTGCCCTGCCATTTCGCCATCTGCAGCAGGAGGCCAAGCATCTGACTGTAATAAAGCCACAGTTGTACCCAACTTTAGTCTTTGTGCAATTGATTGTGCATCAATTTATTACAGTCAGATTTTCCACAGAATGGATGTCCGAATTAAGCCCGATCGCCTGCAGCTGGATCCGCACTCGCCCGACGCCAGGAAAGACTTTGCTCACTGGCTAGCATGTTTTGAGGCCTACATCAACGCGGCGGACCCCGCGCCAACGGAGGCTCAGAAGATAAACGTCCTGTACTCCAGACTGAGCTCCAGCGTGGTTCCCGTTAATCCAAGACGCCACGGATTACACAAAAGCAATGGAACTCCTTAAGGAACACTACACGCAGAAGGCGAACACGCTCTTCGCCAGGCATGTACTCCCACTCGCAACTACCTGGTGAGTCCATCGAAGACTTCTGGCGGGCCCTAATTCCACTCGTCCGGGACTGTGACTGTCAGGCCGTTACGGCCGCCAAACACGCAAATCTCCTCATACACGATGCCTTCGTGACAGGGATTGCGTCGGACCGCATCCGAGAACGATTACTGGAAGGGGCCACGCTCGAACTGGCGGAGACGAAAACCTTGGCGCTCTCCATGACAGTCGCATCCCATAACGTACAATTGTACCCCTCCCGCCACGCTGCCCACCCCTTCTACTCCTTCCTCCCCCTCCTGGACCCCGCCGACGACCTCCTCAGCCAGGGCCCTGCCTTCCCAATACGCCTGCGCCGCATGCCGATCCACGCACCCCAGGGTTCCCCGCTGTTACTTCTGCAGTCAGCAGAAGCACCCCCGCCAACACTGCCCAGCCCACACTGCAGTTTGTAAAGCCTGCAGTAAAAAGGGCCACTTCGCGGCTGTGTGCCAGGCCCGCGCAGTTGCTGCGATCGCGCCCGCTATCACCCCCTCCCCCACGCCAGATGCACAATGGGAGCCGCCATCTTGTCCCCCTTTGGCATGGGTGCCGCCATCTTGTCCCGGCCCCGCAATGTGCGCACCATGGGCGCGACCATCTTGTCTCGACCCCGCAATGTGCGCACCAAAGGGCGCCGCCATCTTGTCCCCCACAGGGTCTCCGGACAACCCGACATCGGAACCGCACACGCTGGCCACCGAAGCATCCAATGGCTACCCGCAGCTCGCTTCGATGACGCTGGACCAATCTCGCCCGCACAACCTGGCCACCGCGTCGACGACGGTTAAAATCAACGACCACGCGACCTCATGCCTGCTGGACTCCGGGAGCACCGAAAGCTTCGTTCACCCAGATACGGTAAGGTGCTGCTCCCTCGCGGTCCATCCTGCCAATCAAAGGATCTCCCTCGCCTCCGGTTCCCACTCCGTCCCAATCCGAGGCTTTTGTACCGTCACGCTAACGGTCCAGGGCGTAGAATTTAGTAACTTCCGCCTCTATGTCCTTCCTAATCTCTGCGCTGCACTACTGTTGGGCCTGGACTTCCAGTGCAACCTCCAGAGCCTCACCCTCAAATTCGGCGGACCCTTAATCCCCTTACAGTTTGCAGCCTCGCAACCCTCAAGGTCGATTACCCCCTCCCTTTTTGCCAATCTAACTGCGGATTGCAAGCCCGTTGCCACTAGGAGCAGATGGTACAGCACCCAGAACAAGACCTTCATCAGGTCCGAAGTCCGGCGGCTGCTTAAGGAGGGTATTATCGAGGCCAGCAACAGCCCCTGGAGAGCCCAAGTGGTAGTGGTTAAAACTGGGGAGAAACACAGGATGGTCGTGGACTACAGCCAGACCATCAATCGGTACACGCAGCTTGACGCGTACCCCCTCCCACGCATATCTGATATGGTCAATCAGATTGCGCAGTACCGGGTCTTCTCAACAATTGACCTGAAATCCGCCTACCACCAGCTCCCCATCCAGAAGTTGGACTGGCCATACACTGCCTTTGAGGCGGACGGTCACCTCTACCACTTCCTTAGGGTCCCTTTCGGTGTCACAAATGGGGCCTCGGTCTTCCAAAGAGAGATGGACCGAATGGTCGACCAGTACGGTTTGCGGGCCACCTTTCCGTACTTAGATAATGTCACCATCTGCGGATATGACCAGCAGGACCACGATGCCAACCTCGATAAATTCCTCCGCACTGCCACTCTTCTCAACCTGACCTACAACAAAGAGAAGTGTGTGTTCAGCACGACCCGGTTAGCCATTCTCGGCTATATAGTCCAAAACGGACTTCTCGGGCCCGACCCCGACCGCATGCGCCCCCTCATGGAACATCCGCTCCCCCACTGCCCCAAAGCCCTCAAACACTGCCTAGGGTTCTTTGCATACTACGCTCAGTGGGTCCCAAACTATGCAGACAAGACCCGCCCACTCATTCAGTCCACCCAATTCCCCCTCGCAGCCGAGGCACAACATGCTTTCGCCCGCATCAGAGCAGACATCGCCAAGGCCGGGATGCGCGGAGTGGACGAGTCACTGCCTTTCCAAGAAGAAAGCGACGCTTCAGGCGTCGCCCTTGCCGCCACTCTAAGCCAGGCAGGCAGGCCTGTGGCATTCTTTTCCCGCACCCTTCATGCCTCTGAAATTCGACACTCATCCGTCGAAAAGGAGGCCCAAGCTATCGTTGAAGCTGTGCGGCATTAGAGGCATTACCTGGCCGGTAAGAGATTCACTCTCCTTACGAACCAATGGTCAGTAGCCTTCATGTTCAATAACACACAGCGGGGCAAGATCAAAAATGATAAAATCTTGCGGTGGAGAATCGAGCTCTCCACCTATAATTACGAGATCTTGTATCGCCCCGGTAACCTCAACGAGCCCTCAGACGCCCTCTCCCGAGGTACATTTGCCAGCGCACAAGTGGACCAACTCCGGGCCCTACACGACAGCCTTTGTCACCCAGGGGTCACTCGATTGTACCATCTGGTCAAAGCTCGCAATCTGCCCTACTCCATCAAGGAAGTAAGGACAGTCATCAAGGACTGCCAGGTCTGCGCGGAGGGCAAGCCACACTTCTACCGGCCAGACCGTGCGCGCCTGGTGACGGCTTCCCGCCCCTTTGAATGCCTAAGCGTGGATTTCAAAGGGCCCCTCCCCTCCACCGACCGTAACACGTACATTCCCAGTGTGGTCGATGAGTACTCCAGATTCCCCTTCGCCATCCCATGCCCCGATATGACGTCTGCCACCGTCATCAAGGCCCTCAGCACCATCTTCGCTCTGTTCCGTCTCCCCGCCTACATCCACAGTGACAGGGGATCCTCATTCATGAGCGATGAGCTGCGTCAGTTCCTGCTCAGCAGGGGTATAGCCTCCAGCTGAACGACCAGCTACAACCCCCGAGGAAACGGGCAAGTAGAACGGGAGAATGGGATGGTTTGGAGGGCCGTCGAGCTGGCCCTATGGTCCAGGAACCTCCCAGCCTCTCGCTGGCAGGAGGTCCTCCCTGACGCTCTACACTCCATCCAGTCACTATTGTGCACCGCCACTAATAGCACACTCCATGAACGTGTTTTTACCTTCCCCAGGAAGTCCACATCCGGGGTGTCGCTCCCGACTTGGCTCACTGCTCCAGGACCGGTCCTTCTCCGTAGGCACGTCCGACTCCACAAGGCGGACCCCTTTGTGGACAGGGTTCACCTGCGCCACGCCAACCCTCAATATGCCTACATTGAGTTCCCCGACGGCCGCCAAGATACTGTCTCCCTCAGGGACCTGGCACCGTCAGATTCCACCCCAACACACACCCCCACCAATGACCCCCCTCCTCCCACCGCGCCGCCAATATTGACCGCACCAGACCACTGCGCCCCCCCCCCCCCACCATCTCCCCCTCCCTTTTTCCGCACACGAGGACGAAGAGCACGCTCCCGGAGTTCCCCGATGACTGGCCAGCATCAGCACCGCCACCACCGCCATCGGTGCCACCTGCACCACCGCCAGCACCTACTTTGCCGCCCCCGTTACGCCGCTGCCAACGAAGCACCAAAGCACCGGACCGGCTGAACCTTTGACAGCCTCCGGACCGTCAACATGGACTTTTCTTACCCTACCACTGTACATAATTGCACTAATTGTATATATTTTCACGTCACCCCCGCCAGACTCATTTTTAACAGGGGGTGAATGTAGTGAACCACTGTAATAGGAGATGTAAGGTAGGACCTGCACTACAGGTTCGTCGTAACTCCTGCCGGCTGGCTCCGCCCACGGAAAACTATAAATATGCATGACATCCAGTGCCCTGCCATTTCGTCAGCTGCAGCAGGAGGCCACGCATCTGACGGTAATAAAGCCACAGTTGTACCCAACTTTAGTCTTTGTGCAATTGATCGCGCATCACACATAAACCCTCCTGACCCACCAACGTGCTCAAACCCGAACACTGTTAACATGCTCTTCTCCCCTCCAAGAGCCACATTAATCCCTCCTTGAAATGAAACAAATGAAAATCGCTTATTGTCACAAGTAGGCTTCAAATGAAGTTACTGTGAAAAGCCCCTAGTCGCCACATTCTGGTGCCTGTTCAGGGAGGCTGGTACTGGAATTGAACCATGCTGCTGGCCTGCCTTGGTCTGCTTTAAAAGCCAGTGATTTAGCCCTGTGCTAAACAGCCCCTTCTTACAGCCCCAACCCCCAAAAGAACAAAAATAGAGCAAAAAGAAGTAGAAGTAAAGTGCCCAAACTCCCCCCTTCATGCACCCAGTCCCAAAAAGGCCATCTCAGAATGATCCCAGCTTCTTCTCTCTGATGAAGGCCTCTGCCAGCTCCGGCGTATCGAGGAAATAATCTTGAGTCCATTTCATCCCACAGTCGCGCCGGGTACACTATCCCAAATTGCACACCCTTGTTATAAAATACTGCTTTTGCCTTATGGAAGGCCGCACGTCCCTTTACCAGCTTAGTCCAGGCCGCACATCCCTTTAACAGCTCAGTCCCCCTCCTCCCCCACCCACCCCACCACCACCACCACTGCCCTGCCACAGAAGTGGTTGTGGTGTCCCAGGGGTCTGAATACCTCCTTCCTGCACCATGACTCTAGCCACGCCTTAACATGCCACATCCTCCTAAGACAAGGTACAGAGAGTAAACCCAAGGATTACTGCGCTGGAACTTCTATTTTTAAATTCTGAGCTCCCTAACCTCTGCCTGCAGGGCCACAGTGCCCTTGCTCTCTAGTTTGTTGATTTTGACATGGACCACAACTTATTCCAGATTTATTCCGCCTCCCATTTCTTCTGTTCTTATCATTTTTGGCTTTCTTCCTCTCCCCTGCAGAATGTTCTGCACCTTCTCCATGATGCCGCTTGCCCTGGAAGCAGTGAGGCAACATATCATAGGCACCTCAAAACAAAGGCAGCACAACCCCCTACCTGACATCCTCCCCATCCCCCCCCCCCTCCTTCCCCCCCCCCCCACCCCCCGCCACTGCCCCTGCTACCTGAATCCCCAATTACGAGTGAAATCCCACACTTCACTCTACTCCGTTCTGCAGATTTTCACTTCATTGTGCCAGGCTTGGGATTGCCCTCTTTCTAGGTGTCGTCATCCTTGTTGATATTCATGCTGTGTACAACAGGGGTTGGTTCAGCACAGTGGGCTAAACAGCTGGCTTGTAATGCAGAACACGGCCAGCAGCGGGGATTCAATTCCCGTACCAGCCTCCCCGAACAGGCGCCGCAACGTGGCGACTACGGGCTTTTAACAGTAACTTCATTGAAGCCTACTTGTGACAATAAGCGATTATTATCAGCTTGAGAGTGCCTGACTCCAGAAGGATTCCTGCAATGCTCACCTCTTCCTACACCTCCCGGTGGCCGCCCACTTGCAATTTTGAGCTCAATTCGAACATTGTGTGACCTTGGGCGTGATTCCCCCCTACCCGGCGGGGCGGGGGTTCGGCGTAATGGAGTGGCGGGAACCACTCCGGCGTCGGGCCACCCCAAAGGTACGGAAGTCTCTGCATCTTTAGGGGCCAAGCCCTCACCTTGAGGGGCGAGGCCCGCGCCAGCGTCGTTTGCCCTCCGCCGGCTGGCGGGAAAGGCCTTTGGCGCCACGCCAGCCGGGGCCGAAAGGTTTTCGCCGGGTGACGCATGCGAGGGAGCGTCAGCGGTTGCTGACGTTATCCCCGCGCATGCGCAGGGGAGGGTGTCTCTTCCGTCTCTGCCATAGTAAAGACCATGGCAAAGGCGGAAGAAAAAGAGTGCCCCCACGGCACAGGTCCGCCCGCAGATCGGTGGGCCCCGATCGCGGGCCAGGCCACCGTGGGGGCACCCCCCGGGGCCATATTGCCCCGCACCCCCCCCAGGACCCCGGAGCCTGCCCGTGCCGCCTTGTCCCGCCGTTCAAAAGGTGGTTTAATCCACGCTGGCGGGACAGGCATTCCAGCAGCGGGACTTCGGCCCATCGCGGGCCGGAGAATCGGCGGGGGTGGGCCCGCCGACCGGCGCGGCGCGATTCCCCCCCCCCCCCCCCCGCCGAATCTCTTGTGGGGGAGACTTCGGGACACGGCAGGGGCGGGATTCACACCACCCCCCGGCGATTCTCCGACCCGGCATGGGGTCGGAGAATCCCGCCCCATCTTCTGGAACCTGCAATTTTAAAAAAATCAAGTCACCCATGTCCCTGTCAGTGAACCCAGCTGTTCCTCAAGCTCAGGCACTCTCAGCTCAAAGTTTGAACTCCTGGGGGCACTTGCAACAAACATGGGTCTCTGGGAATTGTGAAGTGACCTGACGTTATCACATGATGCGATAATTGCAGGCTGTGGGCCATAGCTGTCCCTTCACAATCTAATTAGAAACTTAAAATAAACTCTTTTGCTGCAAGGTGATTATTTACATAATTGTTCTTGTGTAGGTCTAAACCAGACCGTTATTGTTCTCTTCACCTGTCAAAACAAACCAGCCTTTTTCCAATTCTGCTGAAAGCCAGACCTGAAGCATTCACAGTTTCCGTCGCCGTAGAAGCTGCCAGACATATTGAATACTTCCAGCAGTTTCTGTTCTGATTTTGTATTTCCAGTGCCTGCTTTTGTGGTCATTTTCAATTCAAGGTGTTGCTGGAGTCAATGTGGTGGACCAGCGAGCGCAGGGGTAATGCTGACCTGGGCTTGATTCCAGCAATGCCGATTCTCGCAAAGTGGGGATTAGCACATGACAGCCTGATGAATCAGGCATGCTGACCTCGGTCACGGAGCACATAATCCCTCGCATCGAGAATGAGCTAGTTCTTGCACAGCACAGTGGCACCACCTTATCTCTGTCACATTTTGTGAGATCTTTGACATGTTTAAGATGACGTACTGTCAGTGGGCTTTGACGTCAGTGAGAAGGTCCACTTTACTGAACCACCTAATTCCTCAGCAACCCTGCCACCCCCTCATTCATTTAACAATGAACCGGAAGCTGGGAGGTTTTTCACTCAAGCATAGGCACAGAAAGTCATTAAAGCTAAATGAATAGGCTCCACAGAACAATTCCCCGGGAAAAAAAGTGAGAAGAGAAAATTGGCTTGCCAGCAGCTATCACTTCAAAAAGCCTCATCATTCTTGGCACTGGTAATTAAAGGGAAAGGATTCAAGTGAACTGAGGTCAGGCAGAACGACGATGCCAACTTAGCATTTTCACAGGTTTGAATCTATGATCGGAAATCATTGGCAGAACTTGGGAATTGTGCGAAGAACAGGTCAGGAAGCCCTGCGACCTTAGCTCTTGCATTTCTTTCCAAATCTTTACAAATATCCTGACCTGGAGCTCTGACCGCTACTCAATTACTGACCCAATTCCCTGATTCCTGCTTGTTTCCTAAACCATTGTGAATTCTGCTGGTTTTGTAACCTAAGGCCCTCACTACATTCAGTCCTAACCGGGACAATCTGAAGATGCTGGTTCACATCCTGGTGGGTTTTTGGTTCACATCCTGGTGGGTTTTTATTGGTCCATTTTAATGAGCTCCACTGTTCGGCCTCTGCCCCTCAGTGGGGGAGCTCGTAATTCGCAAGCCCCACTGGGAAATCAGTCGAGTCGTCCCTGTGGATCTCATGGGGGTTATTATAGAAAATAATCACAGTTCAACTATATGGCTGCATTCTTTATTGAACTGGCGGTCTGTATTCTCCTGATGGGGTTGGATGCTCCAGGTATCCATGGCAACCGTCATGCAAAAAAATGTTTTCCCACTGGAGCATTGTGACTCAAGTTCAATTATATTCATCAGCCATTACTGTCAAAATCCTACATGAGACAAGGGTGCATGACAATTTAATTCCTAGTTGGCTGAATCTCCTGTGTTTTATAATTGATAAGTAGAAAATTAAGCATTTCAGTAGATATTGCTGCTTACATAAATTCTCAGATATTTATGAGTGTTCCTTCTAGACCCCAGGCACATTAACTGTCAAGCTGCCTTCAATGATTCACAACAATGGGCATTAATTAATTCAATCATTTTGATTTTATAGGTTCCACAGACCAAATCTTGTGACCAATATTTTCTTCCCCCACGTGGCCACTACCCCCACACAGTTTCTTAGTTGGTTCATAGTCATGATTTATCTTTCTGGAGTACCTTTTGTCATGTTATTCACCCTGGGATAACACGGACTGCAACACGATGCAATGAAATGATCAAGCATACACCAAACTTAGGCGTTGGTTCAATAAGATTTATTGAACTTCAGTAACGAAGCACACAGCTGCCTGTGGGTTGACTCTCTACTACTCCAAGTAAACTAACATTAACTATTAACTAGACCAGGCTAGCTCTGATCCATGTGTAGAAGGTGTTGAATGATTTGTACACCCTGACTGTCACTACAGTTGTCACCAGTGGAAAGAGGCAGAGTGCTGATGCCTCGTGTGTTTTATAGTTGGAAGCCCCCCTCTGGTGCTCTGTCTGGTGATTGGTCATGTTCTGTTCTGTATGTTGATTGGCTCACCTGGGTGTCTGTCACTGCCTGCTTTTACCTCATGATGTGCATGGGTGCATATTATGACATCCCCCCTTTTAAAAAAAAATTGTCGGCTGCTTAGAGCATATACGACATATTTACAAAAGTAACTATTTACAGCAATTGGTGAGTGAATGGATATGTACATGTGAGCTGTCCAGCGTGCAGAAACATAACAGTATATATACAAAGGAACTATTTATAAGTCCAGTCGTTGGGGCTGTCGTCGGATTCTTGTGGACCGCCTGAGAGGTGGAGGCGGGGATAATGGCATCTTGACAGGTTGGCATGCCGCCAGATAGGTGGCCTCATGGAGCGAGGTGTCCGGATAAGGCAGAACGACATCTGGGAATGTGAGATCCGATGGTGGGTAGGAAAGTTTGCATAGTGCCCTACTGTTGCGCCGGACAATAGATCCATCAGCCATGCGAACCACAAACGACCTGGGAGCAGCCTGTCGAACAACAACAGCTGGAGCTGACCAGCCTCCACCAGGCATCTTGACGCGAACAGCATCCTTCGGAGAGAGCACGGGCAGATCAGTGGCATGAGCATCACATGTCAGCTTTTGCCGGGTTCTGAGCTGCTGCATCTTTTGCAGCACTGGAAGGTGATCCAGGTCAGGTACATGAATGGCTGGAACAGTCGTCCTCTGGATCCGTGACGGGATCAGGTTCCAAATCCAGTAGCTGTTGCTGTACACTTCTAACGCGTCTGCGTTGGAACTGGGATCGCTGGCCCCCTATCGGAGGTGCACACCTGCACAAAGCCGCATAATGGCCAAGCATCTTGCAGTTGAGACATCGCCTGCCTCTGGCAGGGCATTGGCGCTTTAAATGGGCAGTGCCGCAGTTGGGGCACATCATCTCGTTGATGTCGTGACGCTCGGTGCATCGTCGCACATGCGCAGTGCGGTCAGCCGCCGCTCGCACCTGCGCAGTGTAGTTTTCAGCCGCTTCGTTCTCCCGACCATGGTGCGCATCCGTGGGACCCCTGGAAAAGCGCGCGAAATGGCCACCTTCATCGATGCTCAGGCACCGCATTCGGGCGATGGCCTGTACACTCTCAGCCTCATGGAAGGCAAGTTGGTCCTGCTATGCCGACTTAAGGCGGGAATAGTGACATTTCGCCTGTTCGTGGGCTTTGAACGTCTCGATGGCCACTGGCAGGGTCATATTTTTCATTTTTAGGAGCTGCTCCCACAGGGCATCGGAGTGGACGCCAAACACGATCTGATCCCTGATGAGGGAGTCAGCGGTGACACCGTAGTTGCAGGATTGCGCTAGAATGCGAAGATGAGTGAGAAAAGACTGAAAAGGCTCATCCTTACCCTGAAGGTGCTGCTGGAAGACTTAACGCTCGAAGCTTTCGTTCGTTTCGACCTCACAGTGACTGTCGAATTTGGCTAAGACGGTCTGGAACTTGGTCTTGTCCTCACCGCCGGCAAAAGTGAGCGAATTGAAGATTTGTATGGCCTGGTCCCCCGCAGTCGACAGTAGCAGCGCGATTTTTCGGGCACCGGACGCACTTTCGAAGCCCGAGGCCTCGAGGTATAGAGTGAATTTCTGCTTGAAGACCCGCCAGTTGGCGCCAAGGTTCCCAGAGATCCGGAGCTGTGGAGGTGCCTGGATCTTTTCCATGCCGCTGGAAGGCAGTTGCTGGTCGTCAGTGAATTTTCGAAGGTAAATTACTTAGAAGCAGTAGCCACGCCTGGTATCATGTTGTGTTATTTACCATGGGGTAACACGGACTGCAACACGATGCAGTTAAATGATCAAGCATATACCAAACTTAGGCGTTGGTTCAATAAGATTTATTGAATTTCAGTAACGAAGCACACAGCTGCCTGTGGATTGACTCTCTACTACTCTAAATAAACTAACATTAACTATCTCAACCAGGCTCGCTCTGATCCACGTGTAGAAGGCTTTGAATGATTTGTACACCCTGACTGTCACTACAGTTGTCACCAGTGGAAAGAGGCAGAGTGCTGATGCCTCGTGTGTTTTATAGTTGGAAGCCCCCCTCTGATGTTCTGTCTGGTGATTGGTCGTGTTCTGTTCTGTATGTTGATTGGCTCACCTGGGTGTCTGTCACTGCCTGCTTTTACCTCATGATGTGCATGGGTGCAAATTATGACACCTTTGACACGACCCTTATTGCCCAATTTCGAGGACACATCACTGCCCTCAATTACATCCCTCACTGACTGAAAACAAGTTAACATTACCCAGGACTATGCATGAGTGAGAGAGTTTTTTAAATATAAATCTCAGGGCATTGACATGACTGACTCAGCTCTAGTTGTGCTGAACTTGCAAGAGCGGGATTTCCTTTTGATGATTGATTTGCTCAGTCACTTCAGGGTAGTTAAGAATCAACCAGGGTGGTGTAGGAATGGAGTCACATGGAGTCCAGACCAGTTAAGGAAGTGTATTTCCTTCCCCGAGCCACAAATGAACCAGTTGGGGGGCTTTCAAACAACTGTCAGCTTGACGGTCACTTTTCCTGACTTTTAGTCCATGAAAGTGAATTCAAATTCTTAACTTGGCAGAACATGTGTCTTTCCTTCTCTTTGTGAACTTGCAGGTCACCATATTCTGTTTGTGACATAAGCAACTTGAAGAAAAGGAATTATTGAATAGAATTTGAATCTTTACATTTAACATCAGTGTCCATTTTGAATTTTCCATTTTGTTTCCTCCTCTCTTGACCCTGGGAGGGTAATTGAGACAGGAAACCTCACCATCTTTAAGAAGTACTTTGAAATAACATTCAAGGCTATGGGCCAAGTACTGGAAAATGGGACTAGTGTAGATTTGTTTTTTTTATCGGTGCAGGATGGATGGGCCGACGAGCTTCTTCTGTATTCTATGATTTTATGACTCTATGGTGCATCTCAAGAAGATACATGAAGAAGGTTGCAATTCAAATTCAGTGGCATTATACTGGGACTTTAAAGATGCTTGTGCAGACTTACCTTGTATTTTCTTGTGTACAGGTGCCTGATTGAAGTATTTCAACGAATTTATGACTTGATAGAGAAAAAATATTCCTTCTGGCAGTGCAATATAGAACAGGGGGTCACATTTTCAAAATTGGTTTAAGCCATACAGAATGGAAATCGGGAAGCATTTATTTCACACAATGAACGATAGAAACCTGAATGCTGTCCCCAAGAGGCTGTACATTCTGGGTCAATTGGAGTTTTCAAGAGCTGGATTAATAGAGTCTTGTTGGATGAGGGAATCAAGTGATGTAGAGAGGTGCAGATCAACCGTGATCTTACTGAATACAGTACAGACTTCAGAAGCTCAATGGCCAGCTCTGTCCCTATTTCCTCGACAGTGAGTGTGGGCAAACTGTTCATGCAGGCATCAAACATTCTCATGGCAGGTACAGCATACGTTAGATACAGGCAAACGTTCTCTCAACAATGTCCCATCAAACACCCCCAAGTAAGTATAGCTCAGGTTCAATAAAGAGTGAAGCTTATCATAGAATTATCATAGAATTTACAGTGCAGAAGGAGGCCATTCGGCCCAATGAGTCTGCACCGGCCCTTTGAAAGAGCACCCTGCCTTGGCTTATGCCTCCACCCTATTCCCTTAACCCAGTAACCCCACCTAACCTTTTTGGACACTAAGGAGCAATTTATCATGGCCAACCCATCTAACCTGCACATCTTTAGACTGTGGGAGGAAACCGGAGCACCCGGACAAAACCCATGCAGACATAGGGATAATGTGCAAACTCCACACAGGCAGTGACACAAGCCAGGAATCGAACCTGGGATCCTGGAGCTGTGAAGCAACTGTGCTACCCACTGTGCTACCGTGCCGCCCTACCGTGCCGAGCTTCCTCCACACCCCTCTATCCAACGCTTCCAGAGGAGCAACAGATTGGAGTAAACATCGAGTAACAGTCTGCTCCACTTCAGAAATATAGCTCAGGCCCAAGCTTGAAAGAGCTGCCTCACCCCCTCACTCTGCTCAACTTACAGCACCAGTGTGGCATTTTTACAATCCAGACATCTAGTCATCTCTCAGACTGAAATTGTCAATGAGCATCAAATTCATGCTCAACAGATTCTTTAGGTCCTCTGTACTCACGCTGCCTGAACTCATTCACATAAGGTCAGCACAGAACGGAGACCCAGAAGACTGATTCTGAATTTAAAACAGCCTTAATCTGAAATAAAGTCGGCATTAAAATAGGCCTGGACACAGGGAAAATGTATTTACTTGTGCCACACAGAGATAAAAGCAAAATATAATGGTACCAGGTGATCCTGGCCGGTGTAGGGCTGGGCTGTATAAACTAGAAGGTCCAAGATCTGATTTTCCGTCTGTATTGAGTTAGCTATGCTGAGCCAGAGTGGTGAAAACATGATATACTGAACTCAACATCCGGGAGGGCTGAAGAGGATGAGTGGAGTCAACTGGAATTCCTGCTCTTGGTCCTTATTCCAGTGACCCCTGTGAGAAAGGGCAGGCTTCAGGAAAGAATGATAATAGGCAAGGCCCTGAAGCTTTTTATGCTGGAGCAGCTCAGCAAAGGTCACTGCCTTCGGGAGAGCAAGGAATAAAATCAGCAATGAAAAGATAGGAAAAACAAAGTACTAGGGAATGACTCAAAGCTTGACCAGAACCAGTCAAATCTATCCTTAGCATTACAAGATTTATTCAACTGTCTTAAAAGTAATGTGAAGCGACAATGGAGAGGCATTCATTCTGCTCTAATCCTCACTTACAGAGTCAGACAAGTGCTGTCTGGCACAGAGATCTACCTTGAAGAGATTTAATTAAATTGTCGAGAGATGGGCAAAGCAAGGGAAAAGATTCAAAGGCTGCTCATTAATTCTTTAAACATCGTGCTTTCCTGACTGAAGAAGTTACATTGTTAAACAGTGTATATGTTGACATTTATAGAAATAGACCCAAAAAATGCATTTTGGTGCTCCAGCGTCATTTCATCCTGAATGACTGCACTGTCATTTGTTTCCCTGATTTTTGTCCTCTTCCCCTCGAGGTGTTGAATGTTCCTTGAAAGATGTGGTCGTGCAGCCTTCAAGTGCGAGTAGAGATAGTGCATCTTGATGGAATATATGACCAGGGGGGTATCAAAGCAAAACCTGATCCTGTCCATTCTCAGACACTACATATCGTGCACCTCAAATAATTTTAATTTCTCATCCATGTATTCAAATCCCTCTTTAGCATCGCCCTTCCCTCTCTCTGTACACTCCGCCAGGCCTACAACTCAACAAGATCTCAGTGCTCCTCAAATGCAGGCCTCTTGTATATTGTAACAGATAGCTGCATGACAGCAGCATGGTAGCATTGTGGATAGCACACTTGCTTCACAGCTCCAGGGTCCCAGGTTCGATTCCGGCTTGGGTCACTGTCTGTTCTGGGGTAGGCTCCTCTTAGGCAGGGTCCTGTGCCTCCAGCCTCCATGCATCTGCAAAGTCTGTTGCCGCCAGGTAGATAGCGAGCATTGCTGGCTCTACTCCGAAATTCATTCTCTGCAGGGGGAGAAAAGAGAAGACATATTAAGAAGATAAGTATTCCCTTGCCCATCCAAATGCAGCAAGCTACATGGTGACCCTGAGATGTACTTCAGCTCTACACCTCCACATGTCACCCCATCCCACCCCCACCCACACCCCTTAGCCGCTCCCCCTGAAATGTTGCATCACTGTCCCCATCAGTGAGTGGCACCAGGCATGTGCTGTGCAGAGCCTCTATCCTCACCACCCGTCCCTGTCAACAGGTATACCGGTGGCTGCTGCAATCCGTGTCAGCAATAGACTCTGTGACCCATGCCCTGTTTCTACCAGTGGGTTCTACTGTGGGTGTCCTCACTGGGGGGACCAGATATTATCCCGCCAGCAGGGTGGCACCTGGTTGTGTGGTTAGCAAGGTGACCGTGTGCCATCAATCACCTCCATGTTTCGAGGCTTGTGTGCGGGCAGGTCCTACAGAGAAGTGTAAGGTTAAGGGTAAGTGAGGGAAGTGTGTGTCTGCTGGGAGCTTAGCTGCAGTGTGATGTGGATCCTGGGTGTGACACAAAGGTTGTGACAACCTGACCGAGGGCATTGTAGATGGTAGTAGGGGCACAAGCCAGCTGGTGGTGCTGAAGGGTGGGCTAGCTGATAATTTCACTGGTGAGGCCTCTGCCCTGAGAGGGGCAGTGTGCCAGGGAGGATACCAAAGGCCACAGTGAATGTGTATTTTGTCTGGGGCAAGCTCTGCTATTCCAATGCTTCCCCTGCAATGGGGTTGCGCTTCTGATGAGTGGAAATGAGGAGCGCCAACACTGTGCCAATGATTGAGCTTGGCTGCGCCAATCCCGTTGATGGGTCAGCTGAGGCCTGAGGGTTTCCAGAGGTGCAGCCTGGGTGGGCTCCCAAATGACTAGAGGCTCTCTAAACAGCCTGAACCATCCCGAGGAGGGCTTCCCAAATCCACGGAGCTGTCACCTGGCAAAATTCAACATATATGCACCCCATGCAAATGGGGAACACCCCCAACAGATATGGGGAACCTCCCAACTAAGGAGCCCCCAGAGGAACTCCTCCCCAGCACGGCCGCTTAACACTGCCCCTTTGGCCAGACTACTTCCCAGGCATGTTCCCGACTCCCGGGGGCTGTACCTACCTGTGCGCTCCCAACATGGCGTCTTCATTGTTTTGTTATGCTCTTGACGTAGCATAAGCTGCTTCCTTGTGTGCAGTCTGACAAAGGAAGGTTCAGACTTGGAGACAGCTTTAACACATTTATTACTGTTCGCGATTCTCCTACTTGGATTTGACTCTACTGTTAATCCTCCTATAGCTACTCAGACTGACGAACCAGTCTGCTACAATGCACGTGGTGGGTGTGATGTTCAATCAACCCTGTGTCTGTACTCACTGAGTGTCTCCACTGCAAAGAGACTGAACATGTGTGATGTGTCCTTTTATATGGGTTGGTGCAATGCCCTCCTGTGGTAGTGTCACCTCTATGTGTATCGTGAATGCCCATTGGTCGTGTCCTATCTTACTGACCTATTGGTTGAGTGTCTGTGTGTCATGTCTCTGGTGTTCCCTCTAGTGTCTAGCTAGGTGTAGTGTATGTACATTAACCATTTGTGTACTTACAGTGATGTATATCACCACATTCATCTGGATCACATTGAACCAGGCTGTCGGCAAGAGGGGATATCCCGATGTTGTGGGACGATACAGAGAGGTAGTCTGCTAATGGGGCTCAAATGTACTTCAATGAGTCTCCCGACCTTGCTGGGCAGGAACCTCATTACATCAATGGCAGGGCCGGGGAGGATAGCCGGCCTCTTACGGGATATTGTGCCCACATTGCCTTTTGCGCCCACATTTGGCAAGGGCACAAAACCCTGCTATTGAAACTCCAGGCAAGGCTGAGTGTTGGCAACCCTAGTTCTCAATGGAGCTCAATAGGGGCTCTCCACCAGTGAGCCTTTTCCCAAAATCACCGTGCTGGAAGTAAAAGAGGCGAAGGGATCGGTTTCTTAGAAAAGGCCAACTTTGGAGAGGTATGGGGAAACCCATTGGGAGTGGACCATGGTGTGGGTGAATGTCACTTGGAGAGAAATTGCTGAGAGCATTTGGATTTAATTTGATATTAACTGTAGAATCAGACTCCGCTGTTAGTGGAATCAGCTATCATGGGGGCCTTCAATGTATCCTGACATAATAGAATTGACGGCATAGCTTGTGTTTGATTTTATATTGAGCTGTCTGAAAAAAACATTCTCAGGATTTTGACATAGCAACCAATGCTAGTGTTTATTGCCTGTCCCTAGCTGGCTTGGGAGAATTTCTTCAACTGAAAATCGGTAGAGGCCACTGAATGGTTACTAGGCTACTTCAGAGAACAGTGAAGTGTCAACCATTAAGGTATGGGACGAGTTGAACGCAAGCCAGACCAGGAAATTCAGCAGCTTTTCCTTCCTAAAGAACCAATTAATGACGGAAAAGAAAGAAAGACGTGCATTGATATTACGTCTGTCATAACCTCAGGACATTCCAAAGCATTTTACGGCCATTGAAATACTTTTGGAGTGTAGTCACTACTGTAATGTCAGAAACATGGCAATTAATTCTGCGCACAGCAAGCTCTCACAAAAAGCTATATGACAATGGCCAGATCACATGTTTTATTGATGCTGATTAAGGGATAAATATCATTCCTTGACCAATCAGAGCCAAGTTGTCTGGTTTAAACGTCAAACAATGCTTGCCAGTTAACTGCCAGTCACTGTCAACTGCTGCAATCTCCATAACAATGCCTCTGCCAATCAGAGTCCACTTGCCAACCAATCAGCACTCTTTTTCGCAGGCAGTATAAAATTATTGCTTCTCCTAACATTGGTGTAAGACAAAAAGCTTCAACAAGAAAGATAACTCTTTTTATCGACAACACTCAAGGATAAATATTGTTGGGGGCATTGGGAAGAACTCCTCTGCTCTTCTTTGAAATAGTGCTCTGGGATCTTTTGCGCCCACCTGAAAGATCAAATGGGTTCTCGGTTTCATCTCTCATCTGATAGGCATCATTGGAATGCTAAACCTTTGAACTCAAACCTCTTGAGTGGGATAGAGCCCTACAATCATTCAGTCTCAGAAGCACAAGTGCTATTATCTGAACTACAGTTGTCACAATTGCGCGCTTAATAGCAATCCAACAGCTTTTACTGAGATCTTTAAACTGAATTCCAAAGCTCAAACCAACATGGTGAGACTTGAGCTTGCCTTTTCTGGATTATTAGGTCCCTGGACCACTAATCCAGAGACATCATTTATCAAATCTATCTGTTAATAGTAAAATGAGAGACAAAAGACTGAGTGACATTCCACTCCCACCACACTCAGACCTCATGATCAGAGAATCATAATAGTTTCTAGCACAGGAGACCATTTGGTCCTGATGGGCCCTGATTGTCTGAGCTGGCTCCTTAAAAAAAGAGGTATCCAATTAGTTTTAGTCTGCCTCTTAGCCCGGCTACATGTACGGCCTGCATAAAATCTGCAGGCTTTGGCACAAAGACATGGGGAGAAAGGAGGTGAGTTTGCTGTCAGAACTCAGCTTGACAGATGTCTTGGGAATTCTGCATCTTCTCCTTGTCACTTATCGGCAAAGTTCCACCATTTTATTGAGTCTTCAATACTTCTCATGAAGCTTCCTGTTTTTAAAAATGTACCCCTCCCTACTTGCTGATCCCATGGATTTACTCAAGACGTACATCAACTCACCCCTAAATCATCACCTCCTCCCAATTTATATGCTTTGTATTATTTTTGAACGTGCTTAACATCAGCTGATTTCAATAGTACGAGGCCTTCTCTTCCCGCTGGAACAGACTGCCCATCGCGCACATTACTGCAATAGCAGCTTTCACAATTCATGGATCATAGAATTATAGAAATGTTACAGCATAGAAGGAGGCTGTTCGGCCCATTTTGTCCATGCCAGCCCGAGGACACCCAGGTGCCCTTTCTAGTCCCACCTTCCTGCACCCGGTCCATAGTCCTGTAGCATACAGCACTTAAGGTGCAGATCCAGGGATTTTTTGAAATAATTCAGGGTCTCTGCCTCCACCACCAACTCAGGCAGGGAATTCCAGACTCCCACTACCCTCTGCGTAAAAAGGTTCTTCCTCATGTACCCTCTATACCTTCTACCACCTATCTTGAATCTATATCCCCTGGTTCTAGAATTCTCCACCAAGGGAAACAATTTTATCCTGTCCATTCTGTCTCTTCCCTCATAATTTTGTACACCTCAATTAAGTCACCTTCTTTGTTCCAAGGAAAATAACACCAACCTATACAATTTCTCCTCGTAGCTACACTTTTCTAGCTCCAGCAACATTCATGTGGACCCCCTCTTCACTCTCTCCAGAGCAATAACGTCATTCCTGTAATGTGGCAACCAGAACTACACACAATATTCCAGTTATAGCCTTACCAGTATTTTATACAATTCTAACATTATATCCTTACTTGTATGTAATTTTGTAGGTAACTTAACTGATCCCAGATAACCAGACTTGTCCAGCAGAAAACTTGTTGGATGGACACCTGGCCCAGCAGAAAAAAATCAAGACACTGTCACTCCCCACCTTGAGATTGTCTTGTGTTTATTCTGTTAGGACAGCAAATCATTAAATCAATTGTATATGAGGTAGGTAACTTTGTGTTTGTGTTCAGCCTGTCCCAGTGGACAGTTAGTGCTGCTCAGGCATGAGTGGAATAGCTACGGAGAGGGGATGACTTATGCTGGCTACAGTCCTATAAGACCTGATAGCTCTCCAATCCATTACCAATTAAATAACTGCTTTGTCGAGTTCAGAAAGTGGCAAGGGTCTTTGAGTTCGATTATCACTGCTCTCGCCTGGTGTTAATATGGTATAAAGCTCTTGAAACAAAGTGATTGACCTTATCATCCTGTTAACATCAGCGATGAAGCTGACTCATAGAATCACAGAATTTTACAACATGGAAGTAGTTTCGTCAGCCCACTGGTCGGCACAACATCGTGGGCTGAAGGGCCTGTACTGTGCTGTATTGTTCTATGTTCTATATCTGTACTGTTTATTTTCTGATCTTGGTTCATAGCCTTTCAGGGGCTACTGTACTTCGAGTTCATATCCAAATACTTTAAAAATGCTTTGGGTATTCTAAAAGGCATTAAGGAGGACAAGCCCCCAGGTCCGGATGGGATCTATCCCAGGTTACTGAGGGAAGCGAGGGATTAAATAGCTGGGGCCTTAACAGATATCTTTGCAGCATCCTTGAGCACGGGTGAGGTCCCGGAGGACTGAAGAATTGCTAATGTTGTCCCTTTGTTTAAGAAGGGTAGCAGGGATAATCCAGGGAATTATAGACCTGTGAGCTTGACGTCAGTGGTAGGCAAACTGTTGGAGAAGATACTGAGGGATAGGATCTATTCACATTTGGAAGAAAATAGACTTATCAGTGATAGGCAGCATGGTTTTGTGCAGGGAAGGTCATGTCTTACAAACCTAATAGAATTTTTTGAGGAAGTGACAAAGTTAATTGATGAGGGAAGGGCTGTCGATGTCATATACATGGACTTCAGTAAGGAGTTTGATAAAGGTTCCCATGGCAGGTTCATGGAAAAAGTGAAGTCGCATGGGGTTCAGGGTGTACTAGCTAGATGGATAAAGAACTGTCTGGGCAACAGGAAACAGAGAGTAGTGGTGGAAGGGAGTGTCTCAAAATGGAGAAAGGTGACTAGTGGCATTCCACAGGGATCCGTGCTCGGACCACTGTTGTTTGTGATATATATAAATGATCTGGACGAAGGTATAGGTGGTCTGATTAGCAAGTTTGCAAATGATGCTAAGATTGATGGAGTTGCAGATAGCGAGGGGGACTGTCAGAGAATACAGCAAAATATAGATATATTGGAGAGTTGGGCAGAGAAATGGCAGATGGAGTTCAATCCTGGCAGATGGAGTTCAATCCAGGCAAATGCGAGGTGATGCATTTTGGAAAATCCAATTCAAGAGCGGACTATACGGTCAATGGAAGAGCCCTGGGGAAAATTGATGTACAGAGAGATCTGGGAGTTCAGGTCCATTGTACCTTGAAGGTGGCAACGCAGGTCAATAAAGTGGTCAAGAAGGCGTACAGCATGCTTGCCTTCATCGGACGGGGTATTGAGTACAAGAGTCAGCAGGTCATGTTACAGTTGTATAGCACTTTGGTTAGGCCGCATTTGGAATACTGCGTGCAGTTCTGATCGCCAAATTACCAGAAGGATGTGGATGCTTTAGAGAGGGTGCAGAGGAGGTTCACCAGAATGTTGCCTGGTATGGAGGGTGCTAGCTATGAAGAAAGGTTGAGTAGATTAGGATTGTTTTCGTTGGAAAGACGGAGGTTGAGGGGGGACCTGATTGAGGTCTACAAAATTATGAGAGGTATGGACAGGGTGGATAGCAACAAACTTTTTCCAAGAGTGGGGGTGTCAATTACAAGGGGTCACGATTTCAAGGTGAGAGGGGGAAAGTTTAAGGGAGATGTGCGTTGAAAGTTTTTTACACAGAGGGTGGTGGGTGCCTAGAACGCTTTGCCAGCGGAGATGGTAGAGGCGGGCACAATAGCATAATTTAAGATGCATCTAGACAGATATATGAACATGCGGGGAACAGAGGGAAGTAGATCCTTGGAAAATAGGCGACTGGTTTAGATAAAGGATCTGGATCGGCGCAGGCTGGGAGGGCCGAAGGGCCTGTTCCTGTGCTGTAATTTTCTTTGTTCTTTGTTTCTGCTTCTACCACCCTTTCATGATGTGGAGATGCCGGCGTTGGACTGGGGTGAGCACAGTAAGAAGTCTTACAACACTAGGTTCACCTCAGGAAGGAGCTGTGCTCTGAAAGCTAGTGATCCGATACAAACCTGCTGGACTTTAACCTGGTGTTGTAAGACTTTTTACTGTGACCACCCTTTCAGGCAGCGAGTTCCACATCCCCAGCATCCTCGGGATGTAAAAATGTTTCCTTCAATCACCTTCCTACACAATAATAAATAAATAAATGTCACCTAAATAAAAACATTTGACCTGAAATCTAATTCCCTTTTGTTGTGGAAGGGCTTAAGGCCTTGTCGAATTTGAAAGGGCTCAGCATCCAAAATGTCCACCTGACTCAGAGAAGAGGTCATTTTAGCATGATATAATGGTCATTGTTGAAACTTAGCTGCAAGCTGGTCATTACTGGGATTCAGATCTTCCAGTTTACAAAGTCCTTGGAGAGACCAGGGAATTTGGAGAAGGAGAAGCAGTGTTGATAAAATACTCAATTACAGCCTTAGAAAAAACAGATTCCAGCAAGGGTGGGCAGATAGTAGAAGTTCACTCGGTCACATTGAGAATTATGTAAAGATGATGCAAGTCACTGATAGCAGTGATGAAACAGCAGAAACACAGAGATGAAAGAAACCTGCTGCAAAAGCTTTATAACAGAACATTTTCATGTTCTCAACGACTGGGAGATGCGAAACAGTACTTGACTCAAGTTTGCAAATTTCCTGAGTAAATTTAAGGTAATTCTTTTGGAATAATATGCTCTCGAACCAAATAGAAAAAGACCATACTACATTTAGGCATGGGTTTTGAGCCAAAATTAATCGCCAATCTAACAGTGGGGAAACATCCAGCTCAATGAGAACATGACTGGATTCAAGGTCAGGCTCAGGAGGGAGAGAGGTACATCACAAACCATGGTTTCAAATTGAGGTACTGCTTACTCTGATGGGATGAGGCAAAGATTGGCTCAGTGAATGGGACAGTTAACTGGTAAATCTGAAAATGAGCAGTGGGAGGTGCTCAAAGAAGTACTGATCTGTGCAGTATACCATAACGCTCCATTTGTGCAATGAAACAAGCTTGACCAACAGAGGGAGTCCTAGTCCAGGATTCTCTAAAGGTAAACTTGCAGGTTGAGTCCGTAATTAAGAAAGCAAATGCAATGTTGTCATTTATCTCAAGAGGCTTGGAATATAAAACCAGGGATGTACTTCTGAAGCTTTATAAAGCATTAGTAAGGCCCCATTTAGAATACTGTGAGCAATTTTGGGCCCCACACCTCAGGAAGGACATACTGGCACTGGAGCGGGTCCAGCGGAGATTCACACGGATGATCCCAGGAATGGTAGGCCTAACATACGATGAACGTCTGAAGATCCTGGGATTATATTCATTGGAGTTTAGGAGGTTGAGGGGAGATCTAATAGAAACTTACAAGATAATGAATGGCTTAGATATGGTGGACGTAGGGAAGTTGTTTCCATTAGCAGGGGAGACTAGGACCCGGGGGCACAGCCTTAGAATAAAAGGGAGTCACTTTAGAACAGAGATAAGGAGAAATGTCTTCAGCCAGAGAGTGGTGGGTCTGTGGAATTCATTGCCACAGAGGGCGGTGGAGACCGGGACGTTGAGTGTCTTTAAGACAGAAGTTAATAAATTCTTGATTTCTCGAGGAATTAAGGGCTATGGAGAGAGAGCGGGTAAATGGAGTTGAAATCAGCCGTGATTGAATGGTGGAGTGGACTCGATGGGCCGAATGGCCTTACTTCCGCTCCTATGCCTTATGGTCTTATGGCCTTATGGTCTAAGGTGAGATATTGTATAAAACTAAAGGAAATGTTTATATAAATGCAAATGATAGTGGTGAAAAAGTGGGGACTTTATGAAGTAGTGTGACAAAGAATAGCAAAGTAAGAACTGTGAGGGATCTCAATGACAACATTAAAACCTTTCATAAGTATATGCTCGGTTCGAGCAGATAACTAACAATCCGCTGTCGAGTGCTCCAGCAGCCCATAACTCACCCATACCCACCATCACAGCGTCCGAAGTCAGATCGGCCTTCCTGAAAGTGAACTCTCGGAAGGCGACGGGCCCGGATGGGATCTCTGGTCGTGCACTCAGAGCCTGCGCGGACCAGCTGGCAGAGGTGTTCGCGGATATCTTTGACCTCTCCCTACTCCACACGAGGTCCCCACCTGCTTCAAGAAGACCACCATCATACCGGTGCCAAAGAAGAACCAGGCAATGTGCCTCAATGACTACTGTCCACTGGCCCTGACTTCAGTCGTAATGAAGTGCTTCGAGAGGTTGATCATGAAGCGCATCACCTCCATACTCCCAGAACGCCTTGGTCCACTGCAATTCGCATACCGTCGCAACCGGTCCACAGCAGACCCCATTTTCCTGGCCCTACACTCATCCCTAGAGCATCCCGACAACAAGGACTCCTACATCAGACTCCTATTTATTGACCTCAGCTCCGCCTTCAACACCATAATCCCAGCCAAGCTCATATCAAAGGTCCAAAACCTAGGACTTGGCTCCCCACTCTGCAACTGGATCCTCGATTTTCTGACCAACAGACCACAATCAGTAAGAATGAACAACAACGCCTCTTTCATAATAGTCCTCAATACTGGGGCCCCGCAAGGCTGCGTTCTTAGCCCCCTACTCTACTCCCTATACACACACGACTGCGTTGCAAAATTTGGTTCCAGCTCCATCTACAAGTTTGCTGATGATACGACCATAGTGGGCCGGATCTCAAATAACGATGAGTCCGAATACAGGAGGGAGATAGAGAACCTAGTGAAGTGGTGCAGCGACAACAATCTCTCCCTCAATGCCAGCAAAGCTAAAGAGCTGGTCATTGACTTCAGGAAGCAAAGTACTGTACACACCCCTGTCAGCATCAACGGGGCCCAGATGGAGATGGTGAGCAGTTTCAAATTCCTAGGGGTGCACATCTCCAAAGATCTTTCCTGGTCCACCCATGTCGACGCTACCACCAAGAAAGCACAACAGCGCCTATACTTCCTCAGGAAACTAAGGAAATTCGGCATGTCTACATTAACTCTTACCAACTTTGACAGATGCACCATAGAAAGCATCCTATCGGGCTGCATCACAGCCTGGTATGGCAACTGCTCGGCCCAGGACCGCAAGAAACTTCAGAGAGTCGTGAACACCACCCAGTCCATCACACGAACCTGCTTCCTATCCATTGACCCCATCTACACCTCCTGCTGCCTGGGGAAAGCGGGTAGCATAATCAAAGACCCCTCCCACCCGGCTTACTCACTCTTCCAACTTCTTCCATCGGGCAGGAGATACTGAAGTCTGAGAACACGCACGAACAGACTCAAAAACAGCTTCTTCCCCGCTGTTACCAGACTCCTAAATCACCCTCTTTTGGACTGACATCATTAACACTGCACCCCTGTATGCTTCATCCGATGCCGGTGCTTATGCAGTTACATTGTATACCTTGTGTTGCCCTATTGTGTATTTTCTTTTATTCTCTTTTCTTCCCACGTACTTAATGATCTGTTGAGCTGCTCGCAGAAAAATACTTTTCAAAGTACCTCGGTGCACGTGACAATAAACAATTCCAATCCAATCCAATCCGATTAAGAAGCTTGAAGCCATCCAGGTCAAAACAACCCATTGATTGGCACCCCATCCATAACCTTAACATTCACTCCCTCCATCACTGGTGTGCAATGGTAATAATGTGTACTATTGTATTCTGCATGTTCAGTAGATCTCACGAAAAGGTTCCATGTCTTGTGTGGTTGAACATTATGGGTGCGATCTGCTAGCCACACCGCACCTGAACAGGTGTGCAGTGTGGCTGGTAAATGCCGGGAGAGGGCGCCCGCAGGCTTCCCGACACCCAGTACGCCTCGCAAAATCTACCCAGGTCTCATGAGGCGTCGTGATCAGAATCCTGCCCACAATGGGCAGGACCAAGCCTCGCTGGTTTAAAACCAGCTTAGAGGTGCTCACCCGGGATCCACCCGGATCCAGGCATCTACCGGTCTCTCCAGGGCCCCCTTCCATTACTGATGCACGCAGGTGGAATGGCACTTGGGGGGGGGTCTCCCTTGGCACTGCTTACCTGGCACTGCAGAGGTGGCCAGGTGGCTCTGCAAAGCCAGCAGGAGCAGGGTGCCAAGGCTAGTGTGCCTGGGTGCCAGGGTGGGACTTCCAAGGGTGAGGGCCTGAGGGGCCAGCCATGCCCATAAAAAGAGGGTGGAGAGGGTTATGAAGGGAGGTGGAGTGGAGGGCGGGGATGAAGGGGCCTCTGGAAGATAGGGGATTGAAAGGTGGGGGTCCTGGAAGGCAGGGGTGAAAGGAGTATGGGCAGTCTTAAAAAGGCCTTCCTCAGTGTAGCGCACAAAGACTCCGAGAGATGAATAGAGTGAAGTCGATGAGGCTTTATTAAGCGTGACTGTTCCCCCGCAGTTCAGTAGTAGACTGCCTGCGGGGGAGGACTCCTGGTTCTTATACTCCACCTTCCGGGTGGAGCTATAGGTCAACGGCCAACCAGGACCCGGGATCTGTCAGCCAATGACATTACGGCTTCACAGTCCCACATGACCCCTAATGCATACTACCACATTCAGTGACCTCAGTGACGCCATAGCGAGGTCTCATCACCTGGGGGCTGTAGGGTAATGCCCATGTTCATTGGGGGTGACATTGCCCACACCTGGAGGGTGGGGGAGACCCACAAACCCACTTAGAAATCAGACATCCTTTCGAAGTGGTGGCCCGACCTCTGAGGAGCCGGTCTTGTTGGTACTTTTAGTTCCCCAGTGATGAAAATAATTCTAAGTATGGGCTAGCCTGGAGAGAAACTCTCCAGGGTCCAAAAAAAGGACAAAGGGTGTGATTTAACTAAATGGGAACAAAGTTCCATAGCAAGCTCGTTTAGACCCATGTTTCCCAACGCTCACAGTACCGAGAAACCCAACATTCTTGAAGAACACCCGGGCAGATAGGGAGCCTCAGCAGGGAACGTGCGGCTGAGGTCACAAACATAGCCCGTTTTCTGCATTGAGGAGCTCTGGTTGCCGGAATTCCTCAGTATAGTGAGAAATTGGGGCGCCATTTTTAAATGGCATCCTGGTCTCTGGCGACCCTGACACGACCCCCCCCAACCAAACCGACACAGGGCACTTCCAGCCCAATCACCAACATGTGAAAAATGTCAGCTTGGCAGTGCCCCTACCAACTGGTAGTGCCATCTGGGCACCCAGGTGACACAAGCAGTGCCAGGGTACCACCCTGCCCAAAGGACATGCACCTAAGCACATTCAATCCCCTGGTAAGACTCCCACAAGTGCTATCTGGTTCCCAGTAGTAGAGACCAGTAATGAACAGGGCGTTCCCAAGGTCCCCAAGACAAAGGGGATAGATCCCAATGCCTCAGGTGTCTCGGGAAACTGCACATTAAAGTGAGACTAGCTGTTTTGCTCTAATATGCAGATTTGCCAAAACGTGGTCCCGCCCACAATGGATGGGATTTACATTGCAATGTCTCGCGAGATTGCGTTCGATCTCGCAAGGCGTTGCGAGTCGGGTAGATCCTGGGAGCGAGGTCTCCCGGCTTCTATCGGCCACATTGCGCCGTGGCACGCAGCTTTTCGGGCACAGTGGCTTTTCAATTGCCCACGAAAATGTGGTTAGATAGCGGTGGGGAACCCAGCGACAGAGCCGGGGTGATGCTTCCAGCAGAACTCACTACAAATGAGACTGAGAAACTTTTCTATTAGATCGTGCCCGAAGTGTTTCTTTTTGTCAAAAAAATTTTACATTTAGAGTACCCAATTATTTTTTTCCAATTAAAGGGCAATTTAGCATAGCCAGGCTACCTAACCTGAACATCTTTGGGTTGGGGGGGTGAAACCCACGCAGACACGGGGAGAATGTGCAAACTCCACATGGACACCCAAAGTGTTTATTGATAACACACAACGATTTACATAAATACAGGGTAAAGCCCAAGTTTGGAGCTAACTCCATGTGTGCTTCCACACAGGTCAGTCCATGACTAGTCTCAGGTCATGTGTCTCTTCATACCACACTGTGGGCGATACTGTTTCCCAGTCCCATATTAACCTTGCTATTTGAAGTATCCTTGTACTGTCCCCCCCCAATCACCCAAGTTTTCACCCAACATATTGCATACTATTATGCTACCCCTTCGCCCTGCCTCAAGTCTCTGACTTTATAAATTCAGATGGTCTGGATGCTTGACAATTCTTCCAGAACTTGTTCTGGTCACATTTGGAGGAGTGGTCGTTTTAGTATGAGGCTCTTGCACATATAGGGTTAATGTTGAACGGAGTACAGTACCATCTACACAGTGATGTGTGACCCATGACCCACACCTAGGGGTTGGTCTAGTGTTGGACAGAGCTCTGTGAACAAGCAAGCACGAGGACTGCTCCTAACTTGAACTCTCAACTGTATATTTGTACAACGTTCTTGTAGTTAAAAAATACATACTCTGAGCTTATCTAAGACTACGAGGACTTCATTAAGACGTAACAATAGGTATCCAACTCCCTACAACAGCAGGCTTTGTTGATTTGGGCAGTCTTTGTTGATTCAGTGTTTGTGTTCCTGGCATTTGATTGTCTTCTTCTGATACACTTTCTCACTATCTCCACCCCTTGGAGTTGAACTTTTCTTTGTCACCCCCCCCCCCCCCCCCCCCCCCCCGCCCCCCCACTCCACCCCCGGTCCCATCTGCTCTGCTTGGGAACCATTGGCTTGTCCTGTTCTTTCTGGATAGAGTGCTCACCCCATTCATCTGTGCTTGCTAGATACCGAGCGGGATTCTCTGATAATCGGCGCGATGGCCGGAACCCGACACCAAAAATGGCGCGAATCACTCCGGCGTCGGGTCCCCCGAAACGGAACAAATTCTCCGGCCCGGAATGGGCTAGCAGCGGCGTGACACCATTCGCAACGGCATCACCCTTCACGGATGCGCGGCATCGCAGCACAAAAGACAGGACATCGAGGCGCTCCTGGACGCAGTGGAGCAGAGGAGGGCGGTCCTGTACCACGGACACGACAGCAGGGTCGCTCAACGCCTCAGCTGGAACCAGTGGGAGGGAGGTGGCAGAGGCCGTCAGCGCCGTGGCTGTAACACCAAAGACAGGCACCCAGTGCCACAAGAAAGTCAATGACCTAGTCAGGGCAGCCAGGGTGAGTCACCTCCGATGTGCGACACAGCCCTAGGTGCAACTGACATGGCTGCACCCACCCATGCAGCCTGCAGTGGCAGGATGGGTTGTGCACCTCTGCCAATATACACACAACCGCTAGCCTGCATGTTTATTTCTGCCTAACACTGTTGAGCTTTATCCCTGCCACCCACCCACCCCCCACCACAGGAGAAGCGCGCACACAACCGGGAGCGTGAGAGGACTGGAGGGGGTCCAGCTGATGTGCGAACACTCACCGTTCATGAAGAGAGGGCTCTGGAACTTGCAGGCGGACCCGAGGACCGGGAGGGTGCGGATGCAGAGATCGGGGGTGCACCACCAAGTGAGACACCCCACGGCCTGTCCCCCTTTTCTCCTTCCCTCATATCCCCCTAACCCATTTCCCCCTTTCCCCCATATCCCTCTTCCCCCATATCCCCCTTCCCCCATATCCCCCTTGCCCCATATCCCCATATCCTCCACATCCCCCATCCCCCATATCCCGCTTCCCCCATATCCCCCTTCCCCATATCTCCCTTCCCCATATCCCCATCCCCCATATCCCCCTTCCTCATATCCCCCTTCCCCCATGTCACCCGTCCCCATATCCCCTTCCCCCATATCCCCCTTACCCCATATCCCCATCCCCATATCCCCTTTCCCCCATATCCCCCACCCCCCCATATCCCCTTTCCCCCATATCCCCCACCCCCTATCCCCATCCCCCATATCCCCATCCCCCATATCCCCCTTCCCCATATCCCCTTCCCCCATGTCCCCATCCCCCATGTCCCCATATCCCCCTTCCCCCATATCCTCCTTCCCCCATATCCCCCATATCCCCTTCCCCATATCCCCCATATCTTCCTTCCTCATATCCCCCATCCTCCATATCCCCTTCCACCATATCCCCTTCCACCATATCCCCCATAAGCCCCTTCCCCATATCCCCCTTCCCCCATATCCCCCTTACCCCATATCCCCCACATCCCCCATGTCCCCCTTACCCCATATTGCCCTTCCCCCATATCTCCCGTCCCACATATTCCCCATACCCCCTAGCCCCATATCCCCCTTCCCCATAACCCCCTTCCCCATATCCCCTTTCCCCCATATCCCCATCCCCCATATCCCTACCCCCCCATATCCCCATCCCCTTATCCCCCTTCCCCCATATCCCCCTTCCCCAATATCCCCCATCCCCCATATCCCCTTCCCCATATCCCCAATCCCATTATCCCCACCCCCATATCCCCCTTCCCCCATGTCCCCCATCCCCCATGTCCCCATATCCCCCTTCCCCCATATCCGCCTTCCCCCATATCCGCATCCCCCATATCCCCTTCCCCATATCCCCATACCTTCCTTCCCCATATCCTCCATCCTCCATATCCTCCTTCCCCCATCTCCCCCTTCTCTCATATCCCCCATCCCCCATATCCCCATCCCCCATATCCCTGTTCCCCATATCCCCCTTCCCCATATCCCCCTTGCCCCATATCCTCCACATCCCCCATATCCCCCTTACCCCATATCCCCCTTCCCCCATATCCCCTACCCCCATATCCCCTTCCCCATATCCCCATCCCCCTTATCCCTCTTCCCCCATATCCCCCATATCCCCTTCCCCATATCCCCCTTACCCATGTCCCCATATAAGGCCCTGGGGACTTATCTACCTTAATCATTTTCAAGACGCCCAACACCTCATCTTTTTGGATCTCAATGTGACCCAGGCTATCTACACACCCTTCTCCAGACTCAACATCCACCAATTCCTTCTCTGGTGAATACTGATGCAAAGTATTCATTTAGTACCTCGCCCATTTCCCCTGGCTCTACACATAGATTCCCTTGCCTATCCTTCAGTGGGCCAACACTTTTCCTGGCTACCCTCTTGCTTTTTATGTACGTGTACAAAGCCTTGGGATTTTCCTTAACCCTATCTCCCTATTTCTAGCTCACTGGCACTTGGCACAGGGTGTAATCCCGAGATTACAAGCCTAGAGGTCCTGTCTTTTAACTTTCGGCCTTGCTCCCTGAACTCCTGCTGCAGGACATCATGCCCCTTCCTGCCTATGTCATTAGTACCAAACAGGTCTGCCTGTTTGCCCTCCCCCTTCAGGATGCCCACTACCCGTCTGAGACATCCTGGACCCTGGCACCAGGAGGAAACATACCATCCTGGAATCTCATTCACGTCCACGGAAGCGCCTATCTGTGCCCCTGACTATAGAGTCCCCGATGACTAATGCTCTTCCGCGCTTTGACCCTCCCTGCTGGACATCAGAGCCAGCCGTGGTGCCACGGCTCTGGCTGCTGTTGTTTTCCCCGATAGGCTATAACCCCCGACAGTGTCCAAAGGGATATACCTGTTCGAGAGGGGGACAACCACAGGGGATTCCGATTGCCTGCCCCTTCTGGTGGTCACCCACTTCTCTGCCTGCATCTCGGGTGTGACCACATTTATGTAACTGCTATCTCTTACGCTTTCCGCCACCTGCATGCTCCTAAGTGCATCCAATTGCAGCTCCAACCGAACCATGTGGTCTGTGAGGAGCTCTAGTTGGGTGCACTTTCTGAAGGTGAAGCCATCCGGGACGCTGGAAGTCTCCTGGACCTGCCACATCTCACAGTCAGAGCACTGCACCCCTCTAATTGACATTGCATTAATTAATTAGTAAATTAAATTTAAAAAAAAAATGTTTTAAAGAAAAATGTTACTCTTAACTATATGTTTCCTAGCATTAAATTTCTACTATAAATGTGAAAGCTAAATACAGTACTCTCCGATCTCTGGCTTAGATACCCCTCTAAATTATAATTAAGTAATTATGATTAATTAGTTTAACAATGTTTAATTTTTAAATTTAGTGTAGATTCCCAACCAGCCAATCAGGTCACAGCCTTAATGTGATGTCACTTCAGTTTCCCCCCCACACAATTTGAATAGGTAATAAAAATAAAAAATAAAAATCACTTACCTTCCCAGGATGCTCTCTGGTTCTCTTCCTGCAGATGAACAGTTACAGGCCGGAAGAAAGAGAACAAAACGGTAGGGAAAAAGCACCTTCTCCCACTCTGCAACCAAATTACCTCACTGCATCAAATTACCAAGTTCCAATTCACACTCTGGATCTGTCTCACTCCGGCTGTGTCTCCTTTACCTGCGCAAAGCCTGGGGCTTTCCGTGCACGTGGCGTCTGTGGCCCAGGACATGGCTGCCCTCTCACAGGAAGCCATGAGCCAGAGCCAGTGGCAGATCGCAGAAGCGCTCAACGCCGTGGTCCAGTCTCAGCAGGCCATCACTGAGGGCATCAGCGCCATTGCCCAGGTGCTGGCCGGCGTCGCCCAGACACAGACAGGGATGGCCAACACCCTGAGCTCCATGGCTGCAAACTTGCAGACCCTTGTTGATACCTGGGCGGGCCTCCAGGACTGGCCGCGCCAGGTGTCGGGGGGGGCCTCGGATAGTCGGTCTGTTCGCATCCCCAACCCATGTAGAGGCCCAGGGGCCATCGGGCACCCCGAGGGAGGAGGAGGTGCTGAGGCCCGTTCCGGGTCCCCCTGTAGGGGAGGTCCCGGGACACCGTGACACCTCAGACTCCCCCCTTCCGTCCCAGGTGTATCTGGTGAGCAATGGGCAGGACAGGCTGGCAGCTCGCCATCCCAGTCGCCTGAGCCGCAGTCTGGCCCATCTATGCCAGGCGGCCCGGATGTGTTAGGCAGGTAGGTTCGATGTGGACTGCACTCGATGCAGGGAAGCTAGAAACAGACGTCTAACACTGGAGAAGATCCAACACTGTTTTATTCAACGATAGAACTGCTATACATATTCAGCTGTGGGTCGACACTATACTGAACTGACTGGAGACCTTGTAGTAGCCTGACCAGACTTACTAGCTACCGCATGGTGTTTGCGCTTGCTCGCTCGTGGACTCTGACTGTCTCAGTGGCTGGGTTCCGAGAGAACGGGAAACCTCGTGCCCTCTGGCTTTATAGTGGTAGTCTCCTGTCTGGTGATTGGCTGCACTGTGCTATGTGCTTACTGGTCATCCTGTGTGTCAATCACTGCCTGTCTGCATCTCATTATATACATGAGTGGATATTATGACACGCCCCAGGAAATGGCCGCCAAAGGGATCCCGAGTCACAGAGTCACAGAGGAGTCCACCTCCAGTTCTGCTGTACCGTCTGTGGAACCACCTAGACGTAGTCAAAGGGCCCGTAAGGCCAAACAATTAGACACTGAGTAAGTTGGCACGGGTGCAGGGTACAGACGAGTTATAACTGTGTATGAACTGTTTGTTATTAAAATCACTTTCACACCTACAGAAGCTGCCTTTGTGCACTGCCTGATGCCTGCGGGGGTGTGGTGTGAGGTGAGCGCCAGTGTGTGTGTGAGGGGTGATAGAACGTCGGCCTTAGGTGAGTGTGCCCCCCCTCCCCCCGGTCGCCCTCGCCATCCCCCCGGGCAGACGACAGGACCGTGCGCTGCGGTGTCACGGCTGCATGCAGGTACGGTCCAGGTGGAGGGTGGTACTGTGGCAATGGGTCAGGCATTGTCCAACGATGTAGAGCCAAGAGCTAATCGCAGAGTGGCTTGTCATCATCCTCCAATGCCTGCAATCGACACGCCTCCACCGGCCACCATGTGAGCCCGGCCCATTGTGCCGCAGGTGGATCTGCAATGGAGGGGTGGTGTGCATGCGGGTGGGATGAGGGTGGTTGGTGGTGGGTGGGTGGGGGAGTGAGGGTAGTTGGTGGGTGCGTGGGGAGGTGAGGGTGTTTGGTGGTGGGTGGGTGGGGGGGATGAAGGTGGTCGGCTGGTGCCATAGTGTGCAGTCTGTGTCCATGCTCGGCGATTCCCACGCCCCCTTAGTCAGTGAACCGGGCGGCTATCAGCCTGTCCCGTGCCCGCTGGCCCAGCCGGTAACGGTGGGCAGCCTCCCGTCCCCTGCCTGCAGGACATCGCCCCTCTGCTGGGCTATGTTGTGCAGGACGCAGCATACCACAATGATGTGGCCAACCCTATCTGACGGGTACTGGAGGGCCCCTCCATAACGGTCCAGGCACCTGAAACGCATCTTCAGCAGCCCAAAGCACCTCTCTATCACACCCCTGGTCGCTGCATCGTCATCGTTGTAGCGGTTCTCCGCGTCAGTCTGTGGACTCCATATAGGCATCGTCAGTCACGATCGCAACGGGTAACTTCTGTCGCCCAGCAACCAGCCCCTCACCGGGGGGGGGGGGGGGGGGGGGGGGGCGGGGGGGAGGTCCCTCGAACATGCCAGGGATGAAAGATTGCACCAATACGAATGAGTCATGTACACTGCCCGGGTACCGGGCGCAGACGTGCAGGATCATCATGCGTTGGTCGCAGACCACCTGAATGTTCATGGAATAGGACCCCTTCCTATTGGTGAACACGGCCCTGTTAACTGCAGGTGGCCGCACGGCGACGTGCATCCCATCGATCGCGCCCTGGACCATGGGCATCCCGGCCGCCGCAGCGAAGCCCACTCCCCGGGCATCCTAGCTGGCCCGGTCCACAGGGAACTGGATGTAGCGGTCTGCAATGGCATATAGGGCATCTGTCACTGCACGGATGCATCGGTGCACCGATGCCTGCGAGATGCTGGACAGGACCCCACTCGGCGTCTGGAATGACCCCATGGGATAAAAGTTCAGTGCCACCGTAACCTTGACGGCCACGGGGAGAGGGTATCCTCCCCCAGTGCCACGCGGTGCCAGTTGTGCTATCAGGAGGCAGATATGGGCGACGGTTCCCTGGCTCATCCGGAGTCTCCTCCTGCATGCCCGGTCCGTGAGGTCCTGGTACGACGAGCGTGGCCAGTACACAAGGGGCCTTATCGGGCATCTCCGTCGCCGTGGCACCACCTCCTCCTCGTGCTCCTCCTCCTCGTCCTGTCGGGCGAGCGGCCCTCCGGCCTGGGCGGCTGCCACCTGCCTCCCTGCAGCATGCTCCTCTGCGGCAGCCTTCGCCGCCTCCCTGGCTCGCTCCTCCTCCTGCTCCCGCAGGGCAACATGTAGAAGTGCGGCTCCCGCCACGGCGGCAACATTGCTGGGTGATCACCAAACATAACGGCCTGCAGGGAGTGGGGGGTGGGGATGGGGGGGGATAGACGACATGTCACCATTGCCCGTACCACTCCCCCGGCAGCCAGGTGCCATGGGGTGCACGGTCACAACTGTTGGAAGCTGGCACCTGGACAGGTGGACAACCTCCCCAACGCCCCCCCCTCTCCCCGGCACTCGCCCTCTCCTCCCCGGCACTCGCCATCCCCGGCACTTGCCCTATCCTCCCCGACACTCGCCCTCTCCACCCCGGCACTCGCCCTCTCCTCCTCGGCACTCGCCCTCTTCTCCCCGACACTCACCCTCTGCTCCCCGACACTCGCCCTCTCCTCCCCGACACTCGCCCTCTCCTCCCCGGCACTCGCCCTCTCCTCCCCAGCACTCGCCCTCTGCTCCCCGACACTCGCCCTCTCCTCCCCGACACTCGCCCTCTCCTCCCCGGCACTCGCCCTCCCCCTCCCCAGCACTCGCCCTCTCCTCCCCGGCACTCGCCCTCTCCTCCCCGGCACTCGCCCTCTCCTCCCCGGCACTCACCCTCTCCTCCCCGGCACTTGCCCTCCCCGGCACTCGCCCTCTCCTCTCCACCACTCTACCGCCCCCACTCCACACCCCCTCCTACTCCACCCCACCACTCCACACCCCCCCCACTCCACACACACACACCCCACTCCACACACTCTCCCCCACTCCACACCCCCCCACTCCACACACCCACTCCACACACACACCACCCCCACTCCACACATCCCCCACTCCACACCCTCACTCCACAAACACACTCCCCACTCCACACCCCCCCACTCCACACACACACACACACACACTCCACCCCCACACACCACCCCCACTCCACACACCCCCACTCCACCCTCCCACTCCACAAACACCCCCCACTTCACACCCCCACACCCCCACTACACACACACCCCCACTCCACACACCCCCACTCCACACACACACACCCACTCCACCCCCCCCCACTCCACACACACACATACACTCCACACATACATCCCCCACTCCACACACACACACACACACTCCACAAACCCCCCCCCACTCCACCCCCCACTCGACACACACATCCCCCACTCCACACACCCATCCCCCACTCCACACACACACACCCACCCACTCCACACACACCCCCCACTCCACCCCCCCACCCCCACTCCACCCCCCCCACTTCACCCCCCACTCCAAACCCCCCCCCCCACTCCACCCCGCCCCCCCCCAACTCCCCCCCCCCCCCCACTCCACACACACACACCTCCCTCCCCACCAACTGTGGCCGCGCTGTCACTTCTCCTGCGGCCACCCCACGCCGAGACCTACCATCACAACTGGTGGACGCCGTTAAATAGGTGGTTTAATGTACGCCGACGTGACCCATGGTCACGTCGGGGGACTTTGACCCATCCGGCCGGGAGAATTCGGGCAGCCCCAGGGCCCATAGCGTCGCGCCGGTCCCCACCATTCTCTGAGGCGGCCGGCACAATTCACACCGGGGCGATTTTTGGGGGGCTGGAGAATTCGGAGGACGGCGGGGCGGGGTGCACGCCGATCTCTGGCAATTCTCTGACCCGGTGGGTGGTCGGAGAATCCCGCCCAGCTTTATACGACCTGCTTCATCTGCAAGTTGTACTGCAGCAACTGACCAAGTTTTCTTCGACAACCCCTCCTAAATCCATAACCTGACTCATCTAGAAGGACAAGGGCAGCAGATACATCGGAACACCACCACCTGGAATTTCCTCTGCAAGCTACTCACCATTATAACTTGAAACTATATCGCCGTTCCTTCACTGTCACTGGGTCAAAATCCTGGAACTCCCTCCCTAATAGCACTGTGGGTGTTCCAACACCACATGGGCTTCAGTGGTTCAGGAAAGCAGCTCACCACCACATTCTCAAGGGTAATTAGGGATGGACAATTAAAGCTGGCCTAGCCAATGATGCCCACACCCCACAAATTAATAAATAAAGGGTCAGGAAGGAATTTGAGAGCAGAGATTGCAATGTTAAAATCGAGGCGTTCTTGAACAAGGAGCCAATGTTAGTGAGTGAGCACGGGGGAAATAGATGAATGGGACATGGAGCAAGGATATGGGAATCATTTTTTTGCGTATGCCTAAGTTTATAGAAGGCAAATGGTGAGAGATCAGCCAAGAGAGCATTGGATCAGCAGAGGCAAGAGACACAAAAACATGAATAAGAGTTTCAGCAAGAGGTCTGACAACACCAGGTTAAAGTCCAACAGATTTCTTTGGAATCACAAGCTTTTGGAGCACAGCTCCTTCACTCACCTGATGAAGGAGCTGCGCTCCGTAAGCTAGTGATTCCAAACAAACCTGTTGGACTTTAACCTGATGTTGGAAGACTTCTTATTGTGCCCACCCCAGTCCAAGGCCAGCATCTTCACATCAAGAGTTTCAGCAGCAATTGAGCAGAGGCAGGGTTGGAGATGGACAATATTATTGAGGCAAGATTAAACGGTTTGGTGATCTGCCTCAGAAACTTAGCTTAGATTTAAATGACACTGTATAAATAAATGAAATAAAATGCCTGTATTTTTCTAGTACAATATTTTTTGTGATATTAAAACATTAAAACCTACAGAAGATGTTGCTTATGTTATACCCGATGGACTGGTGAATAGGTTTGAATTAACATTCAGCTCAGAACCAGGCACTGAAAAAAATAAAGGTTTTTCAATGTTATTGTATCGAATTCAGAGAGTGTTTTGCAGGATTCCAATGCATGACTTCCCCAGACACTCAGCAATGCCCAATGAGCAAATCCCTCCAAGCAAAGGACTGCATACCTATTTGATTTAAAAAAAAAAGAACCCCACATAATGTCTTAGTGCCTGATGTCTTTTTACCACCCTTCAGCATCAGTTGGGGTCTGATAGGCTGTTCAGCATCTCACGTGGCCTCTCCTGACGCCAACCTGGGGAGCGGCTGCACAGAAAACTGTTCAAAAACTAATGAATGAAACCATCTGTGTATTTGGGAGAGAGCTTTGTGAGGTGGCGACAAGGGATGGAGAGAGGAAACCGGTGAGCATCTCACTGTGCTCTGTTGCTTCTTAAACAGAGCTCACAATCTGGGTGAGCAACGTCATTCATTCAAGAAAATGTAAGTTGTTCGCAAAAGGAAGAATAGAATAGAAGGGTCAGATATCAATTATTGATTGTGTGTGTTTTGTGTGCTGGACAAGAATTATAAGCAGCTGAAACATTCCAACAGAGCTGTTTTAAAAATATATTATATATATAAATATGATAGATATAATATGGAAATAATCTTTAACCCTATCCTCCCCTAGCATGTTTATAATGCCAATGTATATACTTCATTTGAAGTTCCTTCATTTGAATCATTGGTTATGTTGAATTGAAATTAAGCAAAAAAGATCTCCTTTACTGTTTATTTTTTAAATGTATTTATTAATTTATTATTTATTACTTTATTTTATAAATTGGTTAATACAAAATGACTGAATGATTTTACTTTTATTTGCATAAAGGTGGCTTTGAATGACCAAGATCTGGCTTAATTTGCTGTGTGTCATTATAAAGGATTGTGACACTTAGCCCTGAGTGTGTTGGATCTAAGTCTACACTTGTGAATCAAGTTATGACTTAGGAGCTTTAATATATAGAGAGCAATATGTCTTCACATGCCTTCTGGACGAGAGCTGGAAGAGAGGGGAGGTTTTAATCTAATTAGGAATATTATTTCTGTCTCAGACAAATGTTGCTGTTAGAAAAGCTTTTGTGGTAGAATTACTGGCACTGAGGCTAAAGGGTTTTTTGTGTCTTTTCTATGTGCTTTCCAAAAACAGAGTGGTTAAAAACAATGCACAGACTTCTCCCTTTGAGATATCACACACCAGGATGCAACGCATTGCAAGCCTGATTGGATTGGAGACAGACTGAGTTACAGGATGCGTTGGAAGAATAAAGTAGCTTAAATGTTGAACTAAAGAAGGGGAACAATCGATCAGGTTTTCGCCCTCAGATCACCCGAACCTCTAATTAACTCCCCTCGCCTGATTGGAAATTGCACATATGGGTGTCTGGTCATATGGCTCAGTGGTAGCGTACTCGCCTTTGAGCCACATTGTCCCAGCTCCACTCCAGAAATAAGAGCACAAAATCCAACTGACACTTCAGTATAGTTCTTGAAGAAGCGCTGTGTTTTAAATGGGATCTTAAAATGACTGCCCTCTCAGAGATTTTAAAGATCCCAGGGCACTATTCAAAGTGTGAGCCAAATTACCTTGGCCAATATTCATCCCTCACCCAACATCACTAAAGTAGATGATCTTGTAATTCACATTGATATTTCTGATACATCATTGTGCGCACATTGACTGCTGTGTTTCCAACATTGACGACACAATTCATTGGCTGTGAAGGTGTTTTGGGCATTCTGAGATTGTGAAAGGCACTATATAAATGATTTATTCATTTTTCTTAATAAATCTTCAGTGGAAGTTTCATAGTAATAGCCTCAATTTTCTGCAAGAGTCGTGATTTTCTTTTATATAAAATAATAGATGTGCGAAAAAACATTTCCAATTGATGTTTTGCAGACTTTGAGTCCCTCATCCCTTTGGTGAAATAGTCATTATTTGGATCCACATTAACGGGTAGGATTTGCATTCATACAGTTCTGATACTGAGCATTGAGTCAAAAGCCTAACAGAGGTTAGGGATTTAAGTGCACGAGACGGCCAGTGGTGATTAAAGGATCAAGTCTGGTTGTCAGGTTAAGCTACCAGTGGAATTTGAGCTGCAGGATGGGAGGTCGATGGGAATCAAGGCTTTAGGTTAGAAGACTGCTTGGCCATGAGATGCTGGACGAGGTGTCAGTGAGTCAGGGCTTTAGGTTGAGATAATAACAATCAACAACCTTGTCCAGAAATCAAAGGGAGTTGCATACTGAGGTTGAGTGAGCAGTAGGCATCAGAGTTTCTCGGCCCAGGCGACCAGGAAAAGTCAGGGATTGAGGTCAAGGAGATGAACAGGATTCAGAAATTGAGGCCGAGGGGACCAATGGGAATCAGGTTTTGAGGTCCAGGGGACCAATAGGAGTCAGGTATTGAACTCTAGGGGACCAATGCGAATCAGGGATTGAGACCCAAAGGACCAACGGGAGTCAGGGATTGAGGCTCAGGGAACCAATGGAAGTCAGGGACTGAGGCTAATGGACCAGTAGGAGTGAGGGTGAAGGGACTTAGTGAAAATTCCATTGATATGAGAATCAGTGCTTTTTTTTGTTGTATTTAACTGTACAGGTAATCTAAAGTGAATGTTATTGTTCATTACTTCTCTCTATTTTTAACAGGTTAATAATACTTCTGATACCTTTTTGGTCACCCCCCTCCCCCCCAATATTTCGTTATTTCTGGTTCTTTATCTGACCATTGTTTTCATCACTTTTTTAACCATCTAGCTACTATTATATCCATGGATTACTCACATTTTACAAGTCTTATTTTTCCCCCTTATTTACCAGGGGTTGGATTTTACATACTTCTGCCTCAGTGTTTGAAGGTCGGGGGGGGGGGGGGGGGGGGGAGGGGGGGTACTTGGATGCCCAGTGGGTGGTCTGTTTGAAATTTTAGGGGGGTTGGGGCGGTTTTGAATGGCCTACCCCTCTTGGGCCTATTGAGGGTCTTAACTGACTGGTCATTAATGGTCTTACGTTACCCATGCCAGTATTTTATCCACAGCAGGAGGGAGGCCCACACTATGTGGAAAGCTTTAATTGCGTGGACTGATGTGGGGACCCTCTTTTGGGGTCTCCTCAGCTAATCATAGGCACCACCCCCAAACTCATCCCTTCCTATTAGCCTCCACCAAGGCCTCTTGAACCCTCCCTTCACACTCAACCTCCTTCATCCACACTCATCCCCATGGTTGTGACACCCAACCCTGGACTTACCTGTCTGTCGACTCTTCACAGCATTAGTGTCTACTTATAGTCTCAGCAGTGGCTCCTGGTGGCATTGCAGATACCACAGGGTTTCTGACCAATCCCGAGAAAGGGGCAGATGTCCCACCTTAAATCAATTGACAATGCTCCCAGCTTTAAATTGCTGCGGGGCAGCCACCAGGATTGTAGGCGGGTTCCTACCGATGTTTTAGCTAGTGGAGGGGTGGAGATGGGGTGATCATGGTGTCCTCTAAAATCCAGTCCCATTTCTCCCCTGAAGGAACTCCATCTGGCTGTGATTTAGTTTTACTTGTTGCTGGTCCTTTCCCTTTTAACCAGTCTTAATATCTCAAGTGCGCTGATGAATGCTGACAGGACTTTCAGCCGTAAGGCAGCCTAGTCAGAATCCATCCTCGCTCAATCTCCAGACAGATATATTTTGCCTGAGGATTCAATACATGGCAGTCAGCAGTAGGATTCCTCCCCCTCCCCCATATCAAGGGCACCAAACCAATTGTTGCATTCCCATTTGACATGAGACTGACATCGGCTGATTTGGCTGAGCACAATTAAGGAATAGTGCCTGAGACCATCAGCTCTGTGTGGCCCATTAAGACACTAAACTTCTCAATGATTTTGCTTTATATGTGTAGCTGTTGATTCCACTCTGAGGTTCTATGGCCTCCTCAATATTGTCACAATGTCCCCCCACTTCACCAATGCTAGTTTCTTTTGCTGTACTCTGAAAGGATATTGAGTGATTCAGAAGGGGAAGGTACTCATCAAAAATAGGATTCAAGGGGCCGTGTGGATAAAGAATTGGCGATGGGACAAAACAAACGGAGAGCAGTGGCGACCAGTTGTTTTTCAGACCGGTAAGAAGTATACAGTTGTGTGCTCCAGTATAGGGACTACTGCTCTTTTTGGTATATGTTAATAACCTGGACTTTGGTATATGGGGCAGAATTTTATATGGGGCAGATGGCTTGAAACTCAGAAATGTAGCAGATAGTAACAGACTTCAGGAATTATGTGGAAATGCCGGCGTTAGACTGGGGTGAGCACAGTAAGAAGTCTTATAACACCAGGTTAAAGTCCAACAGGCTTGATTCGAATCACTAGCTTTCGGAGCACTGCGCTTCCTCAGAGGAAGAAGCAGTGTTCCAAAAGCTCGTGATAAGAAACAAACCTGTTGGACTTTAACCTGGTGTTGTAAGACTTCTTACCAGACTTCAGGAAGACATAGGTTGCAAATTTGACACACATCACAGATGAAATCTAATGCAGAGAATAGATGCACGGCAGTCTCACAGCACCAGGGACCCGGGTTCGATTCCGGCCTTGGGTGACTGTGGAGTTTGCACTTTCTCCCCATGTCTGTGTGGGTTTCTTCTGGTTGCTGTAGCTTCTTCCGCAGTCCAAAGATGTGCAGGTTAGGTGGATTGGCCATGCTAAATTGCCCCTTAGTGTCCAAACATGTACAGATTAACTGGGGTTATGGGGAGTGGGCCTGGGTGGGGTACTCTTTCAGAGGGTCAGTGTGGACTCCCTCCCTCCCCATCTCCTCCCCTGTTTTGTTCCCTCCCCCTCTTCCCCTTCCCCCTCCCTCCCCTTCCCTCCCCCTTTCTTTCCCGCTCCCCTCCCTCTCCCTCCCTCCCTCTCCTCCTCCCTCTCCCCTCAACACCCTCTCCTCACTTTCCTCTTCCCCTCTCCCTTCATTCCCTCCCCCTCCCTCCCTCTCCCTCCCTCCCTCTCCCCCTCCCTCTCATACCCCCTCCCCACATCCTTCTCCCTCCCTCTACCCCTCCCTCTCCCCCTCCCTCACTCCCCTGTCTTTCCACTCCCTCTCCCACCCTCCCTCTCCCCCCACACCTGCTCAAATGGTACAATTTTAAAAAGGGGGGCAGAGACAGAGAAACCAGGGAGTTTCTGCACACAAATATTTGAAGGTAGCAGCGCAAGTTGACAAGGCCATTAAGAAAACATTAGTCCTTCTCTGCTTTATAAACAACGGTAGAGCGTGTAAAAGCAAAGAAGCCAAGCTAACTCTTTATAAAACACTGGTTACGTCACAGCTGTTGCGACCAATTCTGGGCACCAGTCACAGCAGGGGTCTCGGCCCAGGAGAGACAGGAAGAGGAGATTTGCTAGAGTGGTACCTGGGATGTGAGAATTCAGTTCATAGAATCATAGAATTCCTACAGTGTAGAAGGAGGCCATTTGGACCATTGAGTCTGCACTGACTCTCTGAAAGAGCACCCTTATCTCGACCCTCTCCCCCCGCACTATCCCCATAATCCCACCTAATCTTCACATCTTTGGACACTAAGGGGTAATTTTTAGCATAGCCAATCCACCTAACCTGCACATCTTTGGATTGTGGGAGGAAACCAGCGCACCCGGAGGAAACCTGCAAAAATGAAGTGCAAACTCCACATTGACTGTCACCCAAGACTAGAATTGAACCCGAGTCCATGGTGCTATGAGAGAGCAGTGCTGACCGCTGTTACTAGAGAAGTATTTAGGGAAGGTTAAGAGGAGATCGATCTGTTAAAATCGTGAAAGGATTTGATAGGATAATTAAGGAGAAATTATTTCCAGTGGCTGAAGGGTCAGTAACCAAAGGACACAGACAAGGTAATTGGCAACAGAAACAAAGACATCCTGAAGAAAGAAAAATACATGGCAAATTGTTATTGTTTTGAATGCAATGCCTGAAAGGGCAATGGAAGCAGATTTAATAACTTTCAAAAGGTAATTGGTTAACATTTGAAGGAAAAAGAAATTGCCTGCTTGTGAGGAAAGGACAGTGACGTGGAGCTAAAGAGAAAATGCTGGAAAATCTCAACAGGTCTGGCAACATCTGTAGGGAGGGAAAAGAGCTAACGTTTCGAATCCAGATGGCCCTTTGTCAAAGCTAAAAGGTATAGAAAGTGGGAGATATTTATCCTGAAGGCTGAGTGAAGTGGAGCTAATTGGATGGCTCTTTCAAAGGTCTAGCAAAAAAACATGAGCTGAATGGCCATTCAAGGATAAAGAACAAACAAAATGACTGCAACAAAGAGCATAAGATCTTCCTGTCCATTGCTTCCTGTCGTACTGAACCATAGCGATGAGGAAGGTCCTTGGCAGAGATTTCACCATGTCTTGGATTCGCAAGCCTTACTTTAAAAAGTCTCATTTAAGCACTTGAAATGTCAAAGCATACAAGGCTATGGATCAAGTGCTGGCAAATGGGATAGAATAGATATGTGCTTGATGGCCAGTACAGACCCGATGGGCTGAAGAGTCTCTTTTTGTGTTATAAAAGTCTATGACCCTGTGAATCTAAATCATCAGTTTAAATTTACTTCAGTGTGCCAAAGCAATGGAATCGGATCAATTGGCACATGTTCTTGATTTTGGTTGGTATGCAATTTACCCTCACCTCCTCCATTGGAAAGTCTGCTGGCTGAGGTGAGGAAACCAGTACGTAGCTCTCCAGCTGCACAGCCATGTTTTCTCTCCAGATTTTAGTGCAGTCTGTGCAAAATAAATCTGGGGGCATGGTTTTCACTCTGGGGCAGGGCCTGATAGAGCCAGCTCCACTGAGATCGGGAACCATCTTTAAAGGTGCCCAGATCTATGATTTTAAAAACCTCCCCCCAAACCCTCATGGATATGGGGGAACCCCCACAAGTATTGGGGCATCCTCCGCTACCCCACAAGCATTAGGGCGCCCCCTCCACCACCATACATAAGCAGAAGCTCCCAATGGGGCTCCCCAGAGGGCCCGCCCCTGGCATTACCACCCTGGCAGTCCCACCCTGACCAGTTGGCATTGCTAAGGAGCAGTGCCGGGGGCATTGCCTGGGCATGTCCCTCTGCCTCAGGGGCTACACTTACCTTGGTACCCCTGGCAGGTCCCCTTGGCTGCTTGAAAAACCTTTAAAAACTGTCACGTCGGCGAGGTATGAATATTCACTATTGTGGGGAAACTTTATGATCACATTTAACTTTATTAAAATTTATTGAAATGAGTATCTCACCATGGGCAGGAACCCCGTTACATCACGGGAAGGGGCATGGGAAATTGGGAAATGAGAACTAGCTGGCAAGAATCTCGTTTACTGACTCTCGCGAGATTTTGGACCCGCATCGCCGTTTACGCTGACAGTTAACGCGGGCTCAAAATTGCCCCTTCCATATGTGGATACTGACTGTGGAAAGCATGTCACTTGGCTGGAATACCCACCATCAGTGGCTTCCAAAGCCCAACATCTGAGTTGACACATGGATGAGGTATTAGAAGATAATTGATGCATGTGAGGCCATAACACCAAGCAGCAGTCAATCCTTTCAGAAGGGAGTGAAATAGCACTAATGGAAGATAAAATTACAACACAGAGTGCATTACTAAATGAGGAAGGTCATGTACTGTTAGCAAATAATTCAATATTCAATTTTCAAGGTAATTCAGATCATGTCTGCACAATGTCAAAAATGCAACTGCTTCATAAAATTTTTAAGTGGTTGTTAAACTGAAATATTAGCTTTGTTATGAAGTATAATATGTGATGTGTGAAGCTGTGGCCTCCTATTTACAACAAGATCATTCTCCATGGATTTGGAACTAAGCATTTTTATCCGCTTGTCCACGCAACATAATCGAGGGAAAACTGTTGAAGGGAATTTTATTTCCAACAAATTGCCTCATGAAAGATTTGCCTCAGGCATTGATCCCATTTCCATCTCTGGCTATTGCTTGATCTGCACCACAGGTAAAGAGCTTGCATTTATTTTGCACCATCCATGCACGTGCTCAGGACACCTCAACTGACTTCACAGCCAATTAATGACTTTCAAGTGCAGCTGCTCATGTTAATAAAACAAAAGCATCCAATTAAACTCAGCAAGATCCCACAAACAGCAACGAGACACACGCTTTCCTCTGGTGGCCATTGAATGATAAACGTTGATCGGGACACAAGTGCTCAGAAAAATGGGGATAGAAGTCCTTCTAAGTGGGGAATGACAAATGGGGAGCCTGATCTGCAATTCATTAGATAATGATCCATACCTTCTATTTGCTGACCTTCATTCCATATCCTTGGGTACCTTTACCAAACCAAGATCTATCAATCTCAGTTTTGAGCGAATTTCAAATTTCTCCTCACCCTTTGCGTGAAAATGCCTTCCGGATTTCACGCTATAACAATGGCACATAGAGTTCAATGTGCATCAGTCTACTTTAATTCTCAGAAAGCCTAATTGAGATATGTTTTCAATAGTGATCCATGGAGTAGCAAAGGGGTTAAGGAGTCCATGTAAAATACAGTTACAGGTCCAGAATGTAATTTTAAAAAAGCTTAAGGAAAGTTGCCTTTTCTATGACAAGATGGTAATGTAAAAATGAGGAAATGATTCTTCAGAAGTATATCGAGCCCATCTAGAGCGCTGGGTTCAATGTGGGCACCCTGCCCCAGGAAAGATGTATTGGTTCTGGATGGGGTGCAGCACAGAAGCAGCAGAGTTCACTCCTAAATCAACTAATTCTAATTTTAAGATTGTATCCTTTTTTTTGATTTCTCACTTGTTCGGACTAACGTGGTGATTTAAAATTTAATACCCAGCTACTCTGATGTTGACCCCCGATCTGATTGCATGTTATTTGCTTTACAAGTAACCTTTTCAGATGTCGCCAGTGCTTTAGTGGTAGCTCTCTGGCCACTGAGTCAGAAGGTTGTGGGTCAGAGTCCAATTCTGGAGACAGAAATCAAGGCTGACATTGTGGTGTTCTTTGTGATTCTTATTATTAGGATGGATCCCGTAGAGTTCACTAAGGCCACAGAAGCTAAGTTCAATAACATTGTGTAACATTTGTTACACTACTTATTAAAGCTCGACCACTTACTCCTATAGCAAGCAATAAACTAGTAATCTACAATCTACACTCTACTAATATTAGTCTCTACACTCTATCTATAACTGTACTCTGCATACTTTAGACTTCTCTGCACTCTCTCCAGCCCTCTCCCAGAAGCCTGAGAGTCAGTGCTTTATATAGTTCTGCATCTAGCTCCATCTAGTGGTCAATTATGATACTACATTTATATTTTAGATATTCTACATCATGTCACAGACATCCCAGTGCAGTACTGAAGGAGCGCTGTAATATCAGAGGTGCCGTTTTAACCGAGGAGGCGATAAGCTGTTAGCCTCATTACTATTTCTCCATGTAGGTCTGACCCATTACCACATTAAGCTCATGGCAGCTTGCTGTGCAAAAATTGGCTGCGAGGTTTGTACATTTTAATAGTGACTGCACTTCAAAAATATTTCATTAGCAAGAAAAATATTTTGGAACACCCTAAAGTGGGAAAGGGACTATAAAAATACAAATCTTCCTTGCTATGACTCAGTTATCCTTTGTACAGCAAGGCCTTAATTATTTACATCCGCAATTTTTTTCACCGTATTTTAATGATGAACCAGTTGAGAAAACGATTAACATTCATTATTTAAAAGGCAGTCCCATTGAAAATGCCTCATTTCAATTTATACATTTTGATGGATTGAAATGAATTCATTTGAGACATTGCGAAAGAAACCCCAAATATTGAAAATCTGAAAAGCACCAGAAATTGCGAGCTCATCAGTGTCTGGAAGATGGTCAGCAGACATTACTGTTTCTGATGAGAATTCATTTCTATATATTTTGATGGAAAGAGGGAAGAGGCAGCTTTTAGATTCTGTCTCGGCAAATACTCAGAGCGTCCGGTGCTTTTTCAACAGATGTATTTTAATCTGCAGCCATTGTTGTAATGTAGGCAAAGAGGGAAGCCAATTTGTACAGAGTGTGGTCCCACAAACAGTGAAAGAATCACCAGATAATCCGCTAAAGAGGACATTTTTCCAGGGAGGAACATTAAAAAGAACGAGTTAAAAGAACATGGCACCTTTCACAACCTCACAATTTCCCAGAACTTTACAGCCAATAAAATATTTTTGAAATGTATACTCACTGTTATAATGTTGCAGTGTTGGCCAGTACCCCTGTTCTTCTTTAAATGGTGTAATGGGGTGAAACTAGCAGATGGGGCTTTGGCTGAAGATTGCATCCAAGAGATAGCAATTGCAACAATGGCCAGAATTGTCCAGCCATTCCTGCTGTTGGGACCTTTCTGCTAAATGTGGCATTCCCACACTGTTGCATGTTTAATTTCAAAAGCAATATTTATTTTCTTCCCTGATTACCTCCGCTGCCATCTTGAGGGTGATTGATGAGACCTCATTCCGTGGTAGATCACAGCCTCAAATACCTGAATCGTGATCATTCTTCCATTTTGAACCTGCACCTCCAAGCACAAGTATTGAGAGGGGCACAATACTTCCGAGGCATCTGAAAAACTGAGTAATGATCCCTGCCTGATGATCTACCTTACACTAAAATTATTGGGCAGAAGATTAAGGATGATATAATTTCCTAATATGGAAGAATAAAGTAGTCATGTCTGATAGATATCATCACCAAATAGATGTCCTTCACCTCTAGAACCCGTTGCCAAAGCTACTAGACAGTGATGGACTGATAATCTGCTCTATCTGAATTGATTAATTTGGACAGTCAATCCAGTTTCTGGTGGATCGTGGCCCTCGATGCAGCATTGTCCCAGATTAGTTATTAATTGTACGAATTGGCAAATTAAAGGCAAATTGAAGTTGCTCATATGGATTTTCCAAAAGCCTTCGGAGGGATTTTCCGCCATCCTTGCGGTATATTTTGCGGAGGTGGATTGCCATTGGTCAACGGCAGGATCCTTCCGGTCCCACCAATGTCAACAGAATTCCTTATTATTCGCACCCTTCACCCTTCATTGTCAGGGAACCCGTGTCGAGGGTTGGGGGCTGTAGTGATATACATCACTGTAAGTACACAAAGGGTTAATGCACATACACTACACCTAGCTAGACACTAGAGGGAGCACCAGAGACATGACACACAGACATTCAACCAATAGGTCAGTAAGATAGGACACGACCAATGGGCATTCACAATACACACAGAGGTGACACTACCACAGGAGTGCATTACACCAACCCATATATAAGGACACAGCACACATGATCTTCCTCTTTCCAGTGGAGACACACAGTGAGTACAGACACAGGGTTGATTGAACATCACACCCACCACGTGGATTGTAGCAGACTGGTTTGTCAGTCTGAGTAGCTATAGAAGGATTAACAGTAAAGTCGAATCCAAGTGGGAGAATCGTTAACAGTAATAAATGTGTTAAAGCTATCTTCAAGTCTGAACCTTCCTTTGTCAGAGTGCACATCAAGAAAGCATCTTATGCTATGTCAAGAGCATAACAAAACATGGTATACAGGAGTGACTGTTAAATCCATATCGCTCAACTCAACAAAACAGTGACAACCAGCAACAGCAGCCAGGCAAGTTGATGTTTGGGATTCCGGTTCCACAGCAGCTCAGGTACCAAGGCAATCTCAGTGAAAACTGGCGTAGGTTCAAGCAGAGATTCGACATCTACCTGGTAGCGTCCAACTTAGATGGCGTGGCGCATGCAGAGAAAATAAAGCTTCTACTTACCATCACGGATCCAGAAGCAGCTGAAATCTTCCAGACCTTCAAATACTCAAAGGGGCAAAACAAGGGCGACTTCCAGGCAGTCCTGGACAAATTCCAAGAATTCTGCGAAGAACATACAAGTAGAGAAGGTAAAAAAGGCGCCAAAACTCACCACGAGGTAGGCTTGCAGCAACGAACGGCAGTTTTGAATTGCAGCCATCGTGGAAAAGGAGCCGCGCATGCGCAATTGCGAAAAAGGCCCCAAGTAAAGGAACAGCGACCTGCATCTGTGCAATCGCTTCCGACGCACTACGTCACACGCTGCCCCCAGACCACGCCCACTTAAAGGGGAAATGTCCCAAAACACGGGAAAAAAAATTTAAAGCCGTAAAACCCGATTCTTTCACCTGGAACGACAGCACAATGCCTGAAATTCGACCTGTAGCTTAAAGTAACCTCTGCAGAACTCTGCAACAAGCAGTTAGCACCGCCCAAAGAGATGATACAGTCCTTGAAGACAATGACTCAAACCTTGAATTCTTCTTTGAACATCGCGAGCCCAATGCCAGCTCGACACAAATATGGCTTTGGAAGACAATGACTCAGACGATGATTTCATCATTGGAGATGGCGACCCCAATACCAAATCCAAACCGCAACGAGATGTGTTCTACAGTGAAGAATCCGACACAGACGCAGATGTGTTCTTCGGATTTGAGGATCTTCAGCCCAGCATACATGACATCCCGACTCGTGAGTACAGGATTATGCTGCGGCCTGACACCAAGAAACAGAGAGCGGTACAAGCCCACAGAGAGCGGCCTGCTGCCACACAGAGAGTGGTCCATGCACCGCAAAGAGTCCCCGACTCCACACAGAAAGCGATGAAAGACTCGGCAGCGAGACAACTGCACGTCTCCACACAAGAAGTAACTCCAGTGACACAAGCCTCCACAGCGAGCTCGTGGACAAAATCCACGATAGAAGCAATGCAAGACTCCAGAGCGCAGTCCTTGCATGAACAAGAAGTGATGACAGTCCCCACAGCGAGACCAATGCATGATTCCACACAGGGAACGCTGCAAGACTCCACAGAGGGACTAACACAAGCCTCCACAGCGAGCTCGTGGACAGCCTCCACGATAGAAGCAATGCAAGACTCCAAAGCGCAGTCCTTCCATGACCAAGAAGTGATGATAGTTTCCACAGAGAGACCAATGCACAATTCCACACAGGGAACGCTGCAAGACTCCACAGAGGGAGTGACACAAGCCTCCACAGCGAGCTCGTGGACAGCCTCCATGATAGAAGCAATGCAAGACTCCAAAGCGCAGCCCTTGCATGAACAAGACCATGAGGGTCTAGCAACCTCCTCTGAGCAACCAGCAGCAGACAATGCAAGTCTGCCACGCTCAAGTGAACAGCAAGAAGATTATGACAGTCTACCACACTCACGTGAACAACAAAGCGACTATGGCAGTCCACCCAGATTATTTGAGCCACCAGAAGAAGACTCTGATGGCCTACCCAGCTCAAGTGAATGACAAGACGACACTGAGGCTCTACCCACTGTATGTGAGACAAGTGATGACGGCATCCCACTTCCCATACAAGATGGGCAATTTAACAGAACTCAGCTAGTGTGTACAGAGGCACTCGACAATCACAGTGAGACTACTGGTGACTCCGGTGACACTACGTTACGTCAAACCTCATTCGCTCGAGCCTCTCCACAAGCAAATGCATTCCTGAATGTTTTGACTCCGGACGGGAAGCATCACGAAACTTCAGAAGATGCAAGTGAACCTGAAATGACTCCGGACGGGTAACATCAAGAAGCCAAAACTGACTCAGGTGAAACAGACCAGACTCCAGATGGGGAGCATCGACAAGCCAAAACCGACTCAGGTGAAACAGACCAGACTCCAGACGGGGAGCCTTCAATAAGCCAAAGCTGATTCAAGTAAGCCGGACATGACTCCAGACGGGGAGCGCCGCAAACTCAGTGACAGCACGCTCAAGGAAACAGAAGATGCCACAAAGCACGCTAACACGAGTAACTGTGTGAAGGACTCGTATTATCCACAGAGTGTGGTCCTTGAGCGCAGCAGACACGGCAACAAAACCAACCACAACAACAACATCAAAGACAATAGCAAGAAGCGTACCAAAGGCAACAGCGTCGACAACAAGCACGACAAACACAACGCCACTGGAACAACGACTGGTACGGCATGGTACAACTCTGCAAATGAGAGACACTGTTACTGCTCAGCTCAGTACAATAACATACCATGGCAGGACGATGCATCTTACCAATTCACGTTTGCTACACTACCTACAGGCAACATGGCTTTCAGGACAGATGCTATCAAGAATTGCTACCATAAGCATCGAGAAAAAAAAAGAAACAGACTCCAAATCAGTCAATGAAGCGATTTGAACACTTGAACACCTCCTGATGACCAAACACCAGGACACTGACGGCGTTCACAAGGGAATGACAACGTTACCATTGACACGTCTACACCAGACCATATAAATTCATGAACTTTGGACTCATAACTTTTATTTTGTATTGTCGTATCCTCAAAGTCATTGCAACTATGATTTGGTCTTGTATCATATTGGATAGTCATCACAGTTATCATAACTTTTACATAGCATCACTTATCTACCTAGTTTGTTCAATTTTCTTTAAAACTGTGCAGAAAATATGTAACACGAAAAAAGGGGGGATACGGTGAAACACATCACTGGAAGTACACAAAGGGTTAATATGCACACACTACACCTAGCTAGACACTAGAGGGAGCACCAGAGACATGACACACAGACATTCAACCAATAGGTCAGTAAGATAGGACACGACCAATGGGCATTCACGATACACACAGAGGTGACACTACCACAGGAGGGCATTACACCAACCCATATATAAGGACACAGCACACATGATCTTCCTCTTTCCAGTGGAGACACTCAGTGAGTACAGACACAGGGTTGATTGAACATCACACCCACCACGTGGATTGTAGCAGACTGGTTTGTCAGTCTGAGTAGCTGTAGAAGGATTAATAGTAGAGTCGAATCCAAGTAGGAGAATAGTTAACAGTAATAAATGTGTTAAAGCTATCTTCAAGTCTGAACCTTCCTTTGTCAGAGTGCACATCAAGGAAGCATCTTATGCTACATCAAGAGCATAACAAAACAGCAGTGATGGGGAAGGGGCAAGGGTCGTCGTCTTTGGGACTAGAAGATCCCACCAGCAGGAACAACCAGAAAATCTGGCCCTTTATGTTCCACATAGAATCAGAAAATGGTTCGAGCACAGAAGAAACTCATTCTGTATTTTGTGTTTGTGTCGGCAGTCTACAAGAGCAACTCAGCTAATCCTGCTCCCCAATTCTTTTCCCATAGCTCTGAACATTTGTTTTCTCTTCAGATAGTTGTCCAATTTGCTTTTGTAAGCCACGATCTCAGGCAGTGCAGTCCAGATCCTAAACATACGCTGCACCAAAACGTTTTTCCTCATGTTGCCTTTGATTCATTTACCATTCACCTTAAAATGGTACCCTTTAGTCATCATTCTTCCACAAATGGGAACAGTTTCTCCCTACCTACTCAGTCCAGATCCCACAGGATTTTGAATGCCTCAATCAAATCTCGCCTGAATGTTCTTTTCACACAGAGTACAGCCCTATCTCCTCCAGTCTATTCACTCAATGATCGTCCCTTAATCCTGAATTAATTCTTGCAATTCGTTTCTGCATCATCTCGAAAGCCAGCTGGCTGGATTCTTGCCACCCGCTGCCAGTAGCGGAGTTCCTGTTGTGATGGAGAATCCCGGGTCGGGGGAAAAACAGGATTGGCGCCCAATCTCTTGCATGTTCTGTGGGGTGGTTACCCAGCAATTCCCATGGTGGGGCGGCAGTGGGTGGAGGATGCCCCTACTTGTTGAGCGGGGGGCAGGATTTGCATTGTGGGGAGAAGGGGGCCAGCCGCCGGACTTTGCTATTGGGCCGCCTGCTCAAAATGCGGCCCGATAGCGAGCTTCTTAGTGAAATCCCTTCCAAACACCGGCATGCATAAATATGCATGGCAAGAGACACTGAATCGCTTCTGAGAGCTGCCCCCAGTACCAGTGTGAGGCAGAAGCAATCCAGCTTTGGCGGGAGCATGTAGGGCTGGATTCTCCTTTTCTACAGTCATGTCCACAGGATCCGTCTGGTCGTACAACCAAAAAGTTGGTACCACACCCGCACCGATGCTCCGTCCGGTGGGGGCTAGCAGCCTTGCAACGTAATGCCCCCAGCTTTACCTGCCGATACGGACACAAAATTGCCGGGTCCGTGGCCGCGTCCGCTCAAGACGGCAGCCTGTGGCAGCCGCGCCATGCAACATGGTGGCGGCCGCGGGTGGACCCGGCCCGCCAAAAACTGGCCCCCTGAAACCTCCCTCACCACTCCCAGACCACTCCCCACCAGTCCCCCCAGCCCCCGCCCAAGCACCCCCTGCCAGCGGAATGGCTCCCCCCCCCACCCAACTGTGGCAGTGCTGGACATAGTCCGCAGCCACCACGTGAAGTCCCCGAAAAGTGAGAGGACTCCCACACCGTCAGGGACTAGGCCCATCGGGGGCGGAGCATCGGGGGAGGACCTAAGGTGACGTCCTGAGGCTGTCCCGAAGGTGTGGGGTGTACTCCTCGGGTACGTCGCTTTTGAACGGCGGTGCATTGGATTCCAAAAATGGATTCTCCGGCCGTTCGCCGAAAGGAATTTCAGCGTCGGCGATCGGAGAATCCCGCTCGCAGTCTCCCGAGTGGAGAATCCAGCCCAGCCCAGCATATTCTCCAGTGGCGGCCAAACCAGTGTTTTATAAATGTTCATCATTGCTTCCTTATTTTTGTACACTATGCCTCATTTATCTGTATGTCATGTGAGCCACTTTCACAACCTGCCCTGCCACCTTCAACCATTCATGCATATTATTCAGACCCCTCTACTCCTGCATCCTCTTTAGAATTGTACCATTTATTTTCTCTCGTTTCCCCTTGCTGTTCCTATACAAAGGTGTCACTTCGCATTTCTCTGAATAGAATTTCATCTGCCACATATTGCATATTCCACCAACCTGTCCATGTCCATGAGAGACTGGCATGCAATTAATGGGAATGTGTACACATTGTTGAGAAATATTTTCAGGACAGCCAGGAGAGTTGGGCATGTCAGTGGGACTCTGACGCAATCTCAGCCATGGAATGAGCAGTTGGCCTCGGCAGTTCTTTTCATCAGGCAGAAACAGGTATGCAGCTGTTCTGAAGGCAGAAGTTTGCCTTTAATCCCCACCGGGACAGTACTTCACGTTACTGACACACTTATCATTGAAGCTTGCTGCACAGTAGGGGGCCATTCAATCCATCATGTCTATGTCGGCTCTTTGAAAGTGCTATCCAATTAGCTACTCTTTGCCAGAACCCTGCAAATTTCTCCTTTGCAATTATCTACCCAATTCCCTTTTAATAGTTAACACTGAATCTATTTCTACCGTTATTTCATGCAATGGATCCCTGATCACGAAACGCTGCTGTGTCAAAGTAAAATCCCCTCGTCTCCCCTCTGGTTCATTTGGCAATTGTCTTAAATACATGTCTTCTAGTTATTGGCCTCTTTGCCAGTGGGAATAGAATTCATAGAACTTACAATGCAGAAGGAGGCCATTCAGCCTATCGAGTCTGCACTGGCCTTTGGAAAGAACACCCTACTTAAGCCCATGCCTCCACCCTATCCCCGTTAACCATTAACCCCACCTAACCGTTTGGACACTAAGGGACAATTTAGCGTGGCCAATCCACCTAAGCTGCACATCTTTGGACTGTGGGAGGAAACCGGGTCACCCGGAGGAAACCCACGCAGTCATGGGGAGAAAGTGCAAACTCCACACTGTTACCTGAGGCCGGAATTGAACCTGGAACCTGGAGCTGTAAGGCAACAGTGCTAACCACTTTGCCATCATGCCATCCTTAGGGATGTGTTAGGCAGGTAGGTTCGATGTGGACTGCACTCGATGCAGGGAAGCTAGAAACAGACGTCTAACACTGGAGAAGATTCAACACTGTTTTATTCAACGATAGAACTGCTATACATATGTAGCTGTGGGTCGACACTATACTGAACTGACTGGAGACCTTGTAGTAGCCTGACCAGACTTATTAGCTGCCGCATGGTGTTTGCACTGTGCTAGCTCGTGGTCCTGTCTGGTGATTGGCTGCACTGTGCTGTGTGCTTACTGGTCATCGTGTGTGTCAATCACTGCCTGTCTGCATCTCATTATATACATGACTGGATATTATAACACTTAGTTCTTATTTATTCTATCAAAATCCGTCACAACACATATATTTTCTTAAACTTCTCTATTCTCAGGAAAACAATCCAAGTTTATTTGGTCTGTCCCTTATGATTGAAATATTTGCATTCCAAACATTTTGCTTTTTACATCCTCTCCAACGCTGTGACATCTTTTCTAAATTGATTCCTCGAATTAGACACAAGGGGCGCAATTCAAATAATTGGGAACAAAGTCCCATAGCAAGTGCGCTTAACTGCGTGTTTCCCGTCGCTCACAGCATCGAGAAACACACGGCTATACAGCGTGACTTACGTGGAATAGGGGGCCTCAGCGGGAACGCGTGGCCGAGTCCGCACATCGCCCCACTTTGTACCAGTGCAGCAAGAGATCGGGATGCCACTTTTAAATTACATCCCAATCTCCGAGGCCCCCATAGCGATCCCGGACAACCCCAGCCTGAACGCACTGTGGGAGTCGTTCCCCCCCGGCCCCCCCCCACCGCCCCCCCCCCTCCGCCCCCGCCACAATGCAGGGCACACTGCTGTCCAATTGTGTGTGCACATAAAATGCGTGAAGACCAGTGCTGAAAGGCACTCACTTGAGGTCTCCAAGGTGAAGGGGATGAATACCAAATCCTGAGGTATCTTGGGAATCTGCACAATATGTCTTGCTCTAATATGCAGATTTGCCAAAAAGTGATCCATCCCATAATGGGCGGGATTTACATTGCAATGTCTCATGGGATTGCATTGGATCTCGCGAGGCATTGCAAGTCAGGTAGTTCCTGCGAGTTGGGTCTCCCAGCTTATATCGACCACATTGCGCCGTGACGAACTGGCTTTCCGGTGCTGGGTGGCGACTGTATGGCGTCCGGTGGGTGCAGTTTTAAACTGTAAAATGTATTGGATCACTTGAGAAAAGCTGTGTGAAACCCAACAACTTCTCAGACGCATTTTCTCACCGGATTTAACAGCACTCTGTGCAATTTCAGAGTGCTGGTGAGGATCACACAGCCAGCTGGAGGGGTGGGCCTACAAATGCCAGTAATGCCGGGAATCTGAGATGCGGGCATTATTTTTGATGTCAGAGTTAAATTTAAGGCCTCACCCCCTCCGCAGACATCGGGAGCCCCACATACAGAAGGGGAAATCCACCTGAATCCACCATGCAAACGTCGGAGCCCTCCCCATCCCCCCACAATGTCAACATTGGGGCACCCCCACCCCTGGAATTGGGGACCCACCCCCAACCCCGTGCTTATCACTGGCACCAAGTCCTCTTCTCATCATGTGCATCAGCCTCTTTCCTCATCACTGGCATCGCCCCACCTCATTCACTGGCTCTGGCTAACCCGCCCCCCCTTCACAGGCACTGGGTCCCCCCAGCCCAAGGCAGGCACAATTCCCCCACCCCCCACTCCGCTAACAAATGCCGGGGGCCCCTCCACCCACACACATGAGGGGAACCCCTGCAATGGGACTCCCCAGAGTGCCCAGCCTTGGCACTGCCAGCCTGGCACTGCTATCACCACCCTGGCACACCTTTTCTTGGCCTGAATCTGATTACAACACCAGCAGGGAGTAGGGATGATCTCAAACTGAGATCTCACCGGCACAAATCCCGATTTTGTCTGTGTGGTAGTATGTATTAGGGGTCATGTGGGACTGTGAAGCCGTGATGCTATTGGCTGACAGATCCCGGGTCCTGGTTGGCTGTTGACTCCTGGCTCTGCCCTGAAGGCGGAGTATAAGAACCCGAGCTTCTCCCCACCGCTCCATTCTGTTGCTGAACTGCTGGGGACAAGTCTCGCTTAATAAAGCCTCATCGACTTCATCTCGACTCGTCTCTCTCGTAAGTCATTGTGCGCTACAATTTATTAAGCGAGCTTAAAGGACTATGGAGCTCCGGATCGCCCCGGAATGCCTGCGGATCAGCCCCCACGCAGTGAACTCGGCAGCAGTTTTTAAACACTGGCAAGCTTGTTTTGAAGGCTACCTCCGAACGGCCCCCGGCCGGATCACAGAAGACCAGAAACTGCAGGTCCTGCATTCGAGGGTAAGCCCGGAAATTTACCCTCTCATAGAAGACGCAGAGGACTTCCCGACGGCGCTCGCAGCACTGAAGAGCATCTACGTTCGCCCCGTGAACCAGGTCTACGCACGCTACCAACGCGCAACGAGACGGCAAAGTCACGGAGAATCGTGAGAGGAATTCTACGCCGCGCTGCTAATTTTGGGACGGGGCTGCAGCTGCCCGCCGGTGAACGCGATTGAACACACGGACATGCTAATTCGCGATGCGTTTGTGGCAGGTTTGAACTCTCCCCAAATCCGCCAAAGACTTTTAGAAAAAGAGTCGCTAGGACTCTCAGAGGCACGGGCCCTTGCAGCTTCCCTAGACGTGGCCTCGCAAAATGCCCGCGCCTACGGCCCCGACCGCTCCATGGACCCCCGTCGCGACAAACCCCCCCCCCCTCCCTCACAGGCTTGCGCGGTTAAAGCGCCAGATCATCCCGGGGGGGCCTGCTGCTATTTCTGCGGGCAAGCGAAACACCCCCGGCAGCGCTGCCCGGCCCGCGCAGCTATTTGCAAAAGCTGCGGCAAGAAGGGCCATTACGCGGCTGTGTGCCGGTCCCGGGGGGTCGCCGCAATCCCCGGAGAAGAACGAGCCCAGCGCATCCCAAACGCTCCCCAACCCCCCCCAGCGCCCCATGTGCGACCCGCGGGCGCCGCCATTTTGTGTCCCGGCCACCACGAGGGGAGGATGGGCGCCGCCAATTTGTGACTCCCCAGCCACGTGCGATTCATGGGGTGGCCATTTTGTCCACCCCTGACCACATGCGATCCATGGGGGCGGCCATTTTGTCCACCCCCGGCCGCGTGCGATTCATGGACGCCGCCATCTTGGATGACAACAAAGGACCCCAGCATCGACGGCTCCACGGGGTCCAAAGAAGACGCCGAGACACTACGACCACAACTGGCCTCGGTGACGCTGGATCAATCACAGCCCCGGACGCTCCAGACGACGACAACAACGGTGCTGATCAACGCACACGAGACACCATGCCTGATCGACTTCGGGAGCACCAAAAGTTTCATCCACCCCGACACAGTAAGACGCTGTTTTCTGACCATCCATCCAAGTACGCAAAAGATTTCCCTAGCTGCAGGATCCCACTCCGTAGAGATCAAAGGGTTCTGCATCGCGAACCTAACGGTGCAAGGGAGGGAGTTTAAAAACTACAGGCTCTACGTCCTTCCCCAACTCTGCGCGCCCACATTACTGGGATTAGATTTCCAGTGTAACCTGCAGAGCCTAACATTTCAATTCGGCGGCCCAATACCCCCACTCACTATCTGCGGCCTCGCAACTCTCAAGGTTGAACCGCCGTCCTTGTTTGCAAACCTCACCCCGGATTGCAAACCCGTCGCCACTAGGAGCAGACGGTACAGCGCCCAGGACCGGATATTTATTCGGTCTGAAGTCCAGCGGTTGCTGAAGGAAGGCATAATCCAGGCCAGCAATAGTCCCTGGAGAGCACAGGTGGTCGTAGTAAAGACCGGGGAAAAGCAAAGGATGGTCATAGACTATAGCCAGACCATCAACAGGTACAAAGAACAAAGAACAAAGAAATGTACAGCACAGGAACAGGCCCTTCGGCCCTCCAAGCCCGTGCCGACCATACTGCCCGACTAAACTACAATCTTCTACACTTCCTGGGTCCGTATTCTTCTATTCCCATCCTATTCATATATTTGTCAAAATGCCCCTTAAATGTCCCTATCGTCCCTGCTTCCACTACTTCCTCCGGTAGCGAGTTCCAGGTACCCACTACCCTCTGCGTAAAAAACTTGCCTCGTACATCTACTCTAAACCTTGCCCCTCTCACCTTAAACCTATGCCCCCTAGTAATTGACCCACACAGGGTCACACAGTAAGGTACACACAGCTAGATGCGTACCCTCTCCCCCACATATCCGACATGGTAAAACGGATTGCCCAGTATAAGGTTTTCTCCACTGTGGACCTCAAGTCCGCCTACCACCAGCTCCCCATCTGCCCAGGTGACCGCAAGTACACAGCCTTCGAGGCAGACGGGCGTCTATACCACTTCCTAAGGGTCCCATTTGGTGTCACGAACGGGGTCTCGGTCTTCCAATGGGAGATGGACCGAATGGTTGACCAACACGGGTTGCAGGCCACGTTCCCGTATCTCGACAACGTAACCATCTGCGGCCACGATCAGCAGGACCACGACGCCAACCTCCAAAAATTCCTCCAGACCGCTAACGCCTTGAACCTCACATACAACGAGGAAAAGTGCGTTTTTAGCAGAAACCGGCTGGGCATCCTGGGATACGTAGTGCGCAATGGGATAATAGGCCCCGACCCCGAACGCATGCGCCCCCTCATGGAATTTCCCCTCCCCCACTGTACCAAAGCCCTGAAACGTTGCCTGGGCTTCTTTTCATATTACGCCCAGTGGGTCCCCCAGTATGCAGACAAGGCCTGCCCGCTAATACAGACCACTACCTTCCCCCGTCGACAGAGGCTCGCCAGGCCTTCAGCCGCATCAAAGCGGATATCGCAAAGGCCACGATGCGGGGCATCGACGAGTCCCTCCCCTTCCAGGTCGAGAGCGACGCCTCCAACGTAGCTCTGGCGGCCACCCTTAACCAAGCGGGCAGACCAGTGGCCTTTTTCTCCCGAACCCTCCACGCCTCAGAAATCCGCCACTCCTCAGTGGAAAAGGAAGCCCAAGCCATAGTGGAAGCTGTGCGACATTGGAGGCATTACCTGGCCGGCAGGAGATTCACTCTCCTCACCGACCAACGGTCGGTAGCCTTCATGTTCGATAATGCACAGCGGGGCAAAATTAAAAATGACAAGATCTTAAGGTGGAGGATCGAGCTCTCCACCTTCAACTACAAGATCTTGTACCGTCCGGGAAAGCTGAACGAGCCGTCCGATGCCCTATCCCGCGGCACATGTGCCAACGCACAAATAGACCGTCTCCAAGCCCTCCACGAGGACCTCTGCCACCCGGGGGTCACTCGGTTCTACCATTTTATAAAGTCCCGCAACCTCCCCTACTCTGTGGAGGAGGTCCGTACAGTCACCAGGAACTGCCACATCTGCGCGGAGTGCAAACCGCACTTTTTCAGGCCGGATAGAGCGCACCTGATCAAGGCTTCCCGCCCCTTTGAACGCCTCAGTCTGGATTTCAAAGGGCCCCTCCCCTCCACCGACCGCAACACATACTTCCTGAACGTGGTGGACGAGTACTCCCGTTTCCCCTTCGCCATCCCCTGCCCCGTCATGACAGCGGCCACAGTCATTAAAGCCCTTAGCACCATATTCACACTGTTCGGTTGCCCCGCATATATCCATAGCGACAGGGGGTCCTCCTTCATGAGTGACGAGCTGCGCCAGTTCCTGCTCAGCAAGGATATAGCCTCGAGCAGGACGACCAGCTACAACCCCCAGGGGAACGGGCAAGTAGAGAGGGAGAACGGTACGGTCTGGAAGACCGTCCTACTGGCCCTACGGTCCAGGGATCTCCCAGTTTCCCGGTGGCAGGAGGTCCTCCCGGACGCTCTCCACTCCATCCGGTCGCTGCTGTGTACCACCACTAACCAAATGCCTCATGAGCGCCTCCTTGTCTTCCCCAGGAAGTCCTCCTCCGGAACGTCGCTGCCGACCTGGCTGGCGGCCCCAGGACCAATCTTGCTCCGGAAACATGTGCGGGCGCACAAGTCGGACCCGTTGGTCGAGAGGGTTCACCTCCTCCACGCGAACCCGCAGTACGCCTACGTGGCGTACCCCGACGGCCGACAGGACACGGTCTCCCTGCGAGACCTGGCGCCCGCCGGCAACACACACACCCCCCCAACACCGATCATCCCCTCCCTGCCACCGGCGCACCCCGCGACCGCCCCCTTCCCGGGAGGATCGGTCCTCCTCCCGTGTCCGCCCAGGAGTGAAACAGGAACAAACACCGAAACGCTCCCGGAGACGACAACGCCGGAACAAGCACCTGCACGACCACCGGGGCTGAGGCGACCGACGAGGAAGACCAGAACGTCCGCTCGACTCGTGGCATCGGCGTGACACCAAGAATGTTGTTGGACTGTAACAAAAATGTTTTTCTCTTACTAATATTGTAAATAGTTTCACAAACCTTGTACATAGCCCAGTGTAGGGCTAAAACTGTAATGACATGCCCAAAACATTCCTCCCAGGACCAGCCTTGTAAACCCCTACCACCATGCGAACCACCACCCCGCCGGGTTCATTTTTACCAAGGGGTGAATGTGGTAGTATGTATTAGGGGTCATGTGGGACTGTGAAGCCGTGGTGCTATTGGCTGACAGATCCCGGGTCCTGGTTGGCTGTTGACTCCTGGCTCCGCCCTGAAGGCGGAGTATAAGAACCCGAGCTTCTCCCCACCGCTCCATTCTGTTGCTGAACTGCCGGGGACAAGTCTCGCTTAATAAAGCCTCATCAACTTCATCTCGACTCGTCTCTCTCGTAAGTCATTGTGCGCTACAGTCTGCTCGCCAGATTTAGTGGTCATTAAGGGATTTGCACCCACCCGCAGCTAATGGGGCTGCTCGATTGTGGCCAATAGTTCTGCTGACTCCTCCCCCCCCCCCCCCCCCCCACCACCACCACCACCCAGAAGGCTTAGTTGCGCCATTCTGCTCTGATCCCACCTGCAAAGGAAAGTGAAGAAATGCCAGTGAGTGTGTTGCACTGTGGGTGGAGTTTTAAGGTCTCGTCATGATTGGGGAGGCAGAGCTGGAAAATGCGGCGAGCTGTTCAAAACCCCATTGACTTTGGCAGGACCGGTAGATCCCACTGGCGAGAGGGTCTGTAAAATCCCGCTCTGTGTTTGGTTGAATGCCTGCTGCAGCTGAATAGCTGGAGGTATATTGAGGCAGGAAGAGCTGGGTATGAAGAGCATTAGTAGGAATGAGGTGAGTTGGACTATCAGAATGTTAGTCCTGTGCCCTGACTGATAGAGATTACCAGTGGGCTGGTTTAGCAGAGGGCTAAAGAGCTTGCTTTGAAAGCAGACCAAGGCAGGCCAGCAGCACGGTTCACTTCCCGTACCAACCTCCCTGAACGGGCGTCAGAATGTGGTGACTAAGGGCTTTTCACAGTAACTTCATTTGAAGCCTACTTATGACAATAAGCTATTTTCATTTCATTTCATTTCATTGGTTTATTGATAGGAGTGTGAGTGCACTGAGTACTATGAGAGGGTATTGGTGCGGCCGATAGGAAATGCCATGTCTAAGTGATTGACCTTGACTACTCATGCAAGGTCACTGAGCTTTTTCCATCACATCTGTCAGCACTTTGGGGCCAGACTTCAGAATTGGGCCTCCTTAGGCATCTGCCCACTTACCCTTCTCAGGAAGTAACTTGAGAGCCTCCTTGTCCCCTACAAAAACATTGCATCTCTCCTCCTTTCCACCTCCAGCACTAATGCCTCTGGTGTCACATCAAAAATCTGGGCGGCCTCTATTATGGCTTTTGCTTCATCGTCCGTGCTTGGGCTTCTCTCAAATCTTCCACAAAGAGTCTCCAGAAATTTCTAGAAAGAATGCTGCTCACCTCAGAGAGGTTTGGGCTGCAGGCTAGCTGAAACAATTGCTGGACATCCCTTTGAATGTGCAATATCCATGTTCTACGTTGGGCTGCATACTGAAATCATTGAAAAGAGGAGGCAGCACAAAGTGTGACCAAACTGGGGTAATCGTGAATCGTAACCATCCCCATGCTCAAAATTGACCGAATCTAATTCCCCCCCCTCCCCCCACACTTCTGTTTATTAACCCCAGTAACTAGTTTTTTTAAAAATCCCGCCTGAGCAAATGTTCTGCCACCTTCTCTGATTTGGATTCATGAACCCTCGGATCTCATATTTCTGCAGCCCTCTTCAAATTTTCAGTGTGTATCCTCATCCTTACTTGGAGTATAGTGTTCAATTCTGGTCGCCACACTACCAGAAGGATGTGGAGGCTTTAGAGAGGGTGCAGAAGAGATTTACCAGAATGTTGCCTGGTATGGAGGGCATAAGCTATGAGGAGCGATTGAATAAACTCTGTTTGTTCTCTCTGGAACGAAGGAGGTTGAGGGGCGACCTGATAGAGGTCTACAAAATTATGAGGGGCATAGACAGAGTGGATAGTCAGAGGCTTTTCCCCAGGGTAGAGGGGTCAATTACTAGGGGGCATAGGTTTAAGGTGAGAGGGGCAAGGTTTAGAGTAGATGTACGAGGCAAGTTTTTTACGCAGAGGGTAGTGGGTGCCTGGAACTCGCTACCGGAGGAGGTAGTGGAAGCAGGGACGATAGGGACATTTAAGGGGCATCTTGACAAATATATGAATAGGATGGGAATAGAAGGATACGGACCCAGGAAGTGTAGAAGATTGTAGTTTAGTCGGGCAGTATGGTCGGCGCGGGCTTGGAGGGCCGAAGGGCCTGTTCCTGTGCTGTACATTTCTTTGTTCTTTGTTTGTTCATGTATTTATCGTATGTTCTATGTTTTCATGTGTGGAACAATCTGCCTGGACTATACACAGCACAATACTTTTCACTGTACCTCGGTACATGTGACAATAAATCTAAATCTAAATTCTACCATTTAGTTTCTATTGCCTCCCCTCATTGCACTGTCCAACATCCATCACCACCCGACTCTCTACTTTAAAGATCAGCTGTCATGTGACTGCCTCTTTCACCAGTTTATCTATTTTCTCCTGATGTCTGCTATCAACTTCCTCACTCTTCACGGCATTTCCTAGTTTTCTGCCATCTGCAAACTTTGCAAGACGAGCTCATGTCACTCCCAATTTTCTGCCCAGGATTTTCTGAACAGGTTGTCAATGAATAGTAGGCATTGGAGCATTGGAGGGTGTCCAAAGTCTCACAGAATCTCATAGCACAAGATGTATTTTCTGCCTTTAAATTCAGCAGCTCCTGGCGAAAGGTCAGTGAACACTCCAGTGTCTCCTTTCTTCACAATGAATCTTTTCAGATAAATTAATACAACTACAGTCCAAATCTTCTAATAACTGAAAACAATCCCATGTCTTATTTGCTTTGGAATGGAGCTCGAGGTGATTTTTGATTTGGGAAACTCAAATAAGATCTGTTCCACTCAAATTACCTCCTATCTTCCTCCAAAGGTTACCTTGCCAAACAAGAACAGTTAGATTCTCAACATTGAACAGTGCACCAGATGATTCACCAGGAATGAATAGAATTCATGCCATTGAAACCTATTATTGTCAGACAGTGATTCAGATCTTAATCATGTTTTGTAAGTCATGATTGAATTCATTGCTCCGATAGGAATAGTACTTCACAATTACTTCGGCAGGATGATCTGTTATGTGCTGAATGTAACAGAGAAAGTTATTATTGATGCTGTGTTTGACCCTGCTTTAGCTAAAAATGGAGCCTGCATTTCTACAGCACCTTTCAAGACTTTTGGATGTCCAAACGCACTTTACAACCAATGCTGCACTTGATACAATGAAATACAATTGAAATATAATGACACACAAGGACTACTAACTAGTGTGTGAGTAGAGGTGCTAGTCACCAACAAATCCGAGCTGTGAGATATTCATTCACAATATTAGCTGCCTCTTTGTCTTACACAGGGGGCGAAATTCTCCCCCAACGGCGCGATGTCCGCCGACAGACGCCAAAAACGGCGCCAATCAGACAGGCATCGCACCGGCCCAAAGGTGCGGAATGCTCCGCATCTTTGGGGGCCGAGCCCCAACATTGAGGGGCTAGGACGATGCCGGAGGGATTTCCGCCCCGCCAGCTGGCGGAAATGGCATTTGTTGTCCCGCCAGCTGGCGCTGAAATGCGGCGCATGCGCGGGAGCGTCAGCGGCTGCTGACAGTTTCCCGCGCATGCGCAGTGGGGAGAGTCACTTCCGCCTCCGCCATGGTGGCAGCCGTGGCGGAGGTGGAAGGGAAAGAGTGCCCCCACGGCACAGGCCCGCCCGCGGATCGGTGGGCCCCGATCGCGGGCCAGGCCACCGTGGGGGCACCCCTGGGGTCAGATCGCCCCGCGCCCCCCACCCAGGACCCCGGAGCCCGCCCACGCCACCTGGTCCCGCCGGTAAATACCAGGTTTAATTTACGACGGCGGGACAGGCAATTTCTGGGCGGGACTTCGGCCCATCCGGGCCGGAGAATTGAGCGGGGGGTCCCGCCAACCGGTGCGGCCCGATTCCTGCCCCCGCCCAATCTCCGGTACCGGAGACTTCGGCGGGGGCGGGGGCGGGATTCACGGCGGCCAACGGCCATTCTCCGACCCGGCGGGGGGTCGGAGAATGACGCCCATGGTTCCTGATTCGAAGGTGTCAGCCTTAATTCATTGATAGCACTCTCATCTATAATGCAAAAGGTTATGGGTTCAAGCACGCTAGGCACTTGAGTGCATAATCTAGGTTGACACCCCAGTGCAGTGCTGACAGAGTGCTGCCGTGTCAGAGGTACGGGGCTGGATTCTCTGCTAGCGGGATTCTCCGTTGCACCGGTAGCGCACCCACGCTTTGGGATTTCCCAACGTCGTGAGGCTGCCCACAATGGGAAACTCCATTGGTGGGCTGGTGAGACAGAGAATTTTGCCGCTGGCGGGAACTGCCTCTCCAGAAAACTGGTGCGGCAGGATGGAGAATATCACCCGCCGCCTTTAAAATAAGTGTTTAAACTGAAACTCCATCTTGTCTCAAATGGATGTAAAACGGCTTTGTTCAAAACAGGTTTCCCAAACTTTCCAGCCACAGGACCCTTTTGGCCTCCCAAGAGTAATGAAGTAACCCCGAACATCCTTACAATTGAAGAATTAAGCCATAGGAAATGATTACTGTTGCACAATAGGTACAAACATACAAAAAAACTTCAAAGTCTTAAAAGTATGAATTTATTATAATAACAAAGTCTGTTGTTCAACACATACTTCCGAGTCTGGCCTTTTTGTCATTTTTAATGGGAACACCTACTCTCATCCATTCTCACCCATCCTCATGTACTCTCACCCACCGTCACCCACCCTCACTTACTGTCACCCACTCCCCTTCATCTCCGATCACCCCCGCCCCCCAGCTGTCATGATATGCAAACATGCAACCAATGAACACTCAGAATAGGACACAACCAATGGGCAGTCAGGACACTCAGAGGTGGCATCACCACAAGGGGGCATGACATAAACACTATAAAAGGGATGAGGCACTCACACCCTGCCTCTTTCCACAGACAGACATCTGGAGAGTTTGACAGGGTTGATCAGCAGCATCACACCCCAGCACGTGGCTTAGAGCAAGCTGGTACAGTTAGACTGAGTTACTACAGTTAGATTAGCAGAGAGTCAAACTCATTTGAGAACTGTGTTAGTAGTTCAATAAACACGTTGAACTCATTTCAGAGTCTGGAGCATCCTTTAGTTAAGACTGCATCAAGTAGCAGCCTGTGTTATCCAAAACAGCATAACACAACATGATACCAGGGGTGACTGTTCAATCTATTTAGTTCAACTCAGCAACATCCGTGACAACCAGCTACAGAATACAGGCACAATGGACAAGATTCAGGATCCTCAGCAGCTCAGGACCACTGGCAATCTTAATGCCAACTGGCGATCATTCAAGCAGAAATTTCAACTATACGTGGAAGCATCCGACCTCAATGGCGTGACCGAGGCTCGGAAGATAGCTCTTCTACTCACCACTGCAGGTGACCATGCGATAGAGATCTTCAACTCCTTTCACTCTTCCGAAGGGCAGGACAAAATCAAGTACCAAACCATCCTGGACAAATTTGACAGCCACTGCGAGGTGGACATCAACGAAATCTTCGAGCGCTACATCTTCAATCAGAGAATGCAAGGTAAAGACAAATCCTTTAACTCCTATCTAACTAACCTTAGACTGCTGCCGCAATCCTGCAACTTTGATGATATCACTGACTCCTTAATCAGAGACCAAATCGTTTTTGGTGTCCACTCTGATCCTCTGCCAGAGCAATTGTTGAAAATCAAGTACGTGACCCTGCCAGTCGCGATTGAAATGTGTACTGTGCATGAGCACTCTAAAAATCGCTATTCTCAGTACAAAATGGCAAAAAGTGAAAAACAAGCCTCCCACGAGGTGGTGAGTGTTCAGGCCATCTCCCGGATGCAGCGCCTCCACATTGACAAAAGCTGCCATTTTGCACGCTCTTCCAGGGGCCCGACACATGCGCAATGCGATCGGGAACACGATGCGGCTGAAAACCACACTGCGCAGGTGCAGATGTCCGAGAACCGCGCATGCGCAATGATGCACTAAGTGTCATTACGCCGACGTCATGACATGTGCGATCTGCGGCACGCCCATTTTTAAAAAAACTGCCCTGCAAGAGGCAAACACTTGTTAAACTGGGTAACCAAACCACTATGCAGCCCTGTGCAGATCTGCAGCCCCAGTCAGGAGCCAGTGCTCCCAATTCCGACAGCGGCGCATCAGAAGTGTGCAACACCGAATGCATGACTCTGATCCAGGCAGTGCGACGGATCCAGATGATGAATACCTGGACAACAC